>NC_083494.1:3396408-3728545 GCF_905332965.1 Bombus pascuorum
ACTAGCAAATTTTTGGTTTGAACGCAATTCGTTATCATATCCAACTGGGTTAGCGACTGGATGGAACTTTTTTAAATGCCGAAACGAATACTTTCACGGCTGCTTTGCATTCGACCGATTCTCATTTAATTGGGGTTATGTAAATTCATTCATTATACGAAATCCCAAGTTTTCTTACGTTCGCCGTCTATCCACGGCACCGTTAAATTTCTGACACAGTTTTGCTCCTACTGGCAAACGTCTCGAGGAAATATCGTCTACGCGTTTCCATTTGCATTGCATGATTTCTTTAATTTCCAACCTCCTTCGCATTAGTCCAACTGCTTCAATTCAAACAGAGTTCTTAATGAAAACTTACTGAAAAAATACTTCATGAAAAATATAATGAGAAGCAGTTTTGTATATAATATGGTAACTCACGAAGGTATGTTTCAACATTCACCGTACAAAATTACTTATGTGTATACTATAAGTATGTACAGTAGCGGACAAAAGATTAAGACGAAATGGAAGAAATAAATAATTGATTTACTTTGCATTAAAAATATAAATACAGTGTTCTACTTTTGGTATTAACTAATTAGACATTTGTTTATACACTTACAAAAAAGATTTCATTTTGATATTTTGCTCAGTAGCGAAGTTATAAAAAAGGAACTAAATATTTCGTCGGTCAAAGGTTTAGGACTACACAAAAAATATTAATTTTTGGTAAGAAAATATACACAATTTTTGTTTAAATTCAATATTTTGTCCAATATCCGTTATTTCTTATCACTTCGGTACATCTTATTGGCATAGAATCTATTAATTTTTTACATTAATCTACCGTAATATTACTCCAAACTGTTTCAATTGTAGAGTAAAGTTCATTTAAATTTTTCGGTTTATAACCTTGTACTGTCTTTTTTATGCTGCTCCACAAATTCTCGATTGGATTAATGTCTGGCGATTACAACGGCCACGGCAGCACGGTAATATTTTCTTCTTCAAAAAACTGTTTCATAACCCGAGCTGTGTGCTTCGGATAATTATCATTTTGAAAAATAAAATCACCACCCATATTGTTGCATGCAAAAGACAACATTGTGTTCTTAAGTATGTCCATGTATTGAAAACGGTCCGTAATTCCACTGATACGACATATCGGACCAGGACTGCCTCGAGACAAACACGCCTGAGCCATAACGTTTCCATCACTATGTTTAAGAGTTTTTAAAACGCACTGTGTTTTCAAACTTCCACCAACTCGACGTCTAACGTACCGTATCCCGTCAGAAGAGACACGATTGTATTTCGATTCGTCTGAAAACAATACCTTTTGTCAATCGTCATTGTCCAATGCTTATGATCTTTAGCAAATACAAGTCGTCTTTTTCGATTCCTAGAATTCAGCAGTGGTTTCTTTTGGGGTTTTCGTCCTCTTAGGCTGAAGTTTTCTAATCTTCTCCTAACAGTCCTAGCACTAATTTGTGTATCGTTTTTATAGTTTATCTCCGCAGCAATATTAATTGCACTACGAAAACGATCCTTTTCGCTCAATCGATGAATCCGACGATCCATTTTCGGCGTTGTTTTCCGTGGTCCTCCGTTTTTCGATTGATCGCAATACATGCTTGCTTTTAAAAATTTATACCAAGCTTGCTTACAAGCCGTTTTTGACCTGTTAACTATATTTGCTATTTCGGTGAAGGTTTCACTTTGCTTTCGCAGCTTTACAATTTGTGCCCTGTCGTTTTCAAGTAAATTCTTTGGTTTACCCACAGTCTGTTTCTACCTAAATGAAATTTAAGCAATAAAGGGTACACTAAACAATGATTTTGACATTGCAGAATCAAAATGTTCAAAAACTGTACTCATGCGCACGTTTTACACAGATCGTCTGAAACTAACGTCCACTGTTTACAAGTGCCACGCGGTAACTAACTGTTGTAACTCCTACATTGTTTGTATTTAACAACCGACGGTCTGAGGTTACGAAGGTCAAACATACAGCTATGTTATTCCAAAGAGACAAACCGAATAGAAGAACAATATGCGTATAAGATGACAAACTTTTGTCCGCCACTGTTATACAATACATTTTGAGATTTCATTAGCATTGTAATAAAAGAATACATAAAGAATACTTGAAAGAACCTCGACTTGAAGACTTGACAGCACGTTTTTAATTAAGCAGAAAATTCACGTTATTAATAAAGTAAATCGTTTGGAGTCAGGCGACTTGACTAACAAACATAAACGTGGAAATTCGATAGAACATCTCGGGTGAAAAAAAGTTTACTTAAATAATTGTTATAGCACCTTAAAGTTTATCTTTTTAAAAAAACCTTTTTTGAAACCTGCCAAAATTTTTATTTCGCATTTTTTCTGCCTTTATTTAGTTCACTTAGAAGAAAAATATATAATAATTTAATCCTTTTTTGGTTTTTCGTTTCCGTCAAGAATTACGAGGTGGATCTTTCCCGCCGATTGAAAATTACAGCGATAAGACGCCCATGAAATAGGCTTAGAAATCTGTTATAATTTTTTTTTTACTTTAAAAAAAATTTTTTGTATTCGTTAAATATATATAAAACCATACCTCAAAATTCAATAACTTTATTTCTTTCTTTCTCTTCTGAAAAAAATCACAAAAACACGCTGTTTTAAACATTCTAATTCAGGGCACTCTCTTAATAAAGTAAATCGTTTGCAGTCAAGCGACTTCACTAACAAACATAAACGTGGAATTTCGATAGGATATTTCGGGTCAAATAAACAACGATTCCACGTTGGTGAAATGGTTGCAAGTTACATGAGATTAAATTGCTTGGAATCTAATAACTTAACTCATCTGTACGAAGCTTCACGGTGGAAACGTGTAACGTGTTTCAAAATCGTTGATAGATATTGGACAAACACGACGAGTAATTCGTGAAAGAGCGAAAGTTCGTTGTATTTTATAAAATTTGATCATTCGTATAATTGAATGGAAAATAAATTAAACAATATACACGTATGTGGAAATGTTTGTTTGCTACCATAAAAGTAAAGCCAATTTTCCTGATTGAAACTCAAGTATTTGCAATGATATGATAAAAAAAAAAAACACTGTTACGACAATGGATTTATCGAATTGCCCGGAAGTTTCACCGCTACATTCTACGTTTACAATTTTATGTAGCAATCATCGCAAATCACAAGCAGTTGAAACGTACGCGTATGCGTATGTACATTTTAATCATTGAGATATGAGCTACAAGAGGCAATTGGGTTTATAATTGAAACAAATATTTTTGTGTTATAATAGAAAAGCAAATAATTGGATTTATGATAGAAACAAATTAAGCCAAGTCACTTGCTAATGGTGCAAGAGTTGGTGCAACGTAAAATGCAAATTAAATAAGAAACCAGTAAATGAAAATTAGCAAATTATACGCAATTAGTTGCAAATTAGGTGGACTCGTCGATAGTTTTTATATTGCATTAACGTTAATAAAAATCTGTAATATCAATATAAAATCACTACCTACCGTTAATCATGAACCAAATAACTATGAATGTAACATCACTGAGAAAATTAACTGCTATTGAGAATTTGATCGCTAAATACGTCCTACGATAAAATGCAATTTAGGCATTATTTTTGTACGAGTGACGGATAAAGGAATTTGCAATGGAGGTAGCTGTCGCAGTATATTTTTGGTGAATTGGTGACGTCGTTAAATCCGTAAAAAATTTGTTAACACGAAAGGGATTCGATATAGGATCAAACTGTAGAGACACCGAGAGATTATTTTCGTGACAAAAGCGAACAACTCTGTGATAATAGCGAAAATACATTATAAAATAGAAGACAGGCACAGGTTAGAATACATATTATATTGCAGACTAATTAATAAAAATTTCAGGGGAACTCATTTTACTTAATGATAAGTTAGTTAAATAATTACTAATAATTAGATTGTAGAAAAAGAAATAAAAGAACTTTCCAATCGACTTGATATTTTTATACGATAACATTTAGCAAATTTTATCAATTACTATTTGTTGGAATACAACGATATTACACCTATAGACACAAATACTCTTACACAGACATCCACAAAGGCATTTGAACAGGACACTTACACAGGTCATACTCATTACTGTATAGAGAGTGGGGTTCAAAATATTTAAGGGATCATGGGTCACTACCTACGTCTAGTCTGAGAGTAACTGGCCAACAATCAACAATTTTTGTATACGTTGTTAATTATATCACTCACTTATATACATCAGGTTCTGTAATTCTGTTTAATAAACATTTTTTTTTTTATATTTTATTTTGGTTTTTTTACAATTTGTCCTGAAAGACATTTGGTAAAGTGTTATATCTTATTGGTGAAAAGAAAATAAAATAAAAATAAATATAGCATGTGGGTGGCTACCCCCAGCGGGGTGCCAGCTTCGTTTCTTCTAAGTTATATCTTTTATGATGTTTAATAAATATCACTGAATATTATTTCAACATAAACATTGTGTCGTCCACAGATTATTAATCTTAACTTTAAGATTAAATTCTAACATTATTCCAATTATTACATAAAGCTTTTGCACTTCATCGATATACGTATTAGTCAACGTTGTTATTTAATGATATCGTTGGGAAGCTAGATATGTAGATAATTTAGGATAATACGGTACTGATATAGCTCATTTAGGCTGAAAAGCTAGATAGAATAATCGATGTTTGATGCGTTGCAAAATAACACATTCATAGGCTTTCGTCTAAATGCATTTTATCAATTCTGGATATTTAAAAATTAAAAGCAATTACGAAAAGACATATTACGAATATATTTTCGATCTTGTTTTAATCCCAAATGACGTTTCCCTAGAAATTGATTGAATGGTTAATGTCTCTTTATATGCAAATTAATCACTTCGATCCGACGAATAAAATCAACAACTTGTGATTCAACATATCATTTAACGTATGCAATTTGTAGATTGAAAAATTAATAAAAGTGCGTGAATTAAATAATTGAAAATCAAATTTCGATAATTACATATGTATGTATTTATATTATTTGCAGTAGAATAAAAAGGACGTACGTATGTGGAAGTTTAACAGAAATATAAATCAAAATGTCTTGTGTTATATATAATCGTAGAAAAGGCTTTGATAATGTGGTTTTGTACATGTATTTAGATTGAATTAATTATTTAATAGATTGAAAGTTTACTTAATCGCTCTTACAATATCTGTCTATTTACATTTTCATAATTTTCGTGATAAAGTTTAGAAAAAAAAAAAAAATGAAGTTACAGTAAAGTTCAAAGCACCTCGGTTTAACTTCGATTAAACGGGACTCGGATAACCGAGACTCCGCTGTAATACAGAGAAGTTTAAACACAACGATTTTCCTATTTTTCGTTTTCATCTTATTTTGGCTCGTAGCATCTTTTACCAAGAACAATAAATTATTTATAAAACTATTCGAAAACAATTTGCAAACAACCCTTTAAAAATGAAGATTGACTGCAATTTAAATATTCACGAATCGACCTCGCTTTCTCTCCAAAGTTAAAACGAGGACTAAAGAACAAATGAGTCGTTTCAAACCGCTTTTAATGAATAGAAAACTTCTTGTAGACAAGAACTGCATCAAACATCAAATATTTTAGCAAAGAGGAAAAGCTTGTCTGGCTTGAAATTATTTTCGAAATTTTATTTGCTTTTATTATCGTAAGATGTTAAGCGTACAATGATCCACATACATCACAAATTTCTTCTTTCTTTTTAGAAAACTGGATGTGCCATTCGTACCAATTCTCTTTATCCATAAGTTTTTTTTTTTTTTTATTTTATTTTGGTTATTTTACAATTTGTCCTTGCGGACATTTGGTAAAGTGTTATATCTTGTTGGTGAAGAAAAAAAAAATATAAATAAAAAATAATATAGCATGTGGGCGGCTACCCCCAGCGGGGTACCAGCCTCGTTTTTTTCTAAGTTATATCTTTTATGATATCCATAAGTGACTTGTATAAAAACAAGAAATATATTTCTTCAAGATGTTCTTTTTCTTTTTGTTACAAACGTATATTTTATAACTAAAAATTGTTATAAAACTGGCAAAATTTAGTGTGAAGCATGTCTATCACTAATGGCACTTATATCGTTTTATACAGAGGCAATGTTAAACTATTAGTAATTAATTTCTAATGGAAACTGCTCTTAAATTCTAGCATCCCCATTGGCAAATGGGACATTATACGATAAAAGAACAACATTGTTTAATTTTTGCACTTACAATACCGTCTACAAGAAATCTTCACTTGTCTAAGACGACGACGAGCAAAGTGTGGCCGAGTACCTCGATGAACCGTGAACCGTGTCCCGGTGCAATAAAGTCGTGAACAAACAGGGAAACTTCCAATGTCAAATTCCGGCAACTAACTATTCCCGAGTTCATCGTCGGTTATTTACCTCTTCCGATGTGCCTGGGCCACGTCGGCTCTGTCGAAGAAGGTAAAACGCGGACCAATTGATTGCACCGCTGGATCGATCGCTTTCGCGCTCTCCCATTCTTAATCCCAGCGGAAAGCAGATCCTAAGGGAACGCAGTAAGCGTTTCTGCCATACGCCACGATTGAACGTCTCGACTCAGCCGCTCGAGATAATCGGTCTTATTGTTACTAAGAGAATTTCGCCGTCAGTTTGGAACTGGAAAGTTTCGTCGACTGCGAAGTTGCGCGAGCGACGATTTCAGCCTCGTATCTCGTACGTGGCTCGGCTTTCGAGCACCCGTAGAAAGTCTTCGAAGGAACAGCTGTACGAGGCCGGTAGCTAGAGTCGGAGTAAACCACGAGAAGGCTGCGGGGTGACGATGCTTTGCAAAGAGAGAGAGAGGGGGTGAAAGATGGATAGACGAAAGGAAGAAGCGAGAGAAGCGAATGAGGACTCGGGAAAGCGTTTCCAGGTCCCCGGGAAAATTCGTTATCGAGAACTGAAAAGTCCTAGGGAACGTGCGCTAGTATCTAAATGAAACGAGGTACAGGAAAATACGTGTTGGCTGGCATTGTCAATCCCCGCGCTCTGCTACCCCAAGGCTTAGCGAAGCTCCGAAACCAATGAGGAAACCAGAAAGTTTCGACGAACAAAAGGTGGCAGAGCGAGAAATCAAGTGGAGTCGGTTCTCGCGTCACGTGGCAATTTTCTGGTCGTGAGTCGATAGTTTCGTGCGGTGTGATGTATGAGAAAATGTGTCGTAAGTTTAAAGAAACAGGAGCCAAGCGGCGAAATAATTTTTCGGTTAGAGAGGGAAATAAATATTTTCCTGGGGTGGCCTTCCTTCGTTGGATAATAAATTGTTGCGACCGTTTTATTCGTATTTTTAAGTTTCTTGCCTTTCTGACAATTGCTATTAAGTTCTTGTGTGTATTTGGCACAGCCGGAAGAATTATTTATAGCAAGCTTTTGCCAACCAATGAACTGCTGCATTCAAATACACAGAAACGTGCGAAATTGGTATGTCGTCCTATAAGAAGAACGTCGAACTTTGCGCGTCGTCGAACTTCGCTAAATATTTCACAGTTCATTCGTTTCTTTGTCACATGTAAATCGTATAGATCGTTCGTTCTAGTCTTTTCTTCAAAATCGACTCTAGGGACCTAGAAAAATTCCTTGAAGAAATTCATTATTTGACTTGGCAAACTACTACTTAAATAGCAGGAAATGTACTGACGCAAACAGTCATTTGTGAATTTTAATAAAATTAATTCAACGGTATAATAAAATATCTCGTGAACAATTAATTTTTAGTAATTGGATCGAAATTCGTACTTTGATCTACTTAAACGTAAGTGGAGTACGTAATTCACAGAAGATCGACTTGAAACATAAGAATTTTGCATTTGCGCTACGTATAAGCTGCACGGTTGATCGATCGATGTCTTCTTTTTCTTCTCCTGTGCGTCTTTTTTTCTCAGAAATTTTCTGCAAAGTTTCCATCGGACAAGAAACACCGCGTTCGGAAACAAAGGCGAGAAAAGAAAGAAAACAACAGGGAACAGGGTGAAACCGATTCAAGTCTGAAAGCGAATCGCAGATATACGCTCACTCTTCATGGGCTGCACCAAAGACTCATTAATTAAGACGACCCGACGATAGCAGCTTGGATACGCGAGACGAAAATAATTAATGAGAGTAATGAATGCTCGCACAATGCAAGGAATGGGACGAATTCATTAAAGACAAAAGAATTTACGGCCGAAGAATCCCTAACAGACACGGATGATAATTAAAATAACGTATCGAGTAATGTAGTATCAACTATTGTTGCTCGGGAGTAACTCGTCTGCCGAGTAATTTTGTAAAACATTTTTTCATTAATTAAAGACGTTTTTACACGGTGCACTCGACGACAGATGATAGAGAATATTTGAAGACGACGTAACGGAAACAGTTCTTGCCAAGTTTCGCGACTATTTAGATAATAACGCGTTTTAGTAATCAGAAATGAAAATCATAAAAAGTGATTAACGTATTGATTCATTGTAGAATGACAATTTACAGAATCTCTGAAAATAATCTTTGTGGAGAAATCTACGTTTTAGGATTTATTGAAAGTAGCATTTACTTGGTCTATTTATATTTTTATTTTGTGTTTTAGCATTTATCTAGATAGGAAAATCTCCAAAAGCATGTTACGAAAAAACACGTGGATAACTTCGGTACCAGAGTCATATCTCGGAAAGATTCTACAGACCCCAATCCGCCAATCACAATTTTGTAAGCTGGCATGGATTTCGGGGAACGAATCCTCGTTCGAATCGAAGCTGCTCACTTTGAACAATAGCTGTAAAAGTTGCGGATTATAACAACAACTGTGTAAATCCAGGCTTAAAGTTCTTCATTTCTTTGGACGCGTGAACAACCGGTACAATACAAAAACGAGTGTAACAACAAATAATACGGACACGCATATATTTAGACGAACTTTATTATACTTTTTTTTTTTTTAATAGTTTATTTTGGTTTTTTACAATTTGTCTTGAAGGACATTTGGTAAAGTATTATATCTTAGTTATTAAGAAAAAAAAATAAAAATAAAAATATAGCATGTGGGTGGCTACCCCCAGCGGGGTGCCACCTTCGTGTTTGCTAGGTTATATCTTTTATGTACTTTATTATACTGAACCCAGAAATTGCAGTGCGCCTTCTAAATTGTTCAAATACTCGGAACTTTCGATTGTATAGTAGGCGAAAGTGAAAGTAATATAGTAAAATAAAATAATAGTAAAATAACGATAAAACAACGACGAATCGTGAAAGCAAAACTTCCAAAATACGCTTAATAATAACTGAAAAGAAGACTAAGATAATCTCAAAGGTATTTATTGCTTAATTGATGAAACTGTAAAAATCAAACTAGCCTTCGATCTTGATGATTTTGGATACGTTGTAGAAATCTATATTTTTGAATAACTTTTTACCAGGTAAACTCGGTACCATTGGCCATGAGGCAGAAATTTACCGTAGCGGTACCTGCAGTATTTTGCGAATATCTCGAAAACTAAGCGAAATCGATGGTTATATCTATAGAAGAAAATCGTTCAAAATGTTGAGCTTTACAACATATTCAAAAATTATCGAAATCGAAGTAGTTCACTTTCCCACAGTTTCAACTGTTTACTTTTGAAAACTAACTTTTTTATAAGCAGAAAGATTTCTTTGGACATACTGCAAAGACAGAACTGGTTCCTAATTGATATTGTACGATACAATGCTGAATGACGTATGCTTCATTCAACGAGTCGAGACGTCAACTATGAACATACGCGCCTGGTGGTATTTAAATTTTACGACACGAGCGTAGTCGTAGTTCCTAGACATCGTATTTACCATTTTACGTGCGTACAGAGTACAAATTTTGAGGACTAACAAACCGTCGCTGATATAAACAAACGACTAGGGTTTGACGATAAGTGTCAGCCAACAGTTAGGCTTGCTGCCTCTCTCGCCTACCTCAGCACGTCAATGTTTTGTTTATAGCTGCTATGTCGATTCGTTGCATAGATTTTTAGATCATTACTAACTATAACTAATACATCTCTAATTACTTGTTGCGGTTATCGAAGATTGCAAACTTCAATCTCTTTCCGATCTTATGCTCGCTACACATCTTCCATCTCGTGTACTATGCAGTAAACAACTTTACAGCTTCTAAAGAGTAATTTATTCGTCTGTTGTATCATCGACACGAGTACGGTGATTTTCTAATAAGACACAGAGACAGAGTTTCATGCTACTGTCGTGTAGAAGGTGCTCTCTTCATGTTAAATTCAAGCCCGCGATCATCATTTCAGAGAAACTGGTGCTAAGCGCTAAGGCGGGTGTGAAAAATAACCATTGCCTTTGTTCCTCTTTGACGAAAATTTCACACACACACAACTTTGAAGCGATATAACAACGTGGTCGAATGGCGAGTAAAAGCGACTAGTCGAAGAGAAAGGAAGTAGCCAGGAAATGATCGTGGCGATCGAAAATCGTAACGACGCCTCTGATTGGCGATGATCGTGCAGCTCGAATCGAACGAAATAAAGGGAAACGAAAGGTGTATCGGAATCGAGGATCCGCAGTCGTTCGTAGTTCGCCAGCGATGTTACGTAACGTGTTCCTCCTCGGGCGCAACCGCCAGCGACATAGACACGCTTAACATTCGAGACGCGTAACAGGAAGCACGTAACACAAACTTGCGCCGATACTCGTGAATTTGATCCAGTGATCACCGTTTCGGGACGAAACAACGCTGGAGGCGAGGCAACCACCTGCCCCCGGATGAGTCGTTTCCTTTTCACGACAGGGCTATCTCGAGAAAAAGGAAAACCATCGCCCAGCCTCGGTGAATAGAGAAGAGTCCTGATAATAACGACGCAGCTGCTAATAAAAAGTGAAAATACACTGAAAATACACAGGCTACCAGGAAAGTGACGTCGTTATGCTCGAGACAGAGAGGACAAAGAGCTGGAAAGACGATGCAGTAGAATGGCAGTTCTGGCCAGGAACAAATTCTGTCCCTTTCCATTCAGGTAGGCGAGAAAAAAATGGAGCACGAGAAAGCTAATGTAGAAATACAGAGTGCTTCTAGAGTTTGGATGAAACGTCAGGAGCTATTGTAATATTTACCAGAAGCGAAAAGACGTTGATAAACGTGGGTTCAGATATTATTGGAGTTTTGGACATGTAAGACGCTTTCAACTATGAGTCTGTAACAACATAAGAAACTTTATTACGTGAAGAAGCTTTCCTGGACTATAGCTATATTACATAGCCAGTCCTATAAGTATCTTGCAACTGTTATATACATTTTCAGATTCTCCCCAAGTTTTACCGATATAATCGTGATAGTGGTATTTGATTGCAATTTTGATAAAACTTCAAAACGTATCACCTAAAGAACTTTATATATTTACAAGAAGTTTCTATTCTAAATGTTTGCACCCATTTGGAACGTGTATGTTGTACTTCAATACTTAAATTTTTATTTGCATATTATATGTAATTATTTATATCATATATCATATATTATATAAATTACATTAACTAATTTTAAATTGTTTCAAACTGTAGAATATTCGATGTACGCAGAGTGTATGATGTATTCGTAGAATGATTCTCAATTATGTACTTTCGTGAATACGTTCTAAGTATTAAGTTGTCCAGAAAGTTTCTTTCGTTTTATGAGGAAATAATAGAGGCACAACGTTCTTTGTTCTGTTGATATAAACACCGCGACGTTTCATAAACTTGGTTTCACGTTTGTATGTAGCCACACTGTTGTAAAAGCACGTTTGCGAAAGAAAGATACTTTCGGGACAACCTAGTATATAGAGCCGATATATGCTCCTAAAGGTTGACTCTAAATTTCAGAAACAGCTTGTTTAAGAAGGCACGCGAATAGATTCCTATTTACGATATTCTTCGTCGATGGTCGTTCGTTTCAGTACACTTGCTTGTTTATGATTCGTGCGACATTGGGAAGTAAAAGAAACAAAATCTATGTAGAAATGCTTATTGCCGAATTACGCTACAATTTCGCTGATCAAACGAAGTGTTACGTCTGCGACTCTCTGTCTAGACCGGGCCACACGTCGCGGGCAGGATAGCAACTAGATGTCTTCACATCCTTACCGCGTACTCTCAATAGTCTCAAGTACCCTCCACAAATCCTAGGCATTTTTTATTTAAGGTCCTTCAGACCGACCAAATATTCTTTCACCGAATAGTTTATTGTCTACTACGGGAAGACACGGGAAAGTTGGTTTCTCTCACGTTCAGTATCTTCCGTTAGCGACTTTCTCTCGAGGGCGGCTAAGACCCTTGCTAGTCCACCAGCCGTCTATTATCCAATCAGAGGCAATGTCTATTGCCCTCACTTTCCTAGCCAAAATTGTCATCAACAAATCCGATGGTTCCGTGCGCGAGACACACCCATCCTTAGCTTTCCTCCGCCACAGCATCGTCACCGAACGGCACTGATTTTCCATCTTTCGAACGGTCATCACCTTTGACCAGGTTTCCACCTTTAGATCAGTCACCTACTTAACTTATACATACGCACCAGTGTAACTATATTCGTTACAAAGTTGTTGGAATAAACTGTAACTTATAATTTGTTATATCAGTGTCACATTCAATTTAACTACCTCTATTATCCTAACCGAAATAGGGGATCGATCGTTTCGCGGCGTCGATTGTCTAATCGTAACGGGAATTTACGACTCCCGTTGATGTGCTTCCTCGCGATCGCGTCTCTCCACGAGTGAACGAAACACGAAGCATGAAAAGTATTTCCGCTGCTGCCGCGCATTCTGTGATATTCTTCCGTTCGGTCGTTTGCCTGCGAAACGAATCCTTTTCCACGAGTAGACACCTCACCCTCGAAACCAGCAGCCGAGAGACACACCGTGTGTCTTGCAGCTCGTTCTCGTACACTTTCATTACCGCCGCCACGACGCGCCGTGGCTTCTGCTAAAGCCTGGCCTTGCGCACATTGCGAAATATTTGCCAGTTGCGCGGTGTACGAATTAACCTGGCGTTGCTGCTATGGGGATGCGATAATTGAGTTACAGAAGCTATTTCAGGGCGCGAATAAGAATCTCTGCCGAGAAACAGGCAGCGCAAGAAGACGTGGAAGAAGTTGGAAGAGGAATTTTTGCGTTGAAAAGGTTTTACGAGTAACAGAAAGAGAATTTCAAGATGCTATCATTCGTAGAGGCTTTAAACGCTCGCAAATGTTTGAGGGTACACGATACCGGAGACTGATAAAGTAATTGTGCTTTATGCAACCTCTTCGCTACAAAACACGCGTAACAGAATGTACGGCAAGGAGAAAGTTGAAAATTGTTTGCTGCTTAAGGTATTTATAGTACTGTGACAGATGTAACATAATATTTAATTGTGTACAGAGAAGAATATAATGCTTTGTTGAAACTTCTTCCTTGTTACGCTATGAAAGCTGTTTTATGAACGAAATATGTCGAAAGACAATTGAAGGAAAAAATAGCTACTGTAGAATTATCGTGTAAGAAGAGAAAATTTTTCGTACAGAAAGGTAATTGATAATAGAAATAATATAAACTTTTTGTATGTTAAGAGCAGACTATACATATATATAATGACTTTTAAGATAGATATTCAATTTGGATAACGGTCAAACTTGATTAAAATTAGTTTTTAATTTACGAGGTTAACACATGAATTTTGTACGTAAATATACATATACTTGTTTTAAATGTTGTTAGTATACTTTTTCATATTGTAATAAAACTCATTTTAATATAATTTATTATTTAGGGACAACGAGTGTATTAAGCCTGCGACACATTCGCAGCTTGCAATTCCCGAACGACTAATTTCCAATTCCATAAACATAAAATTAAAATAACTGATGACAAATGTTATTCTATATGCGAGAAGGATTTAGAAAAACGTAAAGTCATTAAATCTTGAAATGCGAACGCGACGAGAAACAACAGCGAATAAAATTTACATTTGATCAGGGAATTAACTTTCCAATTAATTTTCCAGCCCCAAAATAGCCTTCAATCTACACACTAACGACTCTCACATTAGTATTAACACGCACACGACCGAATATAATGCCATCGTAAACAATATTTTAATCCTAGCTTAATCCAACCTCTATCGACTGCAATACCGCATTAGTATCCAGAAAACGCAATTACGCGAAACGAATTATGCTAGGATAGAAATGTGAAAACAATTCGAGAAAAAGTTTCTAAATTAACAGCTGTGGTGGATTATTATACGTGTTGGTTGGATGTGATACGAGTAATAAAATTGCAATATTCAGTGTATATTAAAATTACTTTAACAAGTTGACTGGCACGCGTGTTTTCAATGAAATCTCCCCTTCAGGCCACGCGTGCCGCAGTACCAAACGTTCTCTGCTAGGTACTCCCATCGATATTTTAGATAATTTAAACTCTCTGCCCTAATTCGTTAGAATGTCGAAAAGAAAAATGGAAAACTTATTTCTTAGCGAGTCAAATAGCAGGGAAAAAGAAAGCTTTTACGAGGCTTACACAAATTCGGATAGTAGCGATGAAGAAGAAATCAGATTTTCTAGAAATACAAATATAAATAGAATTTCATCGTCTGATTCTGATTCGGATATTGATAAGTGCAATCATAGTGATACTGAATGTAATGAACATACTGTTGACGAGATCTTACAAGAATTGGTCATTGAACTGAAGAAAGACTGATGATTCCGAGGAAAGTACAATTCAATTTGGTGAATGGAATGAATTTAGTGGTCAGCAGAAGTCACTTTCTTTTCCCGAGACAGACGGCCTCATTAGACAATTACCTGGTAAATAATTATGTTAACCCGTATGATGTATTTGAGCTGTACGTTGATGACGAAATAATAAACTTACTTGTATCAGAAAATTACAACAAGGATATAAATATTAGAATATTTAGAGAATTATTACTTGCAGAATTATTAGGGTTGTCTGAAAATATAAAAAATCCTTGTCTTCGATGGAGTCAGCATAATATCGCCGTTTGGAAAAATAATTCCGGAAGAAGCATTAGACGCGCATGCAAACTGTTATACAAATAAAAGACGTCGAATGGACCGAGCAAAGATACGAAAGAATTAAAAAAAAAACAATAACTTATTGTCCAAATTGTCCCGATCAACCTCAGCTATGTATAGAAAGCTTTAAAGTTTTACATTCTAAATAATCTTTTTAATAAACCATTTTCGTATTACTTTTATAACAATTCAATAGTTTTATTACTTCCTGTGGAATATTTTTTTAAATACCTACAACGATCCTTCGCAAGTAGTCAAATAAGTGTCACCCGAATACGGGTGACGCGGTCATACCGGAAACTTTACTGTCACCCGAGTATGGGTGGCTCGGTCACACCGGAAACTTTACTGTCACCCGAATACGGGTGACGCGGCCATACCGGAAACTTTACTGTCACCCGAATACGAGTGTCGTGGCAGTCAACATGTTAAGTACAAGTTCAGAGATAGTGTATGCCTGTCGTAATCGTCGCCCGCTCAATGCTACTGTTCAACTATACGCTCGCTATTCGACTGTATGTGACTCGCTATAATGACTGTCCTGGAGAGCACATTCGTCTGTTTGTATCGACCGGTGTTATGATAAGAAGTTCGAACGTAACTGCGATTGATTACAAATAATATTTTGTCCGGAGTTCGTTTACCTTTGAACCTAGCAAACCAAAACAACGTTGGTATTCCAAGGCACAATAATACGAGTCTCTCTCGATTCAAATCTTCCATTGACTCATGTGCCGCAACACAGATGTATCTCGTTACAGCATTAATGAAATGTCCAGAAGTTTTATATATGCGTGTCACACAACATGTATCGTAAAGTTTCCTATTGTAAGTATTTAAATGCGAGGGTCGTCCGGAGAGTACTGTTTGCACATAGAAGCAATATAAAATGACGTACTCGTAGAAAGACACCTAATTTCGTTCGTATGCTCACATAAATTACGTAGAAATTTTTTGCTTAAATATTCAATACCGTCGTTGTATCGAATGCTTCAAACGCTGATGCGAATCGAAAGTTTCACCAATGACGAAGCGCGGTCTGGCGTCCTTTTACGCTTTTCCACCGCTGAAAACATTCTTCCAAAAGGAATTCACCATAGAATGACAGCTTTTCACGGTAATAAAGCTATGGATGAATCAATCAGCCAGACGATGGATGCAGAAATTCGCTACGGATAGAAAAACTGCATGCGATCGTAGGCGTTCACATCATCACGTCACAGAGGAGTTCAAGAACGTGCCTCCCACTTCATTGCAAATGATAGACGCATCAAACGAGCCAGATTACCACCTTTTTGCAAACTTCCAAGAGTTTTTGTATCGATAACCCTTTAAAGAAACGATGATCTAAAGTAAAGAAGATCTGAGTGAAGAAAATGATGTGCGTGAGACGATGGTTACGTGAGCTGGCGGCAAGTGTATGGCGAAAGTACACAAAAACTCGTACGTTACCATATGTGTTCAAATAGGGATGGTGGTCGTATTGGAAGATAGCTTAGTATATATACCAAAGTTAGAAACAAAGAAAACTTTCTAAAATGCATTTGTACTGTTGCTATTTCAAAACGTGTATTACTTTCTGCACGATTCTCGTACTTTCGCGAGTACACACATTACGCTGTGTGTACAGAAAAGGATCAACAAGATCAATAAGAAACGTAAAAAGATAGGCAAAGATACTTTCCTGGAAACATTGATTGCTCGCGTTGGTTTGAAATTCATGGCGTCGACTTGAAAAAGTTTGCCGAGTATAAGTGCGAAATCTGACGAACAATCCAAGCAATTAACAGTCTGAAAGGAAAGTATCTTAGGTACACATGGCACGATGTACTTGGAAATAATTTGAATTTCTTTTGACAGTCGTTCCGTGACGATTGCATCGCCGAGTTTCTTATTAATGAGGATAACGATATCCCATAACTTGAAGCGTCTCCAGGTAGCAAGGGACAGTCGTCGAAGGAGCGAGCGAACCGGCGGACGAATGCAAAGTAAAGAACGATCTTTTAAAATCATTTCCACGCGAACGAGTATAGAACGAGCGTAATTATAGCGAGCAGACCGCGCTCTGTCCGTATCTGCACGAGGAAACTCGTCCCTCGCGTCCTTTTGCTTGAAACAGTGGACAAACTATCGTCCAAGGTCCATTTGCTCCGCTCACTGGGATGAGATTCGATAAATTGAAACCCTATGTACGCCAGCAACTCGAAGAAAACCAAAGGATAAATCTATCGACTTGGTTTACCGTTCAGAAAATAAACGGGTGAGCACTTGAAGATACAAAAGCGTCTTCACATTCTTTAGTCTTCACGCTGTTTGCTCTAGAAGGTTATTTTTTCATGCAGTCATTGCGTGTTTTATAATTGCTGGAACATTATGAACACATCTACACTCGATCAATAACATTGTTGTATATTGCTATTATTGATCGTGTGAGATCGGTATCGAGGGACTATGGTCGAATACTGACGAAAAAGATATTTAGCGAAGCAAACGCCGATGATTATAGGCAACGATTATCCTATATACGCGCGAAACAAATATTCGTTTACGTGTCTCATTTCGGCTAGTTGCACCCGTGAAAATATGAATTTCTATAGAAATCTAGATGGAAGATTACAAAATAGGTAAAGCAACTGCTTACAGAGGAAATATTTATATTACAATTTTAAGTCAGTGAGTCAGTAAGAAAAAGTGACTTTAGCGTATCGAGAAGTTATTTTCTTTGTTATATACATGTTTATTGCGTATCTATATCGTCCAACATGGATGGACGTATTCCGAGTGTGATGTTTCATCATGTATTCAAAATTTTTGTCAGTATCTGTTATATATTGTGAGATATTCAACGTGTTACATTCGTCCTCCTGTTACTACAACCCCCGGTCGAGCAATATATATTTAGCACTCTTTTAATTGTCTCAAAATCACTAAAAACTTCAATATCAATTCACAGTATAACGCGCCAACGAGAGTCGTAAATTCTCGTTACGATACGATAATCGACGCCACGAATCGCCCGATCTTCTGTTTCGATTAATTGAGTAATTATATTCGATTTAGTTTCGATTAGTTGAATAATTATAACACTGATTTATCGACTTAAATATACTCTTTATTTCCAACAACTTTTTCTAGAAGAATATAAGATGAAGAGTGACTAGCAAATTGAAATGTATTCTGTTCGAAGGGATGATAGCAAGTAAGTTATGTTCTATGACGGTAGTATTTATATTTTACCAGACTGAACAATAACCCTGAAGAACTTCTCGACTTGTAAGACATTTTGTAGCAATTAAGGGCCTTGACGGTAAAGTAAAAAGTTGAATTTTATAATGGATCCTTAGGATTATTACGGGTCTGAGTTAATATGTTTGTACAGATGGTAGCCATCTAGACCGAGGGACGGATTATGATTTGACTAGCAAATTGAAATGTATTCTGTTCGAAGGGATGATAGCAAGTAAGTTATGTTCTGTGACGTTTATATTTTTACCAGACTGAACAATAACCCTAAAGAACTTCTCGACTTGTAAGACATTTTGTAGCAATTAAGGGGCTTGACGGTAAAGTAAAAAGTTGAATTTTATAATGGATCCTTAGGATTACTACGGGTCTGAGTTAATATGTTTGTACAGATGGTAGCCATCTAGACCGAGGGATGGATTATGATTTATGGCAAAATCACGGGACGTAATATCAATCATGCAATTATTGACTGGTGTAATATTAGTTATGCCATTAGCTTCCTATAATATTTTACGAACGTATCACCTGTTTCTGCAATGTATCGAAGAATACCGATGGTTCTTGCTAACCAGCAAGCATAATAAAATAGGCAACATGAAAATTAGAAAACGAACGAGAATGCGCTTACCGTGTTTCCTCTATATAATCTTCGCACGTGATTAATTCCCGATTAACTGAACTTTCGCCGATCGATTCCGCTCATCCAAACGTGAGATCTTATTACTCGAATGAAAAATAATAGATAGGGAAAGGAAATTGACGAATTCCTGTTACACGAATTTTAGTAAATTATTCAATTTATACGTACCATAAATAGTTAGCCTGCAAATTCAGATAAATGGAATTCTCTGTGTGTTACCATTTTCTTGTGAAATGAAAAGCACCAGTAGAGTGATTACCGCTCGCCAAAATAACTACGCTGGAAAACACCAGTGCGAAAGCACTCTAATCGGCATGTATCGGGATAGCAAGGAATCTAGGAGTTTACGGATGCCTGGCGGAAAATAGCCGACCTGCGGATACCGATTTCACCTTGCCGCTATTTATACGGACAAGGGCCGGCGAATCGAATGCATTGTCCGACAGAAAGAATTAAAGATCGGCCTGGCGAACCGTGAGATCGCGCACGGATTCGGATCACCGACTATTTACGAGCAGAGGTTCCCGGTCAACGGTTCTCGGTATTCTCCGCAGGATAGCTTCCTCGGAATTGGATGTGTCCGATAGAAGAGCGTACAGGCTACGTTGTAGGTCCGTCCGGTCCTATAGCCATGGACTTTTCTTAACGCTTATAACAACGTCCGCGGGGATACAATTCGATAACCCGAAAGCTGCCGTGAAAAGGAAAATGGATACGATCGAGGCCACCATTTTACGCTGGACACCCTCTCGATATTCTTCGAAGGCAAGTCCGATTTAAGCTGCTCGTGAAACGTCATGTGGATGAGCAAATCGTATAAAGACGGACATCTCGATGGATCCGCTTCTGCAGGGATACGCTTACGGGGTAGATCGGAGCTTTTATGCAAACACTTTGTGCACCGATTCTACGCTCGCTGCTTCTCTCGGAGCTTCCTGAACGATATACTTTCGAATAAGAGGAATTTTATTACTCTTTTATGGAGCCACGTTTGGCAAAGTAATATCTAAATGCGGTGGATTTTCGAGAGATACTTTAAGCCTCAGAAGTCGAGAGTCTCCAAAGACTGCAAAGATCTACGTACTTACATTATAGGGAACAAAATATTCCACTGCGGGATACGCAGTGGCACGCGGAAGTGTCTGCACATTTATAGAGACCTTTCACGAATATGTTACATATTTTACGAATATATTGTTATTCACGTGCGCTGTACGAAACATATTTTGAAATTTCATTAGCATTGTAACGAGATACGTCTGTCATGATTATATTGTTGAACCTTGACGAACCTTGAAATAAATGGAATATAAGTTACAAAATATTTATCTCCAACACACTTTCCAGGCATCATCAAAGCAGCTTTCTGAGATTGGAATAGTTTGGGTTCTTTTCGCTTTTCATTTATTATTCAACACGTTTCTGCGAAATGCGGTACTATCGAGCAAGTCGTGGTTTTTCATTAAAAAAAAAAAAAAAATAGATAAATAGAACAGATAAAGAATATTATTTTTTAAATAAGCTTCGTTTCGAAAATGTTCACATCTCGTATGCTAATTCCTAAACAACTACATTCATTACATTTCCCCTTTTATTTGTGTTCATGTTTATAAACACGTTTAAAATTGTAGTTTTCTATCTATCATCCCTACTGATTTGTTATCGATATGAATTATCAGTACCTATGTATGTATCGGTTTATCGATTATAGTTTTTCGATAGCCGAGTTAAGTGTACTTTACACCATACTTCGCACACATCCTCCGATTTATTTCCTCGAAAACGAAGCATTATTTTAAAAATTGTATCCTTCGTTCCAACTTTATTTTGTAAATTATGATGCTACCGAAAACTATGTCTATTAATGAAACTATTATACGTCAGCTTGAATGCTCGTCGTATAACAAGTTTTTTCATATATTTGTTGAAAGACTCTACGTTTTCGGATACGACAAAGTCTCTTCCCAAATTGAAGGTGCTCCAAATATTTACAAAATTGAGAACACGATGTTTGAGAACATATTGGTTCTCTTGGTTGGTTATAAGTGATTGCGAATTTTGTCAATACCATCTAATGACTAGTTGTCAATCCAATATTTGGAAAACATTATCTTGTCATTGTAAGTTATCACCTTATGTAAAACTAATATCTTGTTGATAAGAAATATCTCAAATAAACTAAATATCTTTCTAATTTTTCATTCATTAAATTCATATTTTTACCTATCACTGTTCCTGAGATATTCGTTACGAAATGTGAATCGCGTTCGTCCAATTTCTTCATTTTCTCTACGTAACGGAAAACTGTTGTATAATGCACACCTGATTTATGTACATCGCATACACCCTGACGCGCGTATCAGATTCCATTAAAGTTTACAGCCGATCCTTATCGATATCTTCTCTCGTTCGACAACGTCTCTCATTTCTGAGATTTTTTTTTTTTTATTTTATTTTATTTTGGTTATTTTACAATTTATCCTTATGGACATTTGGTAAAGTGTTATATCTTGTTGGTGAAGAAAAAAAAAAATAAAAATAAAAAATAAATATAGCATGTGGGCGGCCACCCCCAGCGGGGTGCCAGCTTCGTTTTTTTTTAAGTTATATCTTTTATGTATTTTTCTGAGATGTTCACATTTTTTGACAAACATTTTTCGTACCAACAGCAAGTAATATGCTCGCTTCTCTAGAACTCGTATTGTGTTAGAAAAATCTTGATATCGATTAGACGGTGAGTAATTTATTTGTTCAATTCTCTATAGCTTCTAGGAAAACGAAGGAGACTGACGAAAAACTGTCGTATAATACACGTCTAATTTACATGGAAATTATTTTAATGAACAGTGCTACTGTTGATCAAAGAACAGTTGTCTAAATATTTTGTACTTGCAATTTTTCTTGGTACGTTCTATTTTCTTAAATTGTCGAATTGTCATCGTATAATGAAAAATGATAGATATTCGTTAAAAATAAATTTCGATTATTCGTGAAAAATAAAATTCTTTTCTACTAATGTACAATTTTGTATAAAGTGTACTGAATAACGTTGCTGGCTACTTTTCTCATCAACTTTATATTAGTTTTTGATCTCTCAAGGAGAAGACAGATAATCTTCGAGTTATTGGAGAGGAGGAAGTTTAAAGTTAAAACACGAGACGATGGGAACAAGTAACAATCGTGAAATATCCAATAAGCTACGAAGATCGACTTCATTTCAATGAAACATGCTCTTCGTAAATTCGCCTTATTTTCTCCTAATCTAACGAACGGTATTATGGGTTCGAACTTCTCTTCCTTTCTTTTCTTTTTTTTTTCTTCGCAATCTACAGTTCTCTCTCAAAGAACACGGCAAGCACAAAGAAAAAACTGTTATAGAAAGTGCAGTGAAATTCGCATTGTCTGTTGAAAATTTCCAATGTTCCCCTGCGAAGAAAGTTTAACTTAGAAATCGTGTTTGTACCGAAAGAAATTTCGAACTTTCGGACGCGTTTCAACTTTTTCAGTTTCGCAAAGCACACACCATTCGCTATGGCCGTGATATTTCTATCTCGCGTTACGCCATCCTCCCAATATCCTTTACACGCGTCGGATACTCGTTTTTTCATCCCATCTTTTATATTTAATTCATTTCTAGCTTTAATTTAATTTATTATCACTGATCGCCCTGTAAGTAGAACATTTTTCGTGCATTTCAGCCAACGAATCCGAGGCTCTGATGCTCGGCATACTGATGTTCAGTCACCCTTTTCTTGCCATCCCTACCATTAACCTGTTTGCTGAGGAGAACCCTGCCAACTTCAGAAACCCAGTCACCGATGTAGCACTTTAGGTCACTGGGTCAAGTAGCTCTTCCAACGCTATACATATTTGTTTCCTTTTTCATAAAGTAACTGATACGCAAGTTAATCTGTATCCCTATCGTGATACGATGAACAGCACTAGAACTACCGATAGTTAACACGAAGCTATTTCTACCAAACTAGTCAAAGTGATTGGTCTTTAAAAAATACGTAATAACAGAATAGTTTTATATTTATTGATTTATTATTTTCTTACAGAAAGAATTGTATAATTGTCTAAATTGTACAATTTTCTGTACATTTTTTTCTCCAAGGGTTGATTAATTAATTATTATACTCATACTATATATATTACTATACTCATACTTATATTGTATTTATATTGTATATTATATATATTGTATATTTTATATTATATATATGTATTTATAATAATGTATATTAATGTATTAATATTATATTATATTAATGTATTAATGTGTTAATGCATATTAATAATGTATATCATATATATATGTATTTATATTGTATATTGTATATTATATTGTATATTATATATTATAATATTGTCATTATATTGTATTATTTTATTCTATATATTATATATTATATATTGGTTCATATTAAAACACTGTACTACACAATAAACGTAAATACGATATCAATATATTATTTGTAAATGCTATTAATTCATATGTAGTGTATGATTTTATTCTATATATTATATGTTGGACATTATACACTACAAATGAATTAACACTAGAACTACTACCGATAGTTAACACCAAGCTATTTCTATCAAAACCAGCCAAAATATTTTTATATGTATTGATTTATTACTTTCTTACAGAAGCAATTCTATGTTATGTAGTACATTTTTGGTATTATTAATCCATCTGGGACCATGAACTAAACGAAACTAAACGAATGAACTAAATTTTATAAATGTCGACACATTTATAAAATTGTAGAACCGGTCGTTTCGACTGATGTGGTATTCTAGTGTTAGCATCTAGCGATCTAGCAATTGATCCGGAATTTTCCTGATAACTGATATCGTCATATGGAATGATACGCAGTAAAAATTTTCAAAACGTGTGGGAAGTTGTACAAAACGAGGAAACTGGTTAATTGGTTCGATAAACAGATTGCAGGACCCTTTTACACTTTGACAAGCACCAGTCATTTTGACTAACATTGGTATAAGTAGCCTTGATACAAAGTTATTATATAAAACAAAATAAAATTTATTATATTATTGTTTATCGTTATAAAAGTCATTATATCATCGCGGAGAAAAATATAACACGAAGTAGGAATTTTAAAATGAAATTGTAAAACAAGTCAATTTGGGTGTGATAGTTCTAGTGTTAACCCATTTGCATCATGGCTCTAATTAAGAGAACTGGTGCCTATCACCGCGCGCAATCGGTCGTGGGTGCAGTAAATGACATCCGAATTCTTCATGGAGTTTATCGAAAATTTACTGTTCAAAACGATTGGTAGATAATGTTACTTCGCAAACATTGCATCTTACATTCTTTATGACAGAGGAAAAAGTAAAAATTGTTTGTTTAAAAAGAAATTATTTAGATTAGAATGGAAATTAAAAAAGGCAGTCGCAGCGCGCGTAATAATCCGCGCTTGGTAATAGAAGACTGTCGCAGCGCGCGGATTAGTCTGCGCTTGGACGCAAATGGGTTAAAGACCAACTAATAATTTTTTAGAGACGATTCATTCGGATGAGTATAATTGTATAATTTGAAAGCAACCACAAAATTGATTTTTTCTCGATTTTTTCGATATTGCAAGGCCTTCAATTTCCCTTTCAATTTTGAAAGTCAAATAGCTGTTTATGATAAAAATTGTAGGCAATATTGAACGTCACGTATGCTAAAATTCCATCTGAAAATATCAACAAAGATGTAAAACATTTTTGTAAATCTACTAGTAAAACGCACCGAAATTTAAATAACGGTTTAATTACATAAATTGTTCAATTTCCTCCACAATTTCTGCCAATTACTGTTTCGATAAGTAGCGAAAGTTTCCTTCTCCTCTCGATCTTTTTTCTTTTTTAACAGAGGTTAAAATTTAATAACGTCGTTCGTCTCGAATTTCAAGAGTTTATAGAGGCGGAGGCTGCGGAGAGTAACTACTCGAGAAATAAGAGCTTTCACTGATACGACGACGAAACTCTCGCGATGTTTATGATTCCACAAAATCTCCTAAAGTCATCGCCCCACAAGTCGTAAAATAAAAATCACATTTTGCAGCTGCAACAAGGCGATAAAAAAAATTTCCAACGATCTGTCAGATTTCCGCCTAACGTTCTCTACGATCTCGTAATTTCCCAATCACCTGGCAAAAATACAAGCCGCTTGGATCATTATCGTAACGATCCGCGGCACGAGGATCCGAGCACGCGAGGTTTTCGATTAACAGAACTCTCGACAGTGTTTCGAGGCCGAACGCGGGTGTCTCTGTTCGGCTTGTCCATTGAACGTCGGGTCTGATCTATCGCGTTCCTCGACTACTCAAAGGAAGAGAACGGCGAATCAAACGAGATCATACTTCCTCCTGGTCCATTACGAATTATTCGCATAAAGTCCGGCGTAGTTATCAAAGTTTGCCGGTCCGACGAAACTTCTCCCTTTGCTTCTTAACGACTCGCCGTTTATATTGAAAGCAACGTCGACACGGTCTACCTTTTATCAGACATTTCTCACGTTTCTGCCATTTATTACGAGATCTTGTACAGTGGCCATTGTTACGAAGCAGCATTCTGCATGCGAAAGCGATAGCACTGCTGTTACATCGATAATGATAGGAGGGGGAGGGAGTCAGATTTACCCCTTAATAAGGTGCTGGCCATATTTCAAACGTCGGGGGCGTTTTGTTACTAGGAAAAGTGAGACCATTATGCCCGGCAAGTTACGCGGCAAGGGCGCTTTCATCAACGTCTCTGCCGTACGCTGAAAAGAAAAACAAAAAAAAAAGAGAAAAAGAGAAAGAAAAGATCGACGAATAAGACAAACCGTAAATCACGCGGCAGTTGCCACCGGCGCTATGATACGTCAATTAACTTAAATTAAAGCTGCCTATGACGGTCATACGCGTACATTCCCCGGAGAATGGCCCGGACAAAGGAAGAAACGTTCCGCTTTGTTCGAAGCCAAAATGACTAACAAATGGATGGAAATTGTACCGGGCGGCGCGAAAATTTTGTTAAGAAACAATGATTCTGAAACAATGAACGGGAGCCAGGTTTTACGCGCAACATTCAAAGACTGTGGACATTTTCAAGCGAACCGTAGTGGAGAAATATGTTTGATCGAGGTCATTGTGCGTGCTTGTATTATTCTTGCTATAACCCGCAGCGTCATTTTAATCCCCCTCGTCGATAATGAATTTACATAGACTTTCTAATGGAATTTATGATTCGAACAAGTCTATTCTTCTTTCTATGGATTATGAAACTGGAAAATATTTAGGTATAAATTTGATGGATTAAATTGGAGTATAGTACATGCAAATAACATAGATAAGTACATATATATGTGTAAACTCCCTAGAGTTCACGTGGGATAGGGACTCTTAGATTTACGGGTAGCACGACTTTTTCTAACGAACAGAGCGACTCTCCTAGAGTTCTACGGACAACCATTTTTGAGAAACGCTCTTTTCCCAAACGAACGGACAGAGAGCAACATCAGAGACAGACAAGAGCACAGAATAACCATTTAAAATCTTGAAGATTGACGAAGAAAGATCGGTAGCTCAGGACGTTAAAAATCGATTCTCGATTTTCAGGTAAACATTGTTATTTTGCGTCTATGTAAATTATTGTTATTCATTGTTATAGACGGATATCAATAGTTGTTTATTTTTTGTATTTTATCTAACTACTTTCACAATAAAACTCGATTTTCAGACTTCAGAATCGATCACCTGAATTACCCCCAAGATTTACCATATTACATATGTCGGAGATTTATTCCGATAAAAAGTGCAGTGTAAAATTATTCCCTCCCACAGCCAAATAGAGAAATAATTTAAGGAAAAATCAGTTTCTTATTCAAATAAACTAAAATATAATTAGCTGCAAAACACCTATATATTTTAATATTACTTAAATAATCATTTTTTACGAGCAAACTGACTCTCATAAGTAATATCGTATTACAAAAATATTTCTAATTTTCCCTTGGTTGTCATCTTTCGCACGACCAAAGATCTTACAGCAACATAATCTTAACTTAATAACTAAAACCTCGATGAGTAAACCCCAACTTAACGTAATTTACGTTTCAAATAAATCTATATTTTCTTTTATATCGATTATGAAAGTGGAAAATATTCAGGTACAGAATCGATGGACTAACCAGGAGTGCGTAATAAGCTAACTGAATAAGCCCAAACTCAACAACTAAAATCTCGATAAATAAGCCATAACTCGTAGACGTAACTCGAGTTTCCTTAAAAAAGCACAGTATGCATTTCCTCAAAATTGCGCTGATCGCAGTCAACAGGCACAGGATCACGTAGAAAGCAGAGTTCTTTCGCCAAGGCGCAAGACAATCTCCGGCATCGTTCTCCAGTCTAATTCGCTGGAGTCGAAAAAGAGGCAAGCAAACTAATCGATAGAGCTAAGCCAATAAAACGCATCCACAAACTAGTAACTTTGTTTTACTGTGGCGATTCCTTCGAGCCCAGGAAAATCCTATTCGCCGAAAATTCGAGATTATTAGAGGAGCAGAGGAAGATAGAGCGAAATGGGGCAGGATTCGGTCTGTTACTCCGATAATGGCAGATCGTCCAAGGATCGGCTATAATCCTCGCTCCCCTGCAAGCCTAGTTCCGTGGCCATTATCCTCCAGACCGTGCGGATATGTGCGAGGGATATACTACTCAATACGGGAACTGCGTGACGTGATAAAACGTCACCGGTAAGGGCTGGTCAAAAGCTTTTACGAGCGGACACGAACGTTCCGCGGCGGTCGGTCAATTGTCAGATTATGGGAAATTTCGATCGGCTACTACGGTCACCTACGCTGGAAATTACATCGCGAAGAGTACAAGGCTCGCGAACGTACACACTGCAGCCAGCTAAGCTGCCATTACTGCTACCGATACGCCGGTCTATGCCATTTATACATAGATACAATGTAATTTAACACCGTAGGTGACCACCATCGAACGAAGGGTATCGTGGCTAACGCTGCAGCCTCCAAATCGTGGCGAGATAGTCGAACGGAATACAGAAACACCGGTATAAACGAAATTCAATTCGGTCGGAACAGACTCGTCCCTCGGAAAATAATAGTCACATTCGAGTACCAACATGCTGGCATGCTCGAGTAAATTACTTGTGTGCCGCTCGAAATTTTATTGTACGATATCGTGGCGGCGGTAAAGCTTTCGGAGAAGCTAAGTCAGTCGTTAACCTGTTATCCGAGCAAATCTACTTTGACAAACATCCTCTGTGCTTTCAGTTAGAAGATTCTTCCTATTTCTTCGCTTCTTTTTAATCCCTCGAGATGTGTCGAGATGCTTAAAGTTCTCCGTGTAGTTTACCTTTGAAGTGCAGTTATATGGTACAACACGTTATGAAATAATGACTATATATTTGAAATTGAACGAAAAAGCGATGAAACTTCGGTTTTCTTCAGTTTTGGAATGGTAATGACACGATGGTCGAAAATGTCTATGTAGAAATTACAAGTACCTCAGAGTACTTGAACAATCAATTATTGACTGTAATGCTCAATATTTAATGACCTTTTTTTATTCTTTACTTTTAATTATATGTATGTTTATGAGGGGAAGTAGATACATAAGAAAAGAGTTTAGATAGATATAGACAAGGAAAAGAGTTTAGAGTTTAGTTAGATAGATATAAGGGGGGAGGCAGTAAGGTGATAACGCCATAAAACTGAAAAAATGTAAAAAGCGTGATAGGTAAACGAGATGTAAAACCGAAAACTCGTCCAAAGCCGAAAGGCACGGTCTAAGTAAAAATAAATAAAAATAATATATGTATGTTTATATATATATATATATAATAAATAATATATATATGTATGTCAAGGTCAATTTACGTTGCGTACTGTTGCTTTTACTAAATGTAGTGTCTATATCTATCTTAGAATTAGTTTTAAATTTTACCAGTACAAATTATAGTCGTGTCTCATTACAGTGTTAATTTCAACAGGTTTGTTATAACATACGGTAAGAATAACATAAATAAGTATTATAAAATTGCACTGTAGCGACATATGCGTCTTAGGACGTTTCGATTCGAAGATGCCTCACGTGGTTTTTCCACAGAGGATTAACACTGTACGACACACATAATGTAATAAACAAACTCTGGACAAAGCAATTTCGCTGTAACGTACAACCGACGACCGACGACAAGATCAAATCTTCCGGTGACCCCCTCGTCTAGTATAAATAGACGACCATGCTCTCCAGACGTCAGTATCGAGTCATCGGATCATCAGTCGAGCGAATAAGCACAACGAATCAGTCTAACAAATCAGCATCAGTACCGCAGCATCGCGCAATCTTATAACGAATATCATCGAGCGAGCAATGCTTGCGATTAACGATATTTGCGATTCTACATTTTAGAATATCTGTAAATATAGTTAACGAAATCAACTCGTCTCATTATTAATTTAACCCGCAACACGTATCACCGTCCACCATAGTACGTCTTTTAACATGGAAATTGGAATAACTTCTTTGAAATTGAACCAAACGACTTGAGCTTTTCTGAGAAGCTAGAAGGATCACTTGATTGGACGATGACGAAGGTCACCTTGTGCAACTTTTTTATCCGAGCTCCTAACGAACATTTAAATAGTACATTTTCAGCATTTATATCAGTTGCATACATGCTGAAAATTTCATCGAAATTTTTCTTCAGAAAATCGGTCAACGTCGCTAAAAATGATGAAAATCGCAGTTTTCCGTGACTTTCAACCTACATAATCGTAATAAATTTAGAGATCTCTAAATCCATCGATGTTTGTCTCTTGTTTCAACCGATTTCGATGAAATTTTCAACGTGAATAGAACCGATATAAATCTACAGAACGTATCTTTCGAACTTTCACTACAGGCTCGGATAAAAAACCTATACAAGGTGACGTTTATCATTTTCATCGCCGTTCCTACCGGTGGTAATTTTCACAAAACTCGTTTCGCGCATCGTCCAGTGAACTAGTCTGTCTAGTTTCTCGAAGAAGCTCGAGTCGTTTGCTGCAATTTTAGAAAAGTTACTCCATTGTAAAGGGTGTACTTATACTTTCGTCGTTCACTGTATATCATGTAATCAAAAACACGTTGTATGTTAAGTGTTTGAATACTTTCGTCAGCCACAGTATCTTATTTTTTCAATTGTATTTCCATTGATCTCTACAGGCATATTCTCCGCATCTGCAAGTCATATGGATTGCTAAATTCGCATTTCTGCACAGTCAATATCAATAGTCGGTCATAAACCCGAAACACTGCGTAGGGTTAATCAATGGACACGGTATTGCTCCCCTTCGGGTCTGACCCTCTCGTTGGTCCGCACCCCTAACTCCCTGGCCATCCTGACAGTCACTGATTTGCTGATCAGATCAATGTTTATCTACTATATTTTGGGTAAAGCTTATAGTAAGATCTTTAGACGGGTATTCAATAATCAATCGACACGAACGCGATTAGATCGTAATATTCCATCAAGTTCAAGCGTAAGGCGATTAATCCTAGCATTTACACATGACGTAAGTTAGCACAATATCGTGCAATAATACAACTGAGCGTGTGGTTCAATACATAGTGCGACGTGAAGGAAGCTCAGATACTGTAGAAGCACTGGCAGTATAAAGTTCAATTGCAGCTATTATTTTATTGGAATCTCATGCTGTGTATTCATTTTTTGTACACTGTGTAGCGGCACATGAGCTAGAGGACAATTACAATCATGTTGTTTTGCCTCGAAGTAATAAGCAAACTCAGGGCAAAATAATGTCACCGCTACCTAGAATCGTCAAAACAAAGACGAATTAAATTTTCCAGTACTCCCCCAACCAGTATAAATAAACGAACGCGATCGTAAGGTGATCAGTTTATCAGTCTCAGTCTCGAGCGATCTTATTAGCGATCTATACACAGTCTTCGGCGAATCAGTTAGTACCGAGCGTCCTAGCGAACATTCTCTGTATTTATTAATTATTTTAAAATACATCTGACGGTTCCTACAGCGAGTTATCTCGTCAAACCACACGACCAATCCTCCACAACTGATTCAAATAGCTGAGAAGTTATGCCGATTAGCTGCACAAATTGGAACGCATAGGAAGCTGGCAATTGGTAATATTACGTTTGAGAAGAACTTGAGAGATTTCTTACGTTAAGAAATCCATCTTAGAATCTGCGATTACTCGCGCTATCGCTTTATGATAAGTGAGCTTATGAAAATAGGATTTCTTTTTTCACTTGTCCGATATTAACCCTCCGCCGGCAATATGCTAGGTCTAGACGAAGTTTTCATCGTTTAATTTCTTCGAAACAAAGAAGTCAGACCTCGTGCTTCCCGCGCCTAAAAAAGCTTACACCTACAGGGCTTTGACTGTCGAAATATTGTTTACCTGGTTCAATTCTGTTTTGAATACCACGAGGTTAAAATGAGCAATGTGTCTTCTGCGATTCGTATTGCCATCCACGTCAGTCCTTTGCTAAGCAAGTGAATTTTTTTGTATGAATCATTTGTTTTATTTTTTGTTTGTTGTTTGCATACTGATTTTTTGGCAACTGCGTCAGTGTCTTGTGTAGCTGCTATGTTTCTTATATTACAGTAAATATGAGATACGGAGATATAATCCTGTCAAAAATTTCGCAAACTTAGGTCTCGAAATAATTATACCTTTCAAAGATCATGGTCTTACAGGTAAAAGCTTACAATATCTTTCTTTAATATTTGTTTAATATAAAACTGTACTTTCATACAAAGTCCCATTTTTTAACTTCTTGCCAAATGTTTATTTTTACCGTAAAATGGCTTAAACATTTGGCTACAGTATCGCTTGTATAGTGAAATAGAAACTATAATAAGTACATCAGAATTTTTTCATATCTTTATGAAGCCCAAAACAGTAAGAAATCAGGCCAGGGACTAAAAGATCCACAATGCCCAATGCGCAATGAAGTGAAAAAACATGTTGCTGGCGGTGGATTAATTATGTAAAAATGAATGTAAAATTGATAATTGCATAAAAAGTGCAGCTGATTAGTTTGGCTTCTACGATTCCATAACGTGTCGATGTTTATAAATTAGCAAATACGTTACAAACGCAAGGCATATCACTAAAAATTTACATTTCTTCAGAGAAAGATACATTCTTCGCCTAAGTTAATTTTTTTAAGTTAGATAAAAAAATGGGGTGGAAGAAATACGGAGGAGAAATCAAGATACAAAATAACAGAGTACCAACATAAGTGATGTAGTGAGATTCACCTTCACGTTCGCTTGGAACGATCAATTGATTGTGGACGTGACGTAAATACTGTAACTCCAAGCTGACTAATAAATTTTTGGAAAGAACGATTTGAAACTAACCACAAATAAATTTACAAGTAAATTGCAATTAAATTTATACACAGTAAATTCATAACTTGATTCAATATCTACTCTATAAATTCATAGTATCTAGTGACATTAGTGAATTAGTATAAACAATAACTTGCTATTAATTATTACTATATTATCCTAAAAAACAATGGTGTTAAAAGAGTAATAAATCTGGTGCACATTTTAATACCCTATGAAATCATATCTTTCATATTTATTTTGTAGAATCCTATAAAAATCATATTTTTAGACGATTAATAATTGCTAAACTTTAATGTCTTCTGACAGATAGCAAAGTAAATAGGAGATACATAAAAGAAATTGATTAAAATATTACTTTAAACAATTGTTTTAAACTGAATGAAACAAAGTGAAACAAATTGTTTTAAATGTGGCAAAATAGCACGACAACCAACGTCTCCACTGAAACAACGTCATTATCATTAACATCAGTCGATCTGAGTTATTTGCAGATGTCTACTTGTTTACTAGGGTCTGCTGGCTGCATTTTTTAAAGCGTAGGCGGGATTTATTGATCGTACATGTTATTGACTAACATATTGATTAACACTTTGACTGCCACGTTGGTCATATATGACCGGCCACGGTTTCCTCTGTGACGCCACAGTGGTCATTGGTGACTTGAACTTCTTCCAATTGTAAAAATTGAACGAAAATTGACAGTTAGAGCATTTTGAATATAACCAATATATAGAAGATACTTTGAAGTAAAAAGTGCCATTGAACAATCAAACATTTTTATCAGAACATCAATAAAAAAAAATGAGAACAAATCTTGCAACTAATGGTGCACTGTGTTAAAACACTTTAAACATAAATGTGGCTTACCGATACAATCTGGACAATAAATGGTCACCTTTGTGGTCCGATTCTCAGCAATTTTTGATCCTAACTGTTTAACATTTTTTTATAGCACCCTCTGCAAAATTTTCGTGCCAAGTACGCTTGTCCTTCTTTCTTCTGGATTTCGTGTTGCAATCTTTGTCGAATAGGTATATTTGATGGCTCTGGTGAATAACATTGTGTAAGGTGCATTGCGACTGCCATTCTAAAATCTGATACCTTGATTTTTATTTTTGTTGCTTGTTTATAGAGTATCAATGCGTTTGAAATTGATGTATTTAACAATAACTATAAAGCTAATTTTATATACCACTTGAGGGTTCTTCTATGTGATGTAGAATATGCTATCATTTGATCCAATAAATCTACAGCATATTTTCCTCTGTTGTAATCTACCACTACCATTTGTTTATCACAAACATAATTTTCTTGCGGACCTCTACCATATTAGCCGAATGTATCGTTGAAATCATAAAAATAATCATAATACTGTTTACTAATATCTTCTACACGTTTTAACAATATATTCTGCACGTTTTACTTACGACGAAATAACGAATGCTAATGGTTTGTTGAAATAAACGAAGGCTTGTTACAATATGTCGCTATCAACTGTTAGCAAAGCGCCACGGTGGTCACCCGTGACCACCAATAAGATAAACGGTCGATTGGGGAAGAATGTTGTCTTGCATCATCAATTTATTATTATTTTGCCATTATATGCTTTGAATAATAAAAATACTCCTTGGCGTCATGAGCGAAACATGTGATTTCTCCGTGGCAGTCAAAGTGTTATTTATTGTTTTTATTAAATTATTTTTATTAATTTCTTATTATTATTAAATTATTCTTTCCTTTATCGTGACGACGTTTAAATCCTTCCTCGCGTCTTCCTTTCTAACGAAACATAGAGCGGGAACGTTTCAGCGTAAGGTAATATACTGTTGGAACCTCAACACTTCGACGATAGTAACATAACTTAAACGCAAGTTGCATTTTACGAATCGAATAATCCTCATAAACGTTTAGAATCTCGATGTATGCGATTCATTTCACTGACTTTCGTAAAGGATATCGATTGATGTACCATAACTCCATGGACATCATTGGTATTCTATATGGAGTTGGAGCACGTCTTGAATACTTAAGACTCGTACCCTTGGCATCAACCAAACGTATACAAGGCAAGTTTGAAGAAATTTACTCGATAGTCAAACTTTTATCGAGGGTGCAATAACTTGGTAGTAGGTCAACTATATCATTTCGAAATAAGAGAAATATGTACCGAAAACTATTATCCGTGGAGTAATGCTTTTAAAAAACACGTCATTCGCATTTCGATTTATTGTTTTGTTTAAATTATTTCGTCAGTATATCGTTACTTGAGTCTGCGTAGCTGCTAAAGTATTTGGAACAGCAATCGAGTATCCGAAATACTTCTATTTATATACTGAAATAATTTTTTAAATATATTTAATTTGTTTTTTATATCTTTTATATATTTTATATATTTTCGTTACGTTAAATTTTTCATTTAAATATTTTTTCTTTTTTCTTTATATTTACTTTGTATTAAAGATAATTATATTTATATAATGAGAAATTTTAACGTGAAAAATGGCCAGAATGTACATAATGGAACAAGTGGACATAATATGCCAAGATTTTTAAAACGAGGATTAATCATCGTAATGTGTTTCATTTTGTAAAAATATAAATTTGCATGAGCAATACAATTATTAATAATAACGTTAAAATGTAGGCCGGCTGTGAAGCTAACACAAACTCCCTGAAAATAAAATTAATCCAGTACTTTCAAAGTCCGGAGGGGGCGGGGGGTGTCCATGAGGATTTTCCCACGTATAAAAAAAAAGGTACTTTCAAAGTAACATTTATATTAATAATTAATAATAATATACGAGACTGTTATTATACTAGGAATTTAAAATTAGTACGAAGATTTTTCAGCAAAAGAAGAAAACGAAGAATATAAATACCGTGATTAAATTAATCAAGAGAACCAAAAATACAACACAATTTCAGCTAACACTAGAAATAATAAAATTAGAACATTTACCATAAATTATCATAACTCATTTTGCGTATATAAATTTGCCTATTGTAATCTCCATAAGGAAAAGAACTGCAGTCAAAGACCAAAACGACTTGTCTGCAAGTTTTTAAATGTCTACAAAGACAATCGTTTATTCATTCAATACCATTTCGTAATAAAATTGATAAAATTTATCTACTTTCCAATGCAAAGTTAGTTTTCCAGTGGAACATATCTTTCTCTATAAAATGTATCTGTATCAAGCACAGGATATGGCATACACAGATACATTTTGTATTTTAATGAACGAATATTTTAACGAAGCAAAACGAAGGTGAAGCACGAATGAATGAAAAAAATAATTAACGTACATCTTCGTCGTACATGTTTGAAACACGTACGTGCATAGAAAAGAAGAAATTCTGGCGTAATCGTGAACTGAATCGTTGCCACATCTGGAAATCTCATGTTTTCACTATTTATCTCAAGTTTCATTTATACGAAGACTAGCGACATTGCGAAGCAGATTCCAAGAAATAAAATCCAGCCTCCATAATTCTCCACGTTTTCTACTTATTCGCGAACGGTACAGAAAATTGCGCGCAGAATATTTGACTTTTCACGTAGAATCTTATCGTTACAAAGAGAAAGACCAAGTTATAGTCAAATAAAAGTCGAATTAATTAATCGGAGATTCGTTTGAATATAATTTTGTAATTAGACGGACAATTTGTGAGATTTGTTAATTGACTGAAACGAAATAAATAGAAATAAACGATATTCAAGTACGAAATATCGAATATCTGCATTGTTTTTTCTGGAGTATCAAAGATAATACAAAATAAAAAATTGCTTTTTTCTTAGGATTATACTTTATTTTATATTAGTTCACGATATTTTAAAGCATCTAAATTTAAGGATACGTATGAAACATTTTTACGAACGTAGGAGGAAGAGGCATAATTAACGACAATTAAATATGCGTAACATAATTAGTAATAATTATACAAGTTACCCAGCTTTGAATATCGAATATTCACATTTAGATAATATCTACTTATACAGTATATTCCACATAGATGTATAGTATGTTTCATCTATCACACACATCACAATGTCTGCGCTGTTTTATTCATCATTTCTGACAAAAAAATATTTTGAACAGAGATGAAATCACAACTAACATAATACAATAACATAATAATACGATACAAGTTATATAATACAATGATATATAATAATAAATTATTCAACTAATATATAAGGATAAATATTTCCAATTGGAGTAAATGATGAGGATGACAAAATTACAAATACAATAGTTCACATAAAAATTAATTACACCTGCCCCAAAATAAATTTACTAAACGTTTCTTCGCAAAAGAAATTAAACCAATTCGAAAGATAGCAGTCAATCTAAAAAATAATAATTTCAATAGATAAGTAGGTGGTTAAAGAATGACATTACGTGATACTGTTTATGACACGACACTAACTGACACGTGTGAAAAACGTTTGAAGTTATTGAAATCGTTTGCTCCGCCAATTACGCGATCAAACATTTGAGCCGCAATTTTCTCCAACCTGTGACCCCTGTGTACACGTAAAAAGTATACCGGATGCAAAAATGCTATCACTCTGATTATGCACCGACTCAGGGTCAACTAGCAGATTATGAGAACTGATGCCGGTGGTCGTTCCCCTTCGAAACCGATTCAACCATGCGAGTTCCTGCTTAAACGGACGCCGCTCTGCGTCCACATTCAAGCACGCCCTAATATCATACACAAATAATCGTCAATTCATAGCTAGCAAGGCAGTCTGAATGAACATTTAATCAACCGTATCGCGATCTTTGCCTCGATCGACTTCGCCTGTTGTTTGCACGCCCGTAGCTTTTCATTTCAGAGAACAAAGGGCTTTCGTTTGTACAAGTTAATTTAATTGGAAACCACGAGTCTACGATGCCGACCACTTGTTCCTTTTTATCAAACCTTCCTCTTTTTTCCCCTTTGACGACAAAGGATATTAAGAATTGTTGCTGTAAAAAGTACGACGGTATTAAAAACCAGGCGAACATCGTGAGTGTCCTGTTCCTAGCAACTCCGTGAAAATATAAGCATGTAGAGTGATGCTTTTTTGCGGAAATAATTCCGTAGCCTCGACTTTACCTCTGGCGAGACAATTTTTTTAAAGGGCGAATTTTACGAGTACTTGAAATAATTATCGAATAGAGTTCGATGATAATGATTTTGAGCTTTGCGATCTGTATTGTATCTAAAGTTATTACACGAGAAAGATTGAAAATTTTCATGTGCTTTTGGAGAACTTGATTCTTATCTTTCGTTTGTGGGTTTGGTTGAGGTTTCATTTTATAAGGCAACTATAATTAGCGTATGCGCTGCGACGAACGCATGATTGTAGGCAGAATTCGACGTAGTTTTGCAGCTTTTTGCGAATATTTTGAAACCTAAGGCTGGCTGTCTGTTATATACGCGTATAGAAAAAAGTTGCACAAAGTGTTAGACCTAGCCAAATGTATGATTCTTGAGATAAAAAGTATTATAATATTATGACGAGCAACATTCTTTTTAATTACGCAGAAAATGTAGCGATACATAAGTTTAATTTCATTGATTCCACTATATTCTTTTTCGTGTGAAGGTTTAACGTCACATCGACAACAAAGTGATAATGTCACTTCGTAATTGAAAACGAATATTTAACCATAAAATAGGCAAAAATGGGAAGAACCTGCTAGGTCCAGCCAAAGGTATAATTGTTAAAATGAACGATTTTGTAATATTATGACGAGCAACATTCTTTTTAATTATGCAAAAAATGGAGAGATACATAAGTTTAATTTCATTGTTTCCACTATTTTCTATTTCATGTGAAGATCTAACGTCACATCAACAACCAGGTGATAATGTCACTTCATAATTGAAAACGAATATTTAACTGTAAAATAGGCAAAAATGGAATGGCTGCTAGGTCCATACAATATTCTGACGAGCAACATTTCTTTAAATTATATAGAAGATACTGTTTCATCCTCTTTTTCGCATGGAGATTTAACGTCACATCGACAACCAGGTTATATAGTACAGAATAGATAAAAGTAGAGTGCCAAAGGTATAATTGTTAAGCAAACAATATCTTAATATTGTGACGAGCAACATTTTATTAAATTATGAAGAAGATAGAAAAAATATATATTTAATCCCAAATCAAATAAAAAGACAGTTTGATAATATAAGATTAATTGATATTGTACTCGATTTCAAAACTGCTGTCCTGTAAAAGACTTACCACGTTTTCTTGTTCTGTCGTCTTAAATTGCATACGAGTTATCAATCATGTTATTGCACATTGTCTTCCAAAAAATCAGACTAATCGAAACCATAGCGATTACGGAGAATAAAATCATTGCTACTTGATACTGCCAGAATTTTATAATTAAAACACATCTTATTAAGAATAAATACTCGTCTCGCAATATTTTTGTACGACAATATGTGCATATCGTATATGATCGAACAATTGGAAAACTGTGACATTTCCTTAATATCGTGGAAATCGCTTGGAAAAAATTTTACTCGGTCATAGAAGAGGATCCGAGCATTAAAGGGAACCGGATAATTTAACAAAAAGTTCTTGCTGCAAATATGCATCGGAATAAATGCATGAGACATGTGCAAATATTACCTGCTACATTCCGAACGAATAATTCTCGTCAAAAATGTTTCCTTCGGAGACTGGCACGCGACACGATCGATAAATGCATTGCGATTAAATATGCACGATAGAAGTTTATACGCTCCTTAATTATTAGCGGCAAACACGCGGTATAACTCGATACTTTTCAGTCGTTGATATCGACTTTTTTCTTCGTTTAATTCGGATCGCGTATCGCCAGCGAGATGGTTACGGTGCATTTTTTAATTTGTCCATTATTCCATATGTAAAATAAGGAAAACGAGTAGCCGCGCTGCAACAATATAGAGCTGGTGTGCGTAAAGTGCAAATCGAGGTAATCGAATCACGGCAGCAATAAATATCAGAGACAAGCTAAAAGCGTTTCAAACAAATATCAGCCGCACGAAACGCGCGATGTAGCACGTAATAATTCCTTCGTTTCTCTACTAATAACCAATAAACCGATGTATAATTCCAATCATTTTTTATTAAACGAGACTAGCAAACGCTGTTACGTGCATGTATATTCCTCGTTAAAATTAAGAACGAGTTTTATACTTTGTATACTTACTGTTGCTCCTTAAAGTAAGTTAACGGTCGCGCTAGAAGTTGAAATATCAGGTCGTCAACTTACTTGCTCGGCTATGTATTTCGAAAGTTTATTTTCAAATATAAATACGATTGGTTGTTAAGCTACTGCTACTTTGAGATTTTCACAACTTGCTATTGCACATTATCCCGTCGTTCCTCATTTTCGTTTTATTTTCAACCTGGAACCCTTTTCAACCCTTTTATTTTCAATTATTTTAAATCGTACCATAAATTTGCGACCACGGTGTTTATATACGCGTACAATATTAATATTAATTGTAGATCTGTCTTTACAAGGTCTGGCAGTTTTGTTACACCTGTGATCGTAAAATGAGCGTGCTGAAACTTTGTATCCACGTTCAGATGAGATTCGGAGAATTGAGAGTTTTGAAACTCGCCACAGTGGAACATAATGCGATTAAATGGGATTAAACTGTAATGGAATATATTAATATAATTGTGTAATCCAAATGGACATGAAACTTTCCGTTTACGCATTGATGATCATCTGATCATCGCGCGATGAATAGATATAACGATATCTTGGTCACTATTATTAATAATGAAATAATATTTACACTTCTAATGAGAGTGTACGATTTCGCTGTTAGAAATACAAACCTGGCGAAGCACAGCGTTGAAATGTGTTTGGGCAATTATTACTTTCTTTTTCTAAACTCAGTTGCTTATCTTACTCTTCAATGTTAGAATTCATTCTACGCTTCTATAGTTGCTTGAAATACATGTGTAAATATGCTTTCGATTAAATGCATAGAGACTTTTGTCGAGAAACATAACTGTGTATGTATATACAGTGGCTCGCGAAAATATTCGAACTCCTTCAACCTTCAGAATAGAATACCTTTTTTAAGATTGGACCGAAGGACTTGAATTTGTTTGAGAGACGTTTTTGAGTTAGAAGGATTAGTCGACGAGATGGTAACAATTTTTGAGAAGAATACAGTTGATCGTTGAATGGCGAAGAAGAAAGTGAAGGTCGCCTTTTACAACATTTTTATCTAGACTTGAAATAGAAATTGAAATAACGCGTTTTCAAGGATCATGTCAGCTAGATACTATAATTTCATCGAAATCGATCGATGCAGAAAGAAGCAACAGGCGTCGAAAGATGAACAGAAACGTAGATTTATTACAATTCTAGATTGAAACTGCGATTTTCATCATTTTTATCGCAGCTCGTAGTAACATTAACCGTTTTCGATAAAATATCCAGTATGCATATGGCTGACATAACTCTTCGAAATGAGTCGCTTAAATTCTCATGACAGATCCACATAGAAAACTTGTGAAAATTTTCTCCTTTCTCCTTTTCGTTCAGATTCCGACCAATTGCAGTTCTTCTAAAAACTTTTCACACATCATCTAGCCAACCGATCCTTCTAACCTAGTAAAAAAGTTCAAGCCGATTGGTCCAATTTTAAAAAAGATACTCTGCTCAATAGACGTTCGTACACCTACGAGAGCCACTATAATTCCATATATATATGTCAGATTGTTGTATACTATAGATGATATTTATTGATACGAATGTGAGTATCACAGGGTGTAACAAGTAATAGCGGCGATTGGATAATCGAGAAATCGATGACAATGAGTTTAGGTTCAATAATGGTTAACGGGATGACGAATGTGATTTGATACAAGATTCTGGTGCCACTCAACGTACTTGTTTACTGGACTAGTGGAACTTATCGGACTGAACCTCAGTCCAAGTGGAACTGCCCTTATATACTCTTCTCCGTACCTCTCTGTATCCATTGGGACAATCTTTGTTTTTTAAGGAGAGCTATTTAATCACTCCATACCTCTGTTAGGTACACATCCCTCGCGTGACCGTGGCTACGTTCAGCGACCCGTTATGTCACTTCGAGCCCAAGCCCACTGTCATAAATCTCGGGCAAACATAATTGGATTAAATCATAAACAACTATTTCTCAGTTTTGTTATTTAAGTCCGGCTATAATACAAAGTCTGGACTAAAGTATTGGGGACCTTCCCAAACATTCCAAAAGAAAGGCCCCGAAGTCCTTTCATCTCCGACATATATATATATATAGGATCTATTTATTCAGAAATATTATAAATTAGCGTTTCCAATGATTTCTATTCTATAAGATTATTGATAATATTGTTGATAGATGGATTTATTTACAATGGACTAAACAGGAAACGATGGTTATTTAACGTGAACAAAATACAGTAATGTGCTGTAACTAAGGCAACTAAATGGATAATTCACAACTCACAACTAATAGTTTACAATTTATAACAACTCGGCAAATCAACTTACGACTCCTCACGACTCGACACTTAGTTAACGACTGCCGATTAATTCGTCTTTCTCCCTTAACCTCTTGGCCTATAACCACGAGCGAGACTCGTGGTAAGGGATTTGTGCCATAAACGGAACCCACGAGTCAGACTCGTAATTTACAAATTGCTAGTGAATCATTATCCACTTTGAAATAATAAATTGTTTTTGTTAACTGATCAATTGATCATGATTACGCCCTAGACGTCTTAAAACCACTATTTGTCCTCAAACGTTGATTATTATTTCACAATTCTTTTTGTAGTCCCTAAATATACATGTCATAAGAAGTATACAACATTTTGCACCAATTCGGGCACACGGCTGAACAGATGAATGGCACGGCGCGCGATCGAAGTTCTTGCTTACTATGGCTCGCGCGATCAGCAGATTAGCGTGTAGGTTAAGGGGTTAAACATCTCTTTGTCTTTTTTCATACCCTCAACACGTACGTGTTCCGTAAACGTCCGCGATCATCATCACGTAGGCCTTCTTCCACGTGACTATTCGACTGAAGGACCAAAGGAGCCGAAGATTCGACTGATGGGCCTCGCTTGGCCCATTGAAGTTTCGGGAAAGGGTCGGGACCCTTTCGACCTGTCAGCACTTAGGCTTTCTCGCAACATTGTTTATAGTTCGCCCGATATTTCTTAGGCAATCTGTCCACGATACTACCTATATATATGCAGATCAAAATGTTTCATATGATATGATTGTATGAAAATATACGCATGAAAGCTTTCAGGGTAAATGTTCACGAACCGCTGTATGCATAATGTATTGGGTTGGGTTGGCAACTAAGTGATTGCGGATTGTTGGAATACAACGATATTTCACGCATAGGCACAAATACTCTTACACAGACACCCACACAGGCATTTGAACAGGACGCTTACATAGGTCATACTCATTACTGTATGGAGAGTGGGGTTCAAAGTATTTAAGGGATCATGGGTCACTACCTACTTCTAGTCTGAGAGTAACTGGCCAACAATCAACAAATCTTGCATGCATTGTTAATTATATCACTCGCTTATATACATTTGGCTTTGTAGTTCTGTTTAATAAACATCACTGAATATTATTTCAACACAAACATTGTGTCTTCCACAGATTATTAATCTTAACTTTAAGATTACATTCTAACACGGATTTTGTCATTAGGTGGTATTAACAAAAGCCGCAATCGCTTAGTTGCCAACCCAATAAGATTGATAGTCTTTGCGTTTGTGTAGAATTTAATTGACAACGTTACCTGAGATATGGCTAACATTGAATGCGTGAATCTGTTAGCCGCGCTTACGCGTGTTGATGAACCTCCATAATGACTTTCTTGTTTTAATAACAATATTGTATCACACGACGTTGGCCTTGAAGTCTAGATTTCGCAACTTGCAAGCCACGACACTACAGATCAACCATAAATCAGCCTCGACAAGTACATATATACCGAACCATCAGCCCCTACAATAGAACTCTCTTCCTGCGATCAAATAGTATACTTGTTGCACAAAGTCTCCAATTCTGCGCCCGCTTTCCTCTACCATCCTTAAGAAAAAAAAAACTTGATCAATCGTTTTACTTTCGTGCCACATCGGTTACTTGACGAGACAGATTTCGTAGCGAACTCGACCTTGACTTTATCTGGGTTAGATGATGATCCTGTCTCACGAGTCAATCTCTCGAACTTAAGGAAATTCGCGTAAACCACGTACGATATCAATCGATTCCTTCCGATACGTACATCAAAGGGTAACGTATAGTACAGGATTAGTCGAATTTGCTTGTCATTAACGGCTATACTGCGGATGTTTGTACAAGTACAGATAATGGAAGAACTTGATACATGTATAAAATACATTTTTTTTCTTTTTTTTTATAGAAAAGCTACTTTAAAATGACAAAATTGTTCCATTTGCACGTCTAAAATGAAGTAACAATTTGAAAATAATTCGAAAAGAAGTATACATTCAAGTTTTAGTATAATTGTACTGTTATAAGATGTTATAAGGTACAAGGTTGTACTGACGCATAAAATTGTCCTTCAAACCCAAATTTCTAACTTCCTGAAGAAAATCAAATAAATAAAAATAGAGGGAAGGAAACTGCATTGGCTCAGCAAGACACGTTATGGTGATCTTGCGTCCTAAAAACGAACTGCTCGTCTAACATTAGATACGGCCCAATGGGAGACTATTGTCGCATTAACTGATCAAAAGGCTTAAGAAATTTACCTACAATTCACCTACCAAACAAATCGTAGGTCATTTGCTAAAGGATTATTTAAGAAAGAGAAATTTCTCTGAAGGAGCAATATTTATGATAATTTGTACTCAGACTGCTTTACACGAGTACTGCAGTAAATATAAATTTATATTAATAATTATTATTATAAATATAAATTATAAATATGAATAATAAATATAAATATTATATATATGACAATATTAATAATATGAGTAATAATTATAAATAATATTGTTATATATAATTGTATAAATATTTTAGTATTACTTTTCCAAAATGCGCGGTATTGTTTCTTTTTGAAATAAATCAAACTACAGCGAGGAAATCAACGTGCCATAATATTTGTATTATTGCATAAATAATAATTCTGAATAATATTATTATATATAATTGTATAAATATTTTATTAGCACTTTAGTATTACTTTTCCAAAATGCGCGGTATTGTTTCTTTTTGAAATAAATCAAACTACAGCGAGGAAATCAACATGCCATAATATTTGTATTATTGCATAAATAATAATTCTGAATAATATTATTATATATAATTGTATAAATATTTTATTAGCACTTTAGTATTACTTTTCCAAAATGCGCGGTATTGTTTCTTTTTGAAATAAATCAAACTACAGCGAGGAAATCAACGTGCCATAATATTTGTATTATTGCATAAATAATAATTCTGAATAATATTATTATATATAATTGTATAAATATTTTATTAGCACTTTAGTATTACTTTTCCAAAATGCGCAGTATTGTTTCTTTTTGAAATAAATCAAACTACAGCGAGGAAATCAACGTGCCATAATATTTGTATTATTGCATAAATAATAATTCTGAATAATATTATTATATATAATTGTATAAATATTTTAGTATTACTTTAGTATTATTTTTCCAAAACGCACGGTGTTACGTCGCCCGACTCTCTACCTGGGCCGGACCTCACATCGCGGACGGATGGCAGCCAGATGTCCGCACATCCTTATCGCGTACTCTTGAAAACACTCGCAGCCCGACTATAAATCACAGAAAACTCTGGCGAAAGTCTTTCATTGCAAACAAGGGCTTTTCCACGAAAGCGTTTTCCAAGGTTTCTGGTTGGCATCTGGAAAACACGTGAACGCTAAATGTTCACACGTGCGATGCCTCCTACTCCCAACTTTCCATCGAGGGTGGCTAATACCCTTCCTAGTCCATCGATAGTTTTACTAACCAATAGAAACAGTTTCTATTACCCTCACTTCTCCAACCAAAAACTGTCATCAACAAATCAGATGACTCCGTGCGTTAGACACACCCATCCTTAGCTCACCTCCGACACAGCATCGTCACGATCAAGTCAGTTCGTATTCGTCGTCAATTCAATCAACACGTCTACCACGATCGCTCAGTCCAACGAACTCATTGCGAAGTATCGTAAAGTCGCAATCTAACATTCGGCAAGTCATTCAAATATAATTCTAGCCATCGTGGCACTAACTTCAATTCACGCGAACGAGACATTCGATTCTTCGCGTCAACATACTTCGGACGGTTCTTGCATTCATTCGGCAAGCTAGTCTAATAGTTTCACACGATATCGGGATTCATCGCGTTAACCGATATCCATTATAACATATTTATATATACGTCTCAAGTGTTGTGAAAAGTGGCGAAATAAATAAAAATAGATAACTGGAAACTACAGTTATTTCAATTTAACTACCCCTATTGTCGTAACTGAAATCAGGGGATCGCCCTGCTCGCGGTGTCGATCATCAGATCGTAACGGGAATTTACGACTCCCGTTGACGCTCCTAACGGAGACTCGTCTCCCCGCGACTGGACGAATAAACATTGGTCCTTCGAGCCGGATTCACGTGCCAGCGAAAGGTGTTCCAAACGGTGAACATACAGTGCCACGTGATCCCACCGCCATTCCACGCTTGGACGTCAGAAAGCAAAAGGTAAGAAGTTACAATTTGAACTACGTCAATAATAATGCCGACCAGCGCCAAAGCCAATAACGTCAGAAGAAGGCGCGATAAGCAGTTTGAAGTTGCCCTCAAGCACCTAAGGGAAAGCATCGAGGATTCTGATCAACCCACCGCATCACACAACACGTCTGTGAGTGTACTTCAATCCCAGCTTCAGTATGCGTGGCAGAGATTTCAATCCTGCCAACAAGAATTAGACGATTTAGATGACGAGGACCTCGCACAGGAAGAGCAGGCCTGGAAGGATTATACTGAGCTGGGCTCGCGACTCCAAAACATCGCAGACAAAAGGCAACAGTCAACATGTCGGATGCCATCTAATCATGAATTAGATAACAAGTCATCTACTACCGCCGAGCCGGTGACGACTAAGCAGCCAGAAATTCACCTACCTAAATTCGACGGTAACATAGAAAACTGGCACTCATTTTTCGATTCATTCTCCGCAACGATAGATCGGAACGAACATTTGACACCAGTTCAAAAGTTCCGATACCTCAAATCATCATTGACTGGAAAGGCCGCACAGAGCATACAAACGATAGATCTCACAGATCTGAATTATCCAATTGCCATGGACGCTCTTCAGGAAAGGTATAACTGCCACCGCCAGGTGTGCATGCGACATTGGAAATTAATTCTCAATTGTCCAAAAGTCAACGAAGAAACACCCGACGCATTGGACAATTTATTAGAAACGTTCAAAATAAATCTTAAGGCCTTAGAAAAATTAGGTCAACCAGTCACCTCAGACGTAGTTCTGATCAGCTTGTTTACATCAAAGCTACCAGCAGATACCATACGCAAATGGCACGGCACCCTGCTTGATAAAAAAATGCCGTCGTATACACACCTCATAGACTTTCTAAAGACAAAGGTGAACGACGATCGAGCAATTTCAACAACAGACGGGAGAAAAATTCGGGCGTACGAGAAACACAATCGTCAACCACAAAGGGCGCCGCGAACACACACGTTTACCACGACAAATAGGACGTTGGTGTGTCCAGCTTGCCGAGGATCACACGAACTTTGGCATTGCAAGGTTTTCCAGTCGATGTCGGTCAAGAATCGCCTTGAAACCGTCAAAAGAGGTGCCCTCTGCACTAATTGTTTACGTCAAGGGCATTTTGTGGCTCAATGTACCGCCGGTTCCTGTCGCGTGTGTGAACGACGACATCATACGAACCTACATCAAGGTCAATATCACGGAAAATCACGACCATCGAGCGGTTAATCACCAAGCAATCGATCATCAAGCAGCCGATCATCGAACAGTCGGTCTTCGAGCGACCGATCATCAGGCAGACGATCAATATCTAGTTCACCGACACCGCAGGCAACACATCACGCGAGACGATCAAACACTTCTCGTACATCACCTCGCCGATCATCGTCTCGAGCATCTCAACATTCATCACGCCAATCATCTCGCCGGGCACATCACCAAACGTCTCGCCGAACGTCTCCCAAACACAAGGCTCACTCGACACGAACAAATGGACACGAATCAGATCAATCGATGAGCCCGCAACGACAAGGAAAACAATGACTATATCAAACGACGTTATTCGGGACCGAACCACATACAACGGATTCAAGCAACTCACGTCCTACCAAACCATCGTATCACGATCTGTTAGTGACAGCACAGGTACACATTTTGAATTCTCAAAATCAACCATTCCGTTGTAGAGCGCTGCTAGACACAGGCTCTAGCATGAACTTCATCACCGAGAGACTTGCCAAATCGTTGAAACTCGATCAACGGAAATGTTCGGTCCCAATCGGAGCTCTAAACGCGTTATCGACTTCATCGAAACGTTATATTACGGCTACAATCACCTCAATCGACGGCACATACGAACGCACACTGACGTTCCTCATAATGCCAACATTATCGACTTGGATCCCAGATCAACCCGTAGATCGCTCAATGATCCAAATACCTAGGAATATCCAACTAGCCGATCCACGATTCCATCGACCAGCTCCGATCGAAATCATATTGAGCGCCGGACCCACACTAGCCTCCCTCTGCGTCGGTCAACTGGATATCAGCCAGTCGAACGGGCCTGACTTGCGTCTACAGAAAACGAGATTCGGATGGGTCATCGGGGGGAGTCCAACCTCGCAAGCTTCAGCACAGGCGTTTCACACCTCCACGGCGGACTTACAAGCGGACCTCGCTCGATTTTGGGAAATCGACGAAGGACCACCAATTTCACATATTTCAGAGGCAGATCGACAATGCGAAGAACATTTCCAAAGTCACGTCCAACGCACCAATGAAGGACGATACATTGTCGCTCTTCCGTTCAACGAAACGACCCCGCCGCTTGGATCCTCTAAAGCCTTGGCGATGAAGCGTCTCACATCTCTCGGCCGCCGGTTTCAACGAGACAAGCAATTCGAAGCCGATTATCGCGCCGTAATAAATGAATATTTGGATTTGGGACATATGACAAAAATCGCCACGAATCATTCAACTGACGAAGGATATTTTCTCCCACATCACGGTGTTATCAAGGAGTCCAGTCAAACCACAAGGCTCAGAGTCGTGTTTGACGGATCTGCACCGTTCACCACCGGAGTTTCATTGAACGATCGACTTCATACGGGACCTAAGCAACAAGAGGACTTGTTCGACATTCTCCTAAGGTTCCGTTCGCATCAATACGTCCTTACAGGTGATGTCGAAAAAATGTACCGACAATTCCTTGTACGCCCAGAGGACCGAAAGTTCCAACAGATTCCAAAAAGCTGAAAAATACTGGCCGAAATGGAACCCTGTACCATTGACCGAAATACCAGAGCAGAAGAAGGCAACCTGTTTGTCTTTGATTTCCGCTGACCACAGTCTACTAGAGAGATTTTCCTCGTGGCCGAAATTAATCAGAATCACAGCTCGCTGCCTACGATGGCGGCAACCAAAGGATCGAGGGAACCCCCTAACCGCGCAGGACTTATCCATTGCGCATAACAAAATAATCAAATTGCTCCAACGTTGCTACTTCACTGATGACATTCGACAGCTCCAAATCAATCAAAAGTCCACATTGAAAGGGAAGCTACAGCGACTCAATCCCTTTTTGGACAAGGATGGGATGCTACGAGTTGGAGGCCGACTCAGTCACTCAACACTGCCTTTCAGCCAGAAACACCCCATCATCTTACCCAAGTCAACGGTTACGACGCTCATAATCGAGCACGAACATCGCCTGAGTCTACATGCCGGGACTCAAGCCACTTTATACGCCCTCCGAAGATCCTATTGGCCAATCGATGGCCGCAGTCAAGTATGGAGCACGTTGAAGAACTGCGTACGGTGCTGCCGAGCTAATCCACCTCCAGTGGATTATGTAATGGGCGATCTCCCAGCAGCACGAATAACAGAATCACGGCCGTTCACCAACGTCGGAATAGACTATTGCGGGCCCTTTTTCGTCAAGGAACGAAAGGATCACAACCGACGGAAGATAAAGGTATACATGGCAATCTTTGTATGTCTCGCAGTAAAAGCAGTTCACATTGAGCTGGTTAGTGACCTCACAAGCGAGGCTTTCATTGCTGCACTACGAAGATTCATTGCTCGCCAAGGATTCTGCTCAAGTATCCACACGGACAACGGCACCAACTTCGTCGGCGCAAACAACGAGCTCCGAGAACTACGGAACCTCCTGCGATCCGACGATCATAAGGCAAAGGTTCAGTCTTTTTTAGCCGACAGACAGATCGAGTGGCACTTCATTCCTCCCAATTCACCGCATTTCGGCGGGTTGTGGGAAGCTGCAGTGAAGTCTTTCAAACGACACCTCAGACGTGTCGCAGGTAACGAGCTTCTATCATTAGAGGGCCTTAACACCCTCATCATTGAGATCGAGTCGATCCTCAATTCCCGTCCGCTGACTCCGATCTCCATCGATCCAAACGATCTCCTCGTCCTTACTCCCGGTCACTTCCTTATCGGAGATTCACTAACATGTTTACGAGATCGAGAGTTCACAGATACTCCAACCAATCGTCTATCCAGCTGGCAACATATTCAACAGCTCAAGCAGCACTTCTGGCGCCGCTGGCATCGAGAGTATCTCAATGAGTTAAACGTACGCAACAAATGGAGCAAGGGGAGTCACGACATTCGAGAAGGGACCATCGTCCTCCTCAGAGACGATAACGCCCCCCCAATGCAATGGCCACTGGGCAGAATCATCAAGGTCCATCCCGGCGCAGACGGCATCATCCGGACGGCTACCGTTCGAACAGCAACGAATTCCATAGATCGGAGCATCAAACGGATGGTACCACTACCGAGCAGATCGACACCAGATGACTCCAACCTAATCAGCAGCAACGCGGACTAATGCGAGATCCACCTCGCCAAATCAATCACATCATTTTGATCGGTACCCTCTCAACGGGGGGAGGATGTTACGTCGCCCGACTCTCTACCTGGGCCGGACCTCACATCGCGGACGCTAAATGTTCACACGTGCGATGCCTCCTACTCCCAACTTTCCATCGAGGGTGGCTAATACCCTTCCTAGTCCATCGATAGTCTTACTAACCAATAGAAACAGTTTCTATTACCCTCACTTCTCCAACCAAAAACTGTCATCAACAAATCAGATGACTCCGTGCGTTAGACACACCCATCCTTAGCTCACCTCCGACACAGCATCGTCACGATCAAGTCAGTTCGTATTCGTCGTCAATTCAATCAACACGTCTACCACGATCGCTCAGTCCAACGAACTCACTGAGAAGCATCGTCAAGTCACTGCTCTTCGACTAAGCAGACAGTCAAGTATCTGCTCATTATTCGGCAAGTCATTCAAATATAATTCTAGCCATCGTGGCACTAACTTCAATTCACGCGAACGAGACATTCGATTCTTCGCGTCAACATACTTCGGACGGTTCTTGCATTCATTCGGCAAGCTAGTCTAATAGTTTCACACGATATCGGGATTCATCGCGTTAACCGATATCCATTATAACATATTTATATATACGTCTCAAGTGTTGTGAAAAGTGGCGAAATAAATAAAAATAGATAACTGGAAACTACAGTTATTTCAATTTAACTACCCCTATTGTCGTAACTGAAATCAGGGGATCGCCCTGCTCGCGGTGTCGATCATCAGATCGTAACGGGAATTTACGACTCCCGTTGACGCTCCTAACGGAGACTCGTCTCCCCGCGACTGGACGAATAAACACACGGTATTGTTTCTTTTCAAAATAAGTCAAACTATAGGGCAGAAATTCATGTACTGTAACATTTGTATTATCACATAAGTAATAATTATAAATAATATTATTATATATAGTTATATAAACATTTTACTATCACTTTAGTATTATTTTTCCAAAACGCACGGTATTGTCTCTTTTCAAAATAGGTCAAACTACAGGGAAGAAATTCATGTATTATAACATTTGTATTATTGCATAAGTAATAACTATAAATAATATTATTATATATAGTTATATAAATATTTTAGTATGAGTTTAGTATTATTTTTCAAAAACGGACAATAATGTTTCTTTTTGAAATAAATCAAACTATAGGGAAGAAATTCATGTACTATAACATTTGTATTATTGCATAAGTAATAATTATAAATAATATTATTATATATAATTATAGAAACATTTTGCTATCACTTTAATATTATTTTTCCAAAATGCACGGTATTATCTCTTTTCAAAATAAGTCAAACTACAGGGAAGAAATTCATATACTATAACATTTGTATTATTGCATAAGTAATAATTATAAATAATATTATTATATATAGTTATATAAACATTTTGCTATCACTTTAGTATTATTTTTCCAAAACGCACGGTATTGTTTCTTTTCAAAATAAGTCAAACTATAGGGCAGAAATTCATGTATTATAACATTTGTATTATTGCGTAAGTAATAATTGTAAATAATATTATTATATATAGTTATATAAACATTTTAGTATGAGTTTAGTATTATTTTTCAAAAACGGACAATACTGTTTCTTTTCGAAATAAATCAAACTACAGCGAAGAAATTAATGTACCATAGGATTTTTATGCTTTGTAGCTGCATTCTCGTCAAACTAGAAAAAGCCATGACGATGTTCAGTGTCTCCCGTGACACCTGTAAAAGTACGACGTGCATTCGATCTGGAAAAATCGAGGCAGCTAGAGACGTTTACAGAGGACGGCAACTCTCTCGTTCACTTTTCCTGTTTCTGCTTGTCCTCACGCTTTTCTCATTCGCCCCGAACTGAAGTTTCCATTTTCGCCGTTTTACCATTGCGTGGCATTATTCGGAGTGCATTGCATTATTCGGCAAAACGGCCGTGCCCGTTTTCTCAAAAGGACCATGCTGAAAGTTTCGCGACTATTCCAAGCGATAACCATCGAATCTAGCGCCCAAGCACCATGTGTATTTATTTACCGAGTTTCTGTTTACCCGTGTCGCACTCTATGTACCACGATGTGCGCCGTAAATGTGTATATCCATGTTTCCATCCGGGGATATTCCATGCAAATACGACGCAGAAGGACTATTGACGCGTATATTTATACCCGTGGAATGATTTCGTTCTGACAAGTTCGAGAAAGTTGAGAATATCGTTGGAAAGTTGTATCTTCTGCAAGCTGTTAAAAACTCACGGAATTCTGAATCTTTCAACTTGCCGGGACTAACGGAACACGTGATATGTTACAGGCTAACTTTTAAAAAGATTGTTACGCTATGATGAACTTTCCAGCAAGAAGCGTACACTCCGCTTCATAAATATTATGATGTTAGAATAGGATAAATTAAATAAAAAAAACTGCTAAGACACATTGTCAACACTTTGGAAAATTCTTGTTCGATTTAATCTTTCGATCGTGAATCTTTATGCAAATCGTACGGTCACAAACGCCGATACAGAATTTCAATATGAATATTTTATCTGGCGATGTCGCTTTTGACATTTTTACTTGTATATTATTTTTTGTCAAGCAGCCGAGAAATAACATTATTTATTTAGTGAAAACATGGAAAAATTTCCAGCAAATACTTGTTTTGTGAGCATGATATTATATCCGTTAAGAAGAACTAACAAAAATAAAGTTATGAGAATACAAGGTATCCAAGCTACAACTGTAGCTACGTATCGTCTTTCCGTTGCTGTTCAGAAAAATCCTCCGAATTTCACAAAATATCTATTTCTTTCGCCCTGCCATTCATGCTACTCACATTGCATTCGTAACACATAAGAACATCAATCAATCGTATCTTGTCATTCTTTCAAGTAGGATAACAAATTCTATTATTTATCTTAGATTTAATATCATTAATATTAATAAAGAAACATTTTATTAAAAATTCAATTTATGTTACTCGACCAATGCAAATGTTGTTTCTTCTGTGTCAATTATTTTAATTCAACCCAACATTACATTCAACTAGTTGATTACGTATACAAGTCAATGCAGCTGACGACAATACTCGTCGCATAAAACAAAGAACTAGCATTTTCTATAAAAATTCAAAATGTTAGTCGAAAGTAATATAAATAACATTTAGTGGTATGTTTTCTTTATACTTGCAACAAAATTATTATGTTTTAATTTTATAAAAAAAGGTTTGATTATTTGATTATTCTCTTTGGTATATCGGTTATGCTCCGTATAATTTATTGCTTTTTATAAATGATTAATTATTTTCCACAATGCATCCCCATCTGTATATTTTATTGCGTATATCGGCTATCCCCCAATTGTTTTTTCCGCTTTACTCTATTGTATGAAATTTTCAATAATAATACCTTTTCTAACAATAAATTGTTAATTTTTTATCGAATAGAAATGTAATCCTTCCTCGTTTTGCTTCAGTTTTTCGCAAAATTTATAATAGGAATTTTTAAAACTAAATTCCGCAGTAAACTGGTTAACAAAGCTTCTCTCAGTTTCGACTCCGTCATTTTCAAAATCTGAATGTTTCATACCTGCTGTATTTAATTTATTAGTACATTTTAAAAATATGAAATTGTACAGCGAAAAGTTGGTAACTATTCTCAGATACATTTAGCGTTACAGGTAACTTTCAAGTTGAACCAAATTATTATTAAATACGCTTTTATTTATTACTAAATGAAGCTTTGCATGACTAGTGGAATATATCGTGGTTTACGGAAGTATTTGCAACCTTTTAGAAACCTTTTACGAATATGTTAAGTGTGTTACACAAGACATTTAAATATTTCTTTACGTAACTTACCTATTGCTCACCAAAACATTGTATAACACATTTGAAAATACAAGAAATTAAATAATTCATTGTAGTATACTTACGTGTTTTGTGATTCTTTATCGACAAACACTTCAATAAAGTGAAAAGTAATTGCAAAATGACCGTCGATTTTAATAAATTTGTTTCTTATAGACAACACTGTGAGTGCAAAAATGAACAAATATCGTTTCTTTATCGTACAATGTCCTGCATGCCAATATATACTATGCAAAAATACTATGGTATAAAATTTAAAAACAATTTCCCTTTTATAAATAATTATTTATAGCTCAATATTGTCTCCGCATAAAACAATGTAAATACCATTAACATAGACACGTTCCACAGTAAACATCAGCAATTTTATAACAATTCTTACTCTCTGTACAAGAATATTATAAAAAATACTTTGGTAACAAAAATGAAAAGAACATCTTGAAAAAAACATATTTTTTGTTTTTATATAAGCTACCTAGGGACAAACAGTGCTTGCGAATTTAAATGAATGGCACATTCGGCTTTTATTACAACCAAGAGCTGGCACAAGCAACTCTTTCTGGTGAATCTCGACTATATTAATACAACAAATAGAAATTTTTACTATGCATTTGGATTATCGATTTCGAAATTACATTTCGAAAATAATTTCAACTCGGAGAAACTTTTTCTCTTTGCTAGAAAAATTCAATTTTTGGCGTTTACAGTGTTGCCTACAAGGAATCTTCAATGGAAGAATGCGGATAGGAAACAGTGTAATTGGCAAAAAACAACTTTTGAAAAGGAAGAGAGAACTTATGCATTAGTGTAGCTGAAATTCATTGAAAAGAAAAGTACATCTGTAAGAACATAAAAGATATAACTTAGAAAAAAAACGAAGCTGGCACCCCGCTGGGGGTAGCCGCCCACATGCTATATTTATTTTTTATTTATATTTTTTTTTCTTCACCAACAAGATATAACACTTTACCAAATGTCCGCAAGGACAAATTGTAAAATAACCAAAATAAAATAATAAAAAAAAAAAAAATCTGTAAGAAAACTCAATGCTCCGTGGATAGATGTGACAGACAAAAGTTAAAGAATAATTAACTGACGTTTATTGTCACTTATATTTCCTCCTATGTCTTCTAGCATTGTTAATAACTCTTTAGAAAATAAAATTGCACTTAGGTTCTATACTGCGGTATGCTCATTGGCAAGCAGAACGTTTTTCTCATAGAAAGACAACATTTTTTCATTTTGCCTTACAGTGTTTCTACAAGCACTCTTCGGTTATGCAGATGCGAATAATATCCGGTTTTACTGGAACACGGTATCGCACAAAGGTTCCCTTTACGTGATACGAGTACATAGTTATAGAGTAAATGTAATGATCGCGGGAAAGTTGCATACGTTTTGATAACAGTTTAACAAGTACTCGGTGAAATATAGTTGAATAGCTGCAGGCACGTTGTTATACAATTTACTAAGTAAGACCCTATATACGCGATGAATCACGTAAAACAAAGATGTTACTTGGCGTGTGTGTTCACGTACCTCGGTCACTGACAATCTGGTCTTCAACGAACGTCAGTCCGTTTTGTACACCTGTACGTATTTCATATTTGAAGAATAAACGTCGATCGTATACGAATCGTTAAAAGCGCAATTAAAGAGCGCCGTTTGAAAGCGCCGTAAAACAAGTAACAAAGCCTTCTTTTATCTCGTCATTTATGATCGTTTAATTTGAATTTAATTCACCTCGTTCGTTTATCAGAGCGAAATTATTTTGCCCCCTTTAACGCTTTGAGCCGGCTTTAATTTAACGAAGCGTTAGACTGACAGAAATTGTTCAAACATTTTGAAGTTTGCAAGCGACGGAATTTGTACTACGGAATGCCAACTATGGCCAGTGTTATGAACAAATTATAGGTGCGCACGTACGGTATTTGGAATAACTCAGCCAGCCAGCCTTACACTACCAACAATTTAGCATTGTTTCTCCATCGATCTTTCAACTTTCTCGCAAAAATCTAAAGCGTTAAACGAGTTAAATTGCGACCATGTGTATGAAGCACGAACAACGGGAAGTTTGGTCTCCTTTTTGCTTCGAAAGTATTTAAGAATTTACCGAAAGTATGGCCAAACCTCAGGCTACCTTAGAATGTCTACTATTTCTAGTAAATTACATTCATCGATAAAATGTATTCCTTTACGATTAAGATGTACACTCTCGCGCATAATTATTTGTAGATTCACGGAAAATAGGGCGAGTGAGATAATTACTTAAATATTATTAGGAAAAGTGTTAAAACTATTCTGAGAATAGAATATATATAGATTGAGATTATAAAATCTTATTGCTAGATAGAATCTGTCTCCAGTAGGTTTTTTTAACCAATCGCGTTCTTATGTATATAGTATATTATAATATTATTGTATATTGTATATTATATTATATATATAATATAATAAAATATTAAGTAACATATGCAATATCTTATATATATTATAATATTTATAATTGCTTTGGTATATAAATAATTTACATAATATAATATTATATTAATTAAAAATCATATTAATATAATTACGCAATTGGTATAATCGTATTATTAAATTATTTATCTACGCGTTGTTATTTGATTCCAGCTTTTAGATATAGAAACTTGTTTTGAGAGAGAGTTTTGTGAGAGTTAAGTCACATAAAATTTTTTTAACAAAGTTTAGGCTAGAACAGTATGTAATTAACGGCTGTTATAGATACAAATAGCTGTTATAAATTTTCATGATACTTTGGTATTTTGGATGAACGCAACGTTTTAATCGATTAATCTTTTCCTTCGTAATTTAGGTTAATTACCCTGTTTTATATAAAATTTTAAAATACTTATAAACGGGTGTGTATGATTAATAAAATGATTCTTGAAAAGAAAAAATAAAAGCGAATCTTGTTCTTTTTTATGAAACTATGCAAATTAAATGTACAGTAAAGGAAAGAAATAATCATATCACGAAGATAAGATCACGACAATGACAACAACCAAATGGTGATATTGTTCGCGTTTAAAAATACCCAAACAGAGGTATTCATAATTCGAAATTTCCAGCTAACACACCAGACGGGTTTTCAAAATCATTTTTCTCAAAAACGAAGCCTTAAATGGAACAATGTCAATCTCTTTTTTCGACTTACTTTTGCACTCGAACCATGATTTTTGGCACACCCTGTACATACCATGTATCGACCAGCAAGTTGACTGAAATTCGCCGCGTACTCAATGAATATCAGCTCCATTAAACAAGCTCACAACACAGAACGAACGATTTTAGAAGATCGTTATTAATGACGAAAATATATTTCCAAACAAAATCAGGCAGCGGACCGATGAAAAAAAAAAAGAAGGATGCTGCGCAGCAGACTACAAACGCGTTTCTTCAGCGGTCCAAGCCAACGCTCATTAATCATTTCTCTTCGTATTATACGAAGATCGGCGTTGTTGATGGCGCAGCAGGGCATGCAAGGACGCTGGGATCTCAAAGAAACCAGATAAGGACATCCCTGCCGCCTCGAAGGAAAGGTTAGACGCGAGCACTTGTTACAAAATTTCTCGGAACAAAGGAGCGGCGCGTCATCGCTTGCAAAGGGCAAAATCGCATCCCATTTCTTTTGTTTTCAACGTCTCGCGAAACTCAATAATGAAGTCCTATCGGAAGATGGAGGGCGAGGAAAGGGTTGGGGTTACGAGACGTTCCCACTTCGTTGACAAATTTTTCCCTTCAACTTACGGGAAAGTTTTCGCGAGTTGTGCGACCTGCCAGCTGGCGCCTGTGCGCGAAACAACGATTTCATTTTTCCCATTTTTTTGATAAACTCCGACACCATCCAACGCCTTTATTACGTTGCGATAGAGCAAATGTCGAAAAACTGACTCGGTAACCTATCGGCGGTATTTTTGTCGACGTCGGAGCGTATTGCAACCGTTTCGCTGCTGCGAAGCCAAGCTTGTTTGAATAGAAGATTCCCATTAAATTTTAATACACCTTTTTGTTAATAAACTTCCACATAATAAAAATTTATACGCGGGACTTGCACGCAAATAAATCGCTACGATGTTCCAGCCGATTTCAATAGTTCGACAACAAATGTTTCGATGTTCGTAGAAGATCGTTGACACGAAAAAAAAAAATTTCTGGCGCGAAGGAAATTTCAAAAGTATAAAGATAAAAAGAAATGACATTATTTATGGAATCATTCTATAAGGATGTATATTGTGGGAATAATGAAATTTGAATGATTGGATTCGGTGCCTCCGAAATTATGGTATAAGCTGTCGGATGATAATTCTAAAAGCAAAAGTAAGTCGATAATAAAGAATAACATTTTTTCATTTAAGACTTCGTTTCCGAAAAAAATGAGTTCAAAAATAAGGTGCTCATGTGCTAATTGTAAATTTTGTGGTATCCGACTTCTCTTTCTGCTCGTGTTGATGATAATTTAATTAGAGCAGAAACTATGTATACAGCAACGCGGTCAACATTAACAAAATGAATTTTTTAAATAATATTCTTGTTCTCATTTATGAAACCATTTGCAGACACTGTGGAAGTAAAATACCAGTATTGATAGGAAGGAAATCGTGACACTGTTCACGTTTACAAATATCGACACGAGTGGAAAGAAATTTCAAAGATCAGTTCAAACTAATCTTTTCTACGAAAACGAAGCCTTAAGCAAAGAAATGTTATTCTTTCCTTTTTATTTTTTTATTGACTTATTTTTGCATATATAATCGTCACTCGACCGCTATCGCGATTTCAGAGACACACGGTATATCATTATAAAATAGAATTAAATGTCCTTTTATTTTTTTTTTTTTTTTTCTAAACTTGCTCCAGTTATAGTATCATTTTAATGATCTTGAATCAATCAATCGAAAATAATTACATATTAAAATACATTGAAACTAGAATTTTACGAAGTTAAATTACAAATGATTTCATCGATATCCCGAAAGAGATGAGCTTTTTCTTTAATTCTTGCTTCTTTATATTAATAAGAGTAGAGTGGTTTAATGGAAAACAATAAAATTATAATTCATAGCACTTAATACAGATAACGATAATGTATGAAATTTCGCAAATATATTCTATGATAATAAATTATATTTTATTACCTTCACTGGTAACATTTTTCGAAATACAATTTAACGATAGTTATAACAATAGTCCATTACTTTTTTGAATTTCTGATATCAATTGAGATCATAAAAGTTAGTATACAAAAATTACAAAAGGAACAATTAGAAAAGTCTGTAATTTTTGTATATTCCTCAATACACGACTACCATACAATTTGCATATACATATTGGCAAAACGAAAAATTCGATACTTTGACTTACCCCATTACCGATCCGATTTTCAATCTCTTAAACACGATGCAAAATATCTCTAGTGCGTATACAGGTCCATTGTTCAATTACTTACCTGAAACAGAAATATTTAACAAAAAATGAGTTTGTTTAATTTACACACAAAACAAAGATTCAAAAAAGGATGTTGGTTAATAAGACGAATACACCGCAACAAATTAGAAAAATCCTTCTCGTCGATAATTTCGCTGATGTTCTATGGCGTGGATTTTACGGCTAAGGAAGGTTGTAACGGAATCGCATAAAATAAATTCAGATTCATCGAATCGCGGCCGTTTTACTACGCGCATAAAATACCAATTTGCGATACGTCAAGGAAGAGAGTATAAAGCAAGAAGGAAACGACGGTGGCGTCGCCGTCAACTTATCCCGTGTTTCGTGCGAGCAAGCGATATTATAAATTGCAGAAGCGAAAAACACGATACCCTGTGCCTTGTATTCGCGAAACAAGTTCACGGGATTGGAAGTTGCACGTGTGTGACCGTGCGCGCTCGCGACATGAAAGGATGACAGGTAGGAAAATACATGCTTCCTGGCGACTACATAATTGTATATGCACAGTCGAAACACGCGAGACACCACGCCGAACGATTCTTCAGTCGTGCACAAGCAACTGACAACGTTGTCAAAAGCAATGGACACTCAAACGTCGATGTGCACGCTTCGTGTAACGTTTTCTAAATCGTTTGCCATTTCTCCACTTGAGTTTGCCACATCGCTACTAAATTTCTGATAAGGTAAGGGTACAGCTATTTCGGTCATTTTTTATCAGAAGGGTATTTGAGACGAGCTAAATAATTTGCCTACATTTTGGATTGTTAGATCTGTCGTTCTCCTTTCATCGACGATTGTTGTGATGCAACGATACGAACATAAAGCTATCGAGTCTTTAAAAATAGTTTGAGGAATCGTTCGAGTATTCGAATCGTCAGAAATAGTTTCTAAGCAAGGAAATCCCAACGACGCGGAATTTTTTCAAATCAACGTGATTTTTCTTTCCTTTTCTTTAACTCGGCGCGCTTTATTGTTTTATTAACTGCGTTAGTTTTTAGAACGTTTGAACATCACGTGCAGCACCCGAGGCCCTGAGGTTCTGAGGTTCTCCATTTTCAAAACATGTATTCACCGATTGCTTACTTTCTCTTCCACTCTCTCCATCTAGAGAAAATGCCGAATCAGAAAATTCGAATGTCCAGCCCCAGTAATTTGTTTAACTTCAACCATTTTCTTCGCCATCTGTCTGTAATAGAATTTCGACGAGCAAGCGCTCATTTTTTCTTCAAATTTACGAGCCTGTCTTAGTCTTTTCCGAATCGCCCGTACGCTCCAAGCAGATTTGAATTGCATTAACGCGTTGACTGCCTTTCTTATGCCAAAATGGTTTCTTATGCCACCACAATTAAAAAAGGAATCAAATGGTACCGAAAACTTGGCGTTCAACTGCTTCTGCGAATTTCTATTGTAAACGTTTTGACGATTTACAAAATTGCAATAAGGAAGGATGTAAATATTAGAATACTTAGAGAGTTATTAGCTGCAAAATTATTGAAAATTAGCTGAAAATACAAAAATCCTTGTCTTCGACGGAGTCAGCATAATATCGCCGTTCAGAAAAGTGATTCCGGAACAAGCATTAGACGCGTATGCAAATTATGTTATGCAAATGAAAGACGTCGAACAGATCGATCAAAGGCACGAAAGAATTTAAAGAAAAGAACAACCTATTGTTCAAATTGTCTCGGCCAGCCTCAGCTTTGTATACAATGCTTTAAAGTTTTACATTCTAAATAATTTTCTTAATAAACCATTTTCGTACTACTTTTATAACAATTCAATAGTTTTATTATTTCCTCTGGAATATCTTTTCAAATACCTACAACGATCCTTCGCAAGTCAACTAAGTTCATAAAAAATATAACTTAGAAAACACGAAGCTGGCTCCCCGCTGGGGGTAGCCACCCACATGCTATATTTATTTTATTTTATTTTTTTATTTACCAATGAGATATAACACTTTACCAAATGTCCTTCAGGACAAATTGTAAAAAAAACAAAATAAAAAAAAAACTAAGCGTCACCCGAATACGGAAAGCGTCACCCGACTATGGGTGTCGCTTATTTGGCTACTTGCGAAGGATCGTTGTAGATATTTGAAAAGATATTCCAGAGGAAATAATAAAACTACTGAATTGTTATAAAAATAATACGAAAATGGTTTATTAAAAAAATTATTTAGAATGTAAAACTTTAAAGCATTCTCTATACATAGCTGAGGTTGGTCGGGACAATTTGGACAATAAGTTGTTCTTTTCTTTAAATTCTTTCGTGTCTTTGTTCGTTCCATTCGACGTCTTTTATTTGCATAACATAGTTTGCATGTGCGTCTAATGCTTCTTCCGGAATCATTTTTCCGAACGGCGATATTATGCTGACTCCGTCGAAGACAAGGATTTTTTGTATTTTTAGACAACCCTAATAATTTTGCAGCTAATAACTCTCTAAATATTCTAATATCTATATCCTTCCTTGTTGCAATTTTGTAAACCGCCAAAACGTTTACAACAGAAATTCGCAGAAGGAGTTGAACACCAAGTTTTCTGTACCATTTGATTCCTTTTCTAATTGTGGTGGCATAAGAAACCATTTGGTCGGAATAATTTATACCACACTTTCCTTCGTTATATTCAACAACAGCTAGTGATTTTAATATTGCGAACAAACGAAACGAGAGATCATTCTGGAGATCACCACTTGAGCGACTCGCATTACTAAAATATCGACGGGAGCAGAGAACGCTTGGTACTACAGGACGCGTGACCTGACGGAGATTTAATTGAAAACACACGTGGCAGTCAACGTGTTAAGGGAGTATTCTAGTGTAGAACACGTTTTCGAAGAGAAGCGTTTTCGTCATAAGAGACGTTCTTCTTTCTTTCCTTTGAAGCATCGTTTAATATCATGTGCAACTACCAGACGAATTTTTATCCTTGTGGTATTAAATATATTTGGAGATTTGCGACGTTACTGTTAAATGTTATGCGTTTGTCAACCATCGATCAGCAGGCATTAACATATTCGGTTACAATTAGCCGAAACTTTGTAAAATTGTTAGTCTTACTTGTGTCGTATAAATGTATATCGAACTAATTTTTATCAACTTACAAGTGCACTTAGTATTTTTATAAAAATAATGAGTTATTCACTGGCCGTTAATTCTGAGTTGGAAGCGAGCATCCACAGAAAGTTTCTTTCAACGTAGAAAATTACTTCGCTCACAAGGCAGAACATTCTTCGTAGAAGTTTCCTCTTTTCTTTACTTCATTAAACTATCGGCATTGAAGAAAATTCGACCAACCAATCCGAATTCTACTTGTACAACCCACTACATATTACTTTTATTCCAAGATTGTTTAAATTTATTATCGCTAAAACTACCCAATCTCGGCCACAATTGTATTGTTGTATTTTTCGTAGTTAGTTAAAAAATCCAAATTATAAATATATTATTATATATTATTATTAATGTTGTTATTGAGACATAAACACCGTCAATATAAAGAAGAGTTCTCTGGGTCTGAAAAATATTTGAATCCAGTTAATTAATTTCCTGCAACCAAAATGTAACTAAGATATTCAAAAATCTAAGTGTTTTCTCTTTGTAATAGATAAAATCTGTACACTTTGAAAAGTGTTAAGAAAGGCTGAAGAAATGGGATAATACACTTTATGATTATCGAGCAACGTATCACGATTGCAAAGATTAATTTAATCCCGCGGGATCGCTCAACCATTATTGGGACAAAAGTTGCTGGCTCTTGAAATAAAAAGCAAGTCGTTCGATCCATTTTTCTCGTTCCACTCGAGCGACCAATATTTTAAGCACCATCGAAATTTCGTTTCAGAAACAACAAATCAGGAAACTTTCTACGGTCAGCCGGCGTTCATTTATCCCACAAGTTCAAATCAAATTTATTCCACAGGCTCTTCGGCTACACGTTGCTAGTATTTGTGCGACGAATATAGAAAAAACCACACTTATACGTCCTTAATTAATCGAATGCTTCGGGACCGTGGCGTATCAAGTAGAATTAACTAGATTTCATAAATTGGTTTTCGAAGGGGATTAAAGTTATCGAAGCATAAAGCGAAGTGAATTTTCCTTCGATGTTTCCACTCCAATATATCTCTTTCCCAGCGAAGAATCACATTATGTAAAATAACTTACACGCGGTTGAAAGGACTTGAAAAAAATGCGATAGAATAATAGAATGTACATGTAAAATAAATATCGGTCGTTTTAAAATTATCTCACGACGACACACTGTTGAGTTTATCTGATAGAGGAACGCGTGGATGAATTTGTGATAGAAATATACAGTAGCGGATAAAAGATTAAGACGAAATGGAAAAAATAAATAATTGATTTATTTTGCATTAAAAATATAAATACAGTGTTCCACTTTTGGTATTAACTAATTAGACATTTGTTTATACACTTACAAAAAAGATTTCATTTTGATATTTTGCTCAGTAGCGAAGTTATAAAAAAGGAACTAAATATTTCGTCGGTCAAAGGTTTAGGACTACACAAAAAATATTAATTTTTGGCAAGAAAATATACACAATTTTTGTTTAAATTCAATATTTTGTCCAATATCCGTTATTTCTTATCACTTCGGTACATCTTCTTGGCATAGAATCTATTAATTTTTTACATTGATCTACCGTAATATTACTCCAAACTGTTTCAATTGTAGAGTAAAGTTCATTTAAATTTTTCGGTTTATAACCTTGTACTGTCTTTTTTATGATGCTCCACAAATTCTCGATTGGATTAATGTCTGGCGATTGCAACGGCCACGGCAGCACGGTAATATTTTCTTCTTCAAAAAACTGTTTCACAATCCAAGCTGTGTGCTTCGGATAATTATCATTTTGAAAAATAAAATCACCACTCATATTGTTGCGTGCAAAAGACAACATTGTGTTCTTGAGTATGTCCATGTATTGAAAACGGTCCGTAATTCCATTGATACGACATATCGGACCAGGACTGCCTCGAGAAAAACACGCCTGAGCCATAACGTTTCCACCACTATGTTTAAGAGTTTTTAAAACGCACTGTGTTTTCAAACTTCCGCCAACTCGACGTCTAACGTACCGTATCCCGTCAGAAGAGACGCGATTGAATTTCGATTCGTCTGAAAACAATACCTTTTGTCAATCGTCATTGTCCAATGCTTATGAGCTTTAGCAAGTACAAGTCGTCTTTTTCGATTCCTAGAACTCAGCAGTGGTTTCTTTTGGGGTTTTCGTCCTCTTAGGCTAAAGTCTTCTAATCTTCTCCTAACAGTCCTAGCACTAACTTGTGTATCGTTTTTATAGTTTATCTCCCCAGCAATATTAATTGCACTACGAAAACGATCCTTTTCGCTCAATCGATGAATCCGGCGATCCATTTTCGGCGTTGTTTTCCGTGGTCTACCGTTTTTCGATTGATCGCAATATATGCTTGCTTTTAAAAATTTATACCAAGCTTGCTTACAAGCCGTTTCTGACCTGTTCACTATATTTGCTATTTCGGTGAAGGTTTCATTTTGCTTTCGCAGCTTTACAATTTGTGCCCTTTCGTTTTCAAGTAAATTCTTTGATTTACCCACAGTCTGTTCCTACCTAAGTGAAATTTAAGCAATAAAAGGTACACTAAACAATGATTTTGACATTCTAGAATCAAAATATTCAAAAACTATACTCATACGGACGTTTTACACAGATCGTCTGAAACTAACGTCCACTGTTTACAAGTGCTAAGCGGTAACTAACTGTTGTAACTTCTACATTGCTTGTATTTAACAACCGACGGTCTGAGGTTACGAAGGTCAAACATACAGCTATGTTATTCCAAAGAGACAAACCGAATAGAAGAACAATATGCGTATAAGATGTTTGTAATTCGGTTTACAAATCATCGTCTTAAACTTTTGTCCGCTACTGTATATTGAAGTAAGTATAAGTACAGGTATAGTGTATGTTGATCCTAGATCCTCACTCTCTCAGTGTTACATTACAATAGAATATAATAGGGAGCACGTTGGTACATTTATAGCAAAGGACATTACCAAAAAATCAACCTTGGTGTGTAACTCTAGCTGAGGGTTACAAGAAACAGCAATAAAAAGCTGCTTATAGCTCCTCTGTTTCTAGATCTTGTAACCCAAAACAACATTCGTATTCAAGCTCACAATAATATGGACTTCTCCCTTTCTCAAATTTTTTTTTTTTTTTTGTGCTTCACTAAATTCTATTTTCTTCGTAACAGCGGTGTTCAGGTCACTGGTATACAAAAGAAAAAAATGGTATAATAACGATGCATCTCATGCAGCGAAATTTAGCAAAGGTGCGTATATATAAATTTGTAAGGAATGGAAGATTTAAAGGAGCAAAGTTCTTCTTAAATCCAACTTGAGTTTTCCTTAACAGAATTCTTGGCAGTAACCCCAAGTTCTCTAAAATATTGAAAGCGAAACTACTTCTATCGCGCGATATTTCAAGTCCCGACGTTGAAACTATCTTTCATATACTTTACATAAGCTCTCAGTTCTGAGCAATCCTCGATAGCTTGCAACTCATTTACCGACGCACTTAAAACTTAAGAGCGTATAGACTCAACTTGCACAATTTCACTAACAAAGAGGTCCTTGAACTTCTTTTCTATCTATTGGGTTGGCAACTAAGTGATTACGAATTTTGTCATTACCATCTATCATAATGACACAATCCGCAATCACTTAGTTGCCAACCCAATACAACCTACGCACGTGTCGCGTAATTTTAAATGATAACCAATTAATTAATTCAGTAAATGGCTGCCTTTATTGGTAACAGTTAAGTTTTTCGTACAAAAAGATTACATGAACTGTCGCAGACCCGTCTCGTACCATCAAGGAGGAAGGCTCGGTGTGGGTATGCCTTTTTGAACTAAGAACGCGGATTCATCGTTCACACTTTTCGGTAGAAAAGTGAGGGTAACGATCCGCGATGCTCATTGGTTAATAAATGAAACTATGAAGACAAAGAAAAGCAGATGTGGCTCATGGGCATCCTTGTTCATGAGAAAAGCCCGCTATTTCGCTAGACACCTGCTTTCTCCGTAATTGGTAAGAGCGTGCAAAAAACATAAGGTCCATCCATAAACTGAAAATACTTATATGAATAGAAATGAAACTAAACACAATCGGTTTATGGTATTTCCTTAGGTTTGTTGCGGGTCAGTGTAACAATGTGTAGGTCTTGGTGGCCAGACCGTGAGGAACCTCGCAAGACCATCGCATTTGGCGTAACACGTGGCAAGCAGAACTCGATTCGTGACACACGCAACGTAGCCTTACACATCTACTTGTCGTTACAACGAGTCGTACGGTTATTATTAAGTTATGATATACGAATTTAGCACTAGGTTTACAGGCGTTTCTTATATCCTATCTCTGCGAACACCCGTCAAATTGACGGACTAGCTGATTTCATAAACAATCCGTTTTTCGAAGACAGTGTACAAAAGTTTCAGTTATTGTAGACATTTCCCATTATTGTCTCCGCTTATTGTAAGTACTTACAATAGGGTAATTACATTTAGGCACAGTATTTTCTTATTTTGATCAATCTCCCTTTCTAGCAATCATGAGTAAATTCAGGAGATATAATAAGATATTGAACAAAATTGAACAAGATTGTTCTGAGGATATTTCCGAAGATAGACATAGATAAAGATAGGTATACTACATACAGATTTCACAAATTAAGAAGCCTAAGAAAAAATAATTGTGTGCATAAATTCTTTGGATGAAATGATTAATTTAAGATGCAAAATGGTTAAAATTAATGCTATGGCTTTTGGGGTATTTTATTTCGAAGTTTGAAATCCGTCAAATTAACGGGTCTCGTAAACCTAGTGTTAAAAGGATAGCGAACCGTGTCGAAACTGCAGAAAGTGCTATAAACAAGAAGACGCGCTAATCAACGATGGTTTATCAGTTTTCATTCTGGAAATATCTCGCTGGAAGATAAACAACAATTAAATAGCCGAACGTTTATAAATGAGAATTAAATCAAATGGGCTAGCGATGAATTCGTAGACTCCACGGAGCGACAATTGTCCGCGAGAGATGTTGATCGGTTGATCTTGTGATTTCTATATTATTAGACCTGTTACGTGAAGATAACATTTTTACTTGTCTATTAAAAAGAGAAGACAGGTTTAACAAGCACGACAAGTATAATTACGAGTATAATCGTAATGTACAAAATCAATATAACAAGTAGCAATCGATATTTCCAAAATGTTCAAGAATAGACACAGTAACGATTTTACGTTAAGTACAGAAACATTTTAAGAACGTGTTGTGCGAAACATTTTGAAATTTCGTTGGCGTCATAACGCAAGACAACTATTGCGAAGACATTGGAAAAATTTGAAAGCAGAATGGTTTCGAAAATGTACACAAATATTACGAGAAATTTATTGCAAACTTACACTCAGTAAAAAATTAGTATGTAACATAAACAGTAGTCTCAAACACGTAATTAGCGATAGAGATGGTTTCAGAAAATATTATACGTAGCCGGCAAAACTTTTAAAGCCACTTAACAGTCTAGCAAAGACTGGCAGTGAAAAACAGAGGTTTCCTGCCACGACTGGAAGCTGATTTGCGGATGCTGAAGGAAGCAGCGGATCTGCATGTTAATCATCCGGAAAACAAATCCGAAGATCGAAGTTGGCCGTCGGGGTGAAACGAAAGAAACGATAGACAAGAAAATCGAAGGCCAACAGCAAGACGATTTTCAGAAGCGGATAATTTGAGGCGCAGAGCGCGTCAGGTACATATGCGCCGGTAAAGACGTTACGACTTCCGACGGCGCGTATCCACGACAGCGAGCTAGAAGAGAACGTTTCCAACGAAACGTATGGACTCCGTGTTTCTTCTTTCTCTTTCTGATCGAGGCAACGTTCAGCCGACGAGTGTAGCTTTCGCACAGGCTGCAGCTCGCGGAGAGACGCGAAAATCGATGCCGGCAGCTTGCGAAAGGAAGGAAAGAGAGAGAGTGAGAGAGAAAAACGAAGAGGAGAGACGAACTGCTCCTCCACGTCGTCTCTCTTGCGTATGGTATCACGACCCCTACCCATCTACCTGTCCGCTGCAACAGAGGCTAAAGCACGCCAGCAGAGTCCACCGAAAATCTCAAAGCGGTAACTTCGTTTGAGGTCTCGCCTCGACAAGGTCGCTGAATAGTCCGTGTCATAAGCCTATTATAGTGTTTTAATTGCATCCATTAGCGGTCCCTGCCTTCTGCTATATATTCTTCAACCCTGCACTTCCTCTTTCTTCCTCGTCAGCTGGCTTCTCCTTCCTCGCTCCAGGCAACAGACACAGAAGATACGACGACCCGATGGTCGGCTTTAAAGGCACTGTTAACTTTAACATTTTCTGTCGCCAGCGACAGCTTTGGCAATTTCGATTCGACGATAACGATGGTCGATTTTAATTCGATCTTATCCTTCCTTTTATTTTTAAGGCTGCGTCAATCCGCATGGTAGACTGCGAGCAACAATACTTTGACTTTGGAAAACTTCTTGTACGAAAATGTTACTTATCTGACGTTATCGGGTCACAAGAGTCTCGCTGTATGTCAAGTAATGATCACGTTATTGGAAAAGAAATCAGAAACAGAACAACCGTCCCTGACACTGAATCGGTTGTAACACTGCGTGGGCCAGATAGATACACGTTTTAAACAACTTTGCAGAGTCAAATATTTATAGATTTAAGTTATGACATTAAGTTAAAACAAAAGGAAAGGTTGTAAGCAATTATTGGGAATCGCAATTGTGACAAATGTAAGAAATATTTTGATCGGTACATTTTTCACGTGCCTAATCTTTACACTTAGCACATCGCAAGCATTTTTCGTTTGGTTTCCTCGTGCTAGTAGAATTTCTGCACACCTGACAATAACTCCACTATGGGGAACAGCAGCAATGAGTCATATAACCAAAATCGAAACAATAAAAGCCAAAATCCTTAGAACAATAGTAAACGCCCCATGGTACGTTAGAAACGAGGACATACGGAAAGACCTCGGAATACCAACGGTCAAGGAGGAGATTACCAGATTCGCAACAAGATACAGAACAAAAATAGAAATACACCCGAACCAGCTGGCAGCTGAAACGTGCAACACAACAAATATCGCAAGAAGACTAAAAAGGAAACACCCAATAGACCTCATAAAAGATATAACTTAGAAAAAACGAAGCTGGCACCCCGCTGGGGGTAGCCGCTCACATGCTATATTTATTTTTTATTTATATTTTTTTTTCTTCACCAACAAGATAAAACACTTTACCAAATGTCCACAAGGACAAGTTGTAAAATAACCAAAATAAAATAAAAAAAAAAAACCTGAGAATAGTATTCTTCTTTACCTTCTTCGTCGCTAGATTCATTATTCCCTTTCGTATGTGTGTTACGACCGATTCTGGTTATGCTTCGCATTTAAATTATAAATTTCTACTAACGAGACGTCTGAAACTGTCAAGTAGCGATCGCCATTGCTTGAAAAAAATCCAGATTGAAGGTTAAAAAATAGAAAAGGTGTTGGAATACAACGACATTACACGCATAGGTACAAGTACTCTTACATAGGCACCCACACAGGCATTTGAACAGGACACTTACACAGGTCATACTCATTACTGTATAGAGAGTGGGGTTCAAAATAATTAAGGGATCATGGGGTTACTACGTAGTCTAGTCTGAGAGTAACTGGCCAACTGTCAACAATTTGCATACGTTGTTAATTATACCATATCACTCGCTTCTATACATTTGGTTCTGCAGTTCTGTTTAATAAATATCACTGAATATTATTTCAACATAAACATTGTGTATTCCACAGATTATTAATCTTAGCTTTAAGATTAAATTCTAACAAAAGGCAACTACTTGCAGAGCAAATATTTGTATTACAACTTGAAGACAGTAAGAAAAAGTTACTTTAGTGTATGGAAAAGTTATTGTCTTCGCTATATACATGTTTATTGCGTATCTGTATTGTCTAACATGAACGGGCGTATTCCAAATTCGTGATGAATTCATTTTTCACCGTATATTCAACATTTGTGTAATATACATATACATATGTGCAATAAATTAACATTAGAACTACCGATAGTTAACACGAAGCTATTTCTACCAAAAGCAGCAAAATGACTGGTCTTTAAAAAATACGTAACAATAGAATATTTTTATATTTATTGATTTATTACTTCCTTACAGAAGGAACTCCATGTTATATAGTACATTTTTCGTATTATTAATCCATCTGGGACCATGACCACTAAACGAGGGTCGACACATTTAAAAAATTGTAGAACCAGCCGTTTTGACTGGTGTGGTATTTCTAGTGTTAGCATCTAGCGATCCAGCGATCGATCGGGAATTTTCCTGATAACTGATATCCTCATATCGAATGATACGCGGTAAAAATTTTAAAAACGTATGCGAAGTTGTACAAAACGAGGAAACTGGTTAATTAGGATTCGATAAACAGGTTGCAGGACCCTTTTACACTTTGACAAGTACCAGTCATTTTGATTGCTATTGGTATAAGTAGCCTTGATATAAAATTATTTTAAGTTTGAATACATAAAAAACAAAATAAAATTTATTATATTATTGTTTATCGTTGCAAAAGTCGCGGAGAAAAATATAACATAAAGTAGAAATTTTAAAATAAAATTGTAAAGCCAGTCAATATGACTGGTGCAGTAGTTCTAATGTTTTTTTTTTATTTTGGTTTTTTTTTTTACAATTTGTCCTGAAGGACATTTGGTAAAGTGTTATATCTTATTGGTGAAAAAAAAATAAAATAAAAATAAATAAAGCATGTGGGTGGCTACCCCCAGCGGGGTGCCAGCTTCGTTTTTTTCTAAGTTATATCTTTTATGATAGTTCTAATGTTGAATAAAAATTTACCACGATACTTACGTAAAAAAATAGAACAGTTAGATTACATATACATAAATTATAAATTAATGCGCTGACAGAGTTTAAAATGTTTGTAACGTTTATAACATCGTTGTATGTGGCATTTGTTAATATTTATCAGAGCCATTAATTTTTCCTTATCAAGTTCCTAAAACGGCGATTACATGTAGCACTATTAATACAGTGTAGCACTGTTGATAACTTTAGCAATGTACTAAACTATAGCGAAAACCATATAGTTTACATTCATAAATTGTCCTTAATCTATAACTTTCGGACTGTAGAACCACGTCGGGATACCGATAGCGCAATATATAGACTGATTATCGATATATGGACCAATTTGACCGTGCCTAACTCTTAATAGAGATCTAAAACAAACATGATATCGAATCCATAATTACTCTACCAGATATTAAACGCAAACAATCGTTGACCAAACGTATATATTAAGTATTATGTATCATACTATGCTTGACAAAGAGGAATTGTGATAAGTAACTGTGATATCACTAGATACAATTCGTTGATTAATTTATATTTATTTATTTAATCGATAAGGGTATTTAGTAGAATATATTACCTTTATTATTCGTAACAGAAATATATTATACTGGTAAATAAATATATCAGTTTCATAACTGTAACGGAAATAAATTGCCAAAGTACACTTATATATAAAGTTTAGTTAACGAATTTTTCAAGAAAATAAACAGTACAAGATACATATCGTATACATATGGTTCGTTAATTTATTTCAGCAGAAATATGTCCATATACATATATTGTTAAATCAATATATCAATATTAAAACTGTAAAGAGAATAAATTTCTAAAATATATATGCAGTTGAATAAATTAATAAATTTTATTTCAATAAAAAATCAATCGTTCCGCATAGATCTTAAAATTAATCCTGTCGATATAAAACATAAAAGCTCGTTTTCAATTTTAACGGATATTTTTTACACGTGTGTTTCTTCCATTTCCAAACATAAAAATGATTAATTCTCGACAGTCAGTCAAAAAACTATCGTAAATGCTGTAAATCGACTACGAGAATATCGACAAAAAGATAATCTGACGACTATAACAAATCTTATCATACGAAGCGACGCTTGTTAATAAAAGTTCGTGCCAATGGCTACATATCATCATCCTTGGAAACGTAAGTTAAAAAAATGTCACGTACAGTGTAAACGATGGTGTTGCGTTTCACGGAACATGGACAGTCGGTGGGAAAAGTGAAAAGGCGCTCACGCGTGAGTACTACTTACACACTTTTCCTACGAGATAACATCGCCAAGTTTGTGGGATGTATAGATTGCAAATAAGCCATTGTTGGCGGAGTTACGAAGGCACGTTATTTTCAAACAAAAGCCTTTGATAAACAAATGGAAGACCTTGGCGCAGAAACCGGACAAGCGCAGATTTTGAAAGTTGTGAGAAACTGAATAAAATTGAATTAAATACTATTTGTTTAAGCAGTCGCGCTCGTATCTTGCTTTTAGAAAGGCACAGTACGACAAATGATATCAGAAATGATGCTTCCTACATTCTTGAAAAATGTATCTAGGAAATCTGTTTCAATACTTGGACCTGCCTGGTTCTTGTACTAAAATGTTGGCTCTTTAAAATGGAATATTTCGCGTCTTTTCTTTGCTTCACTTTCTTTCGTCTTCCAGTTTCGTCGATAGACCACTGACATCTGGTTGATCTCTCGTTGCCACATATTTCCTTTCTAATGACTTTTACGACATTTGTTAAATGCGTTCATCGGAGATGAAGGAACATCCACTAAATATCGAATGAAAACGTAACAAAATTAACATTGAGTTTAGATCTGTTCACAGACAGGAACACAACATTAAAATAAAATAAAATTTTTTCCAGACGTCGAAAGAAGACAATATAACAATATGATATTACATAAAAGAATTTTTCAATTCTTGTTTTAATATCATGAAACATCTAAAAATAGGGTTGAATTTATAATTATTCACGTGACCGTATATATTCTATAAAAGTTTATCACACAAACGAGCAACATAACAAATGTTCATCCTGAGATATTTTGAATCGATGAGAAGAAAGACACGCAATTAACAGAATACACAAAATGTTTACTAAACAATCGAAACACATTGGCTGACAGATAAACGCTACATTAACGCTATATTTTAGAACAAAAATCACATCTTCCCAAAGGTTACATTGCGTAGCTACAAAAACTGTTATGAACGCACTGGACTTGTCTAATTGCCTTAACTAAATACCTTGCCTAAAACTTCAACAAGTACAATTTTTCTAAAAGGTGGATTTGCCTGGCTTTTACACCAGGATCGTCGAATGTATGAACGAAACTTGAACTAAAAAATGATTGAACGAATGTAAAATTTTGTGCAATTTAATGCCGAAGATCTTAAAAATAGCTAATAAGCTGCACATAATTGTTTTAATGTTATTAACCTGTTCGGATCCTCATTTTCAAATAGGCACAGTGAATCACATTGTTCGTAGGTCTCTTTTAATTTGATCATTTCAAAGAATCTTGGTACCCCGCTGGGGGTAGCCGCCCACATGCTATATTATTTTTTTATTTATATTTTTTTTTCTTCACCAACAAGATATAACACTTTACCAAATGTCCGCAAGGACAAATTGTAAAATAACCAAAATAAAATAAAATAAAAAAAAAAATTTCAAAGAATCTATATTTTGTTTAGAAAACTCATGCATTACAAACCTGTGTATTTTATTATTATGTAACATTAATTTTCTCATATTATGAGCAATATGCTTTGTATCACAGTCGCGTTGAAAATAATTTTTCAATCATAGTTGCGTTCCACTCAGCTAGCAAATAATCTCATAAAATCTTCGGATAATTTACTTTGTTCGTAATTTCATCCATAAAAAATAAACCCCAGACGCCATGAGAAGTCACACAGCTCCATACCATCACGCAAGTGCCTCCGTACGTTACTTTAAACGGTTTCTTCCGGACTCTACTCAGTCGCTAAAACCTTCTCCTCTTAAAATTGTTCGACAACTTTTTGCACTCACAATTTTATTACGACATTTTACGGATATGTACTGTACACTTTTGGTCCATATGCTGTTGCATTCTTTTTTATTTCTTAACAACTGCTCTTTCTTGCCAAGCAACAACGCTATTGAAGAATGTAAATAAACTAAACTATTTCGTTATCGACGTACAAAAGATGTATTGAAATAATGCAGTGCTGTGAATAAATTATAAATTCAAACACATTTCCTGCATTTTTTCTTCGATATTTCCAAGAAAGCGCTGATCGTGTCTGGATACGATAAGCGAAATTGTTTTTGTAAAGTGTAGATTGAACACTATGGGACATCAGAAGATATTCCATGGTGAATTATTGCTTTTCGTAATCGAAATAGAAGAAAAGAAGACAGTTTTTCAGCAAGATAATGCTCTTATTCAAGCAGCCAAGCTACCAAAACGTGGTTCCAGGATTGCGAAATAAAATTATTACCAGGCCAAAATCGAGTCCTGATTTGAACTTTCCTAGTGAGAAAAATTTATAATCAGTAGAAGACACCTATAGAAAATATCGTTGAACTTTGGGAAAAGAATAAAATAAAAGAATATAAGGAAACTTTAAATAAGATTAATAGAAGTAAATATAGATTAATAAAAGTAATCGGAGATGAAGAAACATCCACTAAATATCGAATGAAAACGTAACAAAATTAACATTGAGTTTAGATCTGTTCATAGACAGGAACACAACATTAAAATAAAATTAAATTTTTTCCTGACGTCGAAAGAAGACAATATAACAATATGATATTATATAAAAGAATTTTTCAATTCTTGTTTTAATATCATGAAACATCTAAAAATAGGGTTGAATTTATAATTATTCACGTGACCGTGTATATTTTATAAAAGTTTATCACATAAACGGGCAACATAACAAATGTTTTCACGACTTGAAAACAAATAGATATTTCAATTTCTTCAAACTTCATAAAATTGTAGATTCCATTGATAAAGAAAACGTTAAAGAAATCCTTAAAATTCCCTGTCGTAGCCACGGTATTGGAAAATAGAATCCAATAACGTAAATTGCTTGGAAAAATTTGTAAATGAAATGTTACAACATTCGCAGCGTGCAAACTTGAAAGAAACCACTTCCACCAGATAAATATTTCATTGTACAATATAAAAAGAATTTCTGTTTCATTCAAAAAACAGAATAAACGGCGAGGCTTTCTAAATTGCTACATAAATTGCTCGGCAACAAGTGCAACGCGTCTCCTCGCTGCGTGCGTAGCATTCCAATATAACAAACGACTGTTTGAGTAAAAGTAAATATAAAAAGAATAATAAAATAATAATAAGTAAGTGAAAAAGTGACTGAAAAAGGTGTCGATATCTAACATTATTTTCGGACGTTGTGCCAACTGGTAGAAACGATAGATAATGGGGCGATTCGTTATTGCATCTATTCGCAATTATTTCCTGCAGAAAATCGGATGGACTACAGCCAGTTTCCATTATATTATCGACATCATTACAGTCCTGAAACTCATACAATATACGTATCGTTATACGTTGAAACTTAGACTTCCTCTACTGTTACGATATACTTCGTACACTCGATATTAACTTGTTACGTCGATGAGCATTATCCTTTAAATATTACGACGGACACTTGCATTTCCTTGCTCCGGGAAAGAATTTAAAATAGTATTTTCTTAACACGTCGAGTGAAAAAGCTTTAGGTCAATTGCCACTCGCAATGTGGATAAAAAACTATCTAACGTAGCGTGAGGTACCAAATTTGGTCGAAAGCTTTCTAGAATTTATCCAAAACTGAATCAATTTTTTAATTTGATAGAATTCGTATAATTGCAATAAGCGCTTGATAACGAAGACTTGTAATCGATGTTTTATAAAAGTTCATACGAAAGGGAGCAGCAAGTATATAGGCTAAGGGATGCGTTTTTCAGTTGATAAAATACGTGTTCCTAATTTCGTTCCCTTAATTTTAGTAAGAAAATGTTTACATTATTCGCTTTTTATGCGCTCCGAATATGTTTCATTATAAAACTATATACATAAGACAAATCTCTTAATACAAATTTTTTAATTAGCGATAAACACAGCGTACATGTGCACAACTACATGTGGCGCCTAACCCACCGTTCTATCTTCAAATCGTTCGAAAATGGATCGTCAGCTATGAAACAGGCTACATTTTGATCTCGCTTTCATTCGATGACTCTATTCCGAATTCCTTTGTGAAAAACGTATTCGTAATTTCTTCCCCGGGTGTCTACGTAGGGGGATGGAATTAGTTAGGTACAAAGGCATTTTTAATATAATTGTCAGTTCTAATGGATAAGTAATGAAACAAGATGGCCATTTCGAAGTATGAAAATGGAAACAATATACTACGTGTCACAAAAAATAGGAGTACGTACTTCAACACACACATTAGCAACGCACTACTCGAGAAGAAACAAAGCTTTGCAAAAGACTGTGGAAACAACGAATTTCTTTGTTTCTGCCGTCACTTAACTAGCGGCATTTCTATTTTAAATTCCAATTGCCGTTTACAGACTGCATCACTTGACAATAAAAGATTGGTCATAGGATGACATTTGGACCACTTGTCCTAATTCCTACATCGTGTCATATTATAGAGAGTTTTTAGCGTAGACTTGTAATCGTGAAAATCCTTCTCTGCTGGATTAGCATGGAATTGTAATAAAAAGAACGTAACTCGTTACTGGCAGTGAAAAAATAATAGCAACTAGTGATTTACGTATCTTATTGTCTTATGTATATAGTCTGTCACGCGAGAGCACAATGAATGCGCGGTGTCTTCGTGAAAATTTATTTCTCACTTAAAATGCATGTAAAAGCTTCTGAAGTATATACAAACCACTTATTTTCGCAAAAATGTATCAACAGATTTAGCATACGTATAAACTTGTTAGAAAAAGATTTTTCACTCTGGACAAACGATGAATTATATAAGAGGAACTTAGGAAAAACAGATGATAATACAAAACGTCCATCGGACTAGATATCGTATAATATTTCACGGAAAGTACTTTTAAATTGAATGAATCAAACGCGCGTTTGCAGCAAATGTTACTGCTTCCCCTTTAGAGCTACGTCGTGGAAGGTAAACGTTCGAATTTTCTGGATTTGATGGCCGTAACGAGGCTACAAACTTGACCGATTTTCTCCTAAAGTTTTCTCCCTCAGAGGTATAATTAGCTAACACCCTGGCAAAGGTCAGCCAAAGCACCGCCTATCAAGTCACAACTTGGATGTAAGTCGATATCATCCCTCCCATGCAATTTCAAACACCTTAATATCAATTAATTCCCACCTCTTGTTAGTTAACCCCATTACTCCTCATAAGGAGTTTCGAAAACGTTTAGAAAAGAAATTATAGCATAGCTGTAATCGCTTTACTTCTCTACACTTCATTTTCTACTAATTTCTCTGTCTATTTTCGATAAACTAATACAATTCTGTACACGAATTTGTAATAGAAAAATATATTAAAATAAATAAAGGTATAAGTATAATGTATAAGTTTATGCTGATCCAGATCTTCACTCTCATAGTGTTACAATGCAATAGAATCAATAGGAAACACGTTTATATATTTATAGCAAAGGATATTACCAAAAAATTTAACCTTATAGCTCCAGCTAAAGGCTACAAGAAATATAAATAGAAGTCTATTTATACCTCCTTTGTTTCCAGACCTTGTAACCCAAAACATAATTTATATTTAAGGGCACAACAATATGGACCTCTCCTTATTTACAATATTTTTTTGTTTCACTAAATTCTATTTTCTGCCTAACAGCGGTCCCCAGGTCACGGATCTACAAAAATAAAGATGTAGATTTTTGAAGCTCTCTATTGATCACTTTATGATTTCTAGCCAGATGCACAAGCGTTGAATATTTGTCGAAGACTCTTTAAATTGGACAAAATTATGGTGAAATTATGAAGAGTTAAACGAAACAAAATATTTTAAATGGCGATTAAACTTCTGTTTCAAGGAATTTAGCTTTCAGTAATTTGTAATTATAGTTTTACATTAATATAGGATACACTAGACCCATAAACTTCATAAGCATTTAATAATGATCAATCTCGATTTATGCTATAGAAATCAATTTCTCTCGTGATACGAACAAGCTTTTTGGTAATATAACTTCGTACTGGTAGGTTCCATCATATTCAAAATTACCTACTCCAAACTTTCTAACCTTCCTATGTGCATACATTGAGGTTAGGAAATAACTTATAATTAGACTCGTGTCATTATTGCTTATCTTTTCTATATTCTGCATGAAGCATGCCGTGCTGCGTTTACGCTACTGTAAATCGTGATTAATACTTCGAAAAGCTGTACTTAAATTCGCCAGTAATTCCATTTAATACCCTATATCGGTAGTATATCTTAATATTATTTATTCAGTATATCAGTATCAGTGTATTAACATTAACAATATAACAATGTATAATATATTAATATCGTTAGTACTCTATATCGGTATCGGCAACTTCTTTACCGAAAAGGACGTCTCAATTCGCATATGACAAAGGGAACCTTAGTCTGATTGAGGTTAGGTTGGGGTTAGGTTAAGTACATACGTTGAGGTTAGGAAATAACTTATAATTAGACTCGTGTCATTATTGCTTATCTTTTCTATATTCTGCATGAAGCATGCCGTGCTGCGTTTACGCTACTGTAAATCGTGATTAATACTTCGAAAAGCTGTACTTAGATTTGCCAGTAATTCCATTTAACTATTTGAGTCTCAAACAACGCGATCGCGCTGTTTACATTTTATGTAGAAAAATCACAGTACATTTGAACTCTACGGACGACTGACGGTATTTTGTATTTCATAGTTATCTCCTCAATAATTTTTACACATAAATAATAATATAGATGTGTTTCATAAAATAACAAATTGCTATTGCGCCGCTTGTTTCTCTCGATTAAAACAAGCGCTATCGCATTGTTCAGGATTTTTCGACCCTTTTTCAAAGACTCAAACGGTTAATACTCTATAGTATTGTTGAGATATGTATAATTTTCCGTGCTGGACTGGATTAATATGCGTATTAGAGTTACTTGTGTGTGAGTATCAGTGTGTGGATACATGTGTGTAAGCGTCAGAGGGCGTCCAGGCCTTAGTTAGGACAAAAGACGATTGGCAGTGGTTTAGAAGCATTTGGAAGAGTCGGTTAACGGTAGAATGTGGAGAAAGTGCGGAGACGCGTGCAAGTGTGAATCGAAGAATATGTGAGAAATCCTTCTTGTAATAAATATATTATTATTTTAATATTAGACCTCAGTGTATATTCAATGTTCCTTCAACATTATTTCGGCACCAAAGATCTACAATTCTTAACAAGTATATCGGTATATTAATATCAGTATGTTGACATTAATAACATATTAATATTATTATTATATCAGTATCAGTACATTAATATTAATAATATAACAATATATCTTCTTATTATTGATATTCTATATCGGTATCGGCAACATTTTTATCAAAAAAGGCGATTCAAATGATTAACTTATGACAAAGGAAACCTTGATCGGAGTGGAAGTTGTTAGCATATAGTATAATACGTATTTATCATAATCGAATTCATTGATATAAAAGTCTACTTACAAACTTAAGCACGTTTCGTGCAACCATCTTTCAAAGCCACTTACCAAGGTAAATCTGGCGCCATAGCGGGCACTTTAAAATGCATTGCGAAAACTTGAGCGTCTGCGAGCCCTTTGTTACCAATCCCTGCTCTATATAACAGTAACAAAACGATAACGTCTCTCGATAAATCTAACGTATTAACAACGATACCAAAAATCATCAAAAATGAGACGATTTTCTGCTAATATAGAAGCTGGAAACGGGCGGAAAGAAATGAAATTTCAGAACTGCCTGACAATGGTGACAAAATCACTGGCCGCAGTAGCTGTCTATAGGAATAAGCAAACCGAAACTCTATCCGTTGCGTGTACCGTTCATTCGAGTGCGTTTCACGCTAAAGGACGGTTGTTCATCGATCACGCGCAGCTGCCGCCATAGCGCGAAAAATAGAGCCCGAGACACATGCCTCTTCTATCGTTTTGCCGGCGCCAGAGCGTTGTCGGGGCAAATATATTTTCAGTATCAGTCTCCAGGGCTGCGTGTCACAGGGGGTGCGTCAGCCTGGAAACTCCACGCAATGCAAATTCGGCCACAGCAATCGAATTCTCAGGAATTTTGCCGGACGACCGTGCATGGAATTAAATTTCGACCCTGGTCCGCGACACGCTATCGATACATGCCCTTTCTCTCTCTCTCTCCACACTTCTCGCAGTGAGCGTGTCGACGTTCCCGTTTTATTCCGACTGTCGCGCAGAGCGAAGAACGCTTATCCTTCTTCTTCTTCTTCTCCCGACCAGAGAAGGTATATATTTTACGGGATCAGGAAGGGTGGACACGTCGGCCTAAAAGAGCCCAGCTACTTTCCATAGCAGCCGGCAGCAAGATCGGGTTTCGAGTCGGAGCAAGACAGAGCGGCCGGAAGAAATGGCGGAAGAAAGAAGAGACAGTCTGGCCGCGGAAGAAGGAAATATGGAGGAGAGGCAGACAGAAATGGAGTTAAAAAGGTAGAAAGAAAACTCAGTCGGGCGGAAAGCAGAGGTAAGAAACGCGGAAAAAAGGGCTGGGAGAGGGTGGAAAGTAAACGCTATGTGGGGTCGGAGATGGGAGAAACCGGAAAATACACCGTGTGTAAAAAAAAATGGGGGAGAACGAGGGAGATATGGATGAAGAAGATAGAAAGAGGGTGAGTGATGAAGCCACCTTGGGTTTCGGGGTATCGCAAAGAGCAAATTTCTACTGCCATTCCTGTCACTTCCGGACACGGAAACTCTGTCCGGAGTTCTCTCTTTAAGCGGGCAGCAGATGTTCTCTACGACATTCGCGCGCACCAGAACTTCTCTTCGAAGAGGAAAATGTGCTTAACTAGCCGTCACCACCCGATGCTGTCCGCCATTTCGACTGTCTCCCTCTCTCTCTGTCTCGTTTCCCTCCTGACCCTAAACAAATGATTTACCTCTGAACATCTCCGATGCAGGAACCCTATGAAACTGAGTTTGACGAACTCTTTCTCTACCGTGCTGCAACCTCTTTTATCTAACCAACTTTATATTCACGCATTACTCGAGAAATAGACTCTGAGAGATTTAAAGAACACGAGGACTTTGATCGAAGAAACGACACCAAAATTGTGAAAGTTGGCGGATTAATCGTTCCTTTGATTGAAATTTGGTGAAATGAGAAGTTTTATCGTCATGTTTGTCATATATAATTATAATTATTTAGTAATTTCGAGTAGTATGAACAGCAAAATTATAAGACAGCCTTGTGTATCGATAAATAGATTTAAATAGATTGTTGTTAAATGTAGATCGACACAGGATCGACAACACAGAAAATTTAGAACGATGCAACGCAGAAACTTACATCAAGGAATTAAAGAAGAATTTCTAATTTTTATAGCAATACCTTCAATCGCATAATTTGAACATATAATCATGAAGATAAGGTGGCTGCCAGTACTTAGCATTCCACACCCATGTCTATTCTCCAAGTACATCCTCATTGTCGTAACTATGTTCACGCAGGCTCAGTTTTCGCCTAAGACATTTTACTCGATTATTATCTTATTTTTATTTGAATAAAATACTATGTAAAATTAACGCTCAATCCTATGACTAGCAACGTTTCGACAAGTCGACAACAGCTATCAGATGTAGAGCTATGCAAATATTCCAAGAAACTTTCAGTAGCTACTTGCACCTTTTTATCGCCAAATTACGAATGTTCGTGCAATTTTACATTCTTATGGACAAGATTAAAGAAATGGGATTTAAATAGAAATTTGTTTCGTGCACTAAATAAGTGTTCTACTTTAAATATCGTATATATTCTCGCATATTATATTAAGGAATTTTAAATTTCGCAAATCTGCATAAACATCCACTGTCTATTTATCGCGTTCTAATCCCAAATACTGAAATTATTTGTTGCATACCATTTACAAATTGCGAAACATTTTAATACAAGCTTTTTTGTGCTGTTTTTATACAATCGCATACACGATTTGAACCTTTATGCTCGTAAAAACCAGCCAGCCGAGTGATCGACTGGGTAGCGCAAGGTTTATCAGAGTTTAAGTACGAAATAAACTCCAAACAGAATCGATAAATTTCCTGCCATAAAATATTATGTGCCGTCCATATAGTTGCTTTCCACCCTCCCTAGAAACTTCCTGGGACACCCCAACAACCACCAATCACATGTTTCCATTTACAGCTTCTGTGCTTCATCTTACACGAGTTCGACCAGTCAATAATCAGCGTAATGTAGAGTATGTAAAAAAGTAAGTAAAAGGTAGAATCGAATAATTTGGTGCGAAAACCGGACAAGTGCAGATTTTGAAAGTTGAAAATGAATTGTGGGAAAATGAATGAAACTGAATTAATTACGACTTGTTTGAGCAATCTAATATTTTCGGGTTTAAAAAGGCAATAATATGACGAATGATACAGGAAATTGTTGAGGTTGAGGTTGACTCATTGAGGAACGAGTAGATGAATTTGTAATAGAAAAGTATATTGAAATAATTAAAGGTATAAGTATAAATATAAGTATAATATATAAGTATAATGTATAAGTATAATGTATAGGTATAATGTATAAGTATAATGTATAAGTATAATGTATAAGTATAAGTATAATGTATAAGTATAATGTATAAGTATAAGTATAATGTATAAGTATAAGTATAATGTATAAGTATAAGTATAATGTATAAGTATAAGTATAATGTATAAGTATAAGTATAATGTATAAGTATAAGTATAAGTGTAATGTATAAATATAAGTATAATGTATAAGTATAAGTATAAGTGTAATGTATAAATATAAGTATAATGTATAAGTATAAGTATAAGTGTAATGTATAAATATAAGTATAATGTATAAATATAAGTGTAATGTATAAATATAAGTATAATGCATAAGTATAAGTATAATGTATAATGTATAAGTATAATGTATAAGTTTATGCTGATTCAAAACCTTACTCTCTTAGTGTTACTAGACAATGGAATGTTAGTGATCACGTTCATATATTTATAGCAAAAGGACATTACCAAAAAGGTTAAGCTTATGGCTTTGGCTAGAGGCTACAGGTAACATAAATAGAAATCTGTTTATTTGTTCCTTTGTTCCTAGACCTTGCAAACCAAAACATAATGTATACTCAAGGGTACAATAATATGCACCGCTTATTTAGAATATTTCTGCGTAATAGTAGTCTCCAGGTCACGGATATACATAAATAAAGATATAGAGTTTTTCTTGAAGTAGTTACTTCAACAGAAATGATACTTTTTACGTTTCTGAAAAATATACCTAAGAAATGTTTTTCGATACTTGGACTTGCCTGGTTCTTGTACTAAAATGCTGGATCTTTGGAATGGAATATTTTGTTTCTGTTGGAATACAACGATATTTCACGCATAGGCATAAATATTCTTACACAGACACCCACATAGGCATTTGAACAGGACACTTACACAGGTCATACTCGTTACTGTATAGAGAGTGGGGTTCAAAAGTATTTAAGGGATCATGGGTCACTACCTACGTCTAGTCTGAGAGTAACTGGCCAACAATCAACAATTTTTGTATACGTTGTTAATTATATCACTCACTTATATACATCAAGTTCTGTAGTTCTGTTTAATAAACATCACTGAATATTATTTCAACGCAAACATTGTGTCTTCCACAGATTATTAATCTTAACTTCAAGATTAAATTCTAACAGTTTCTTCACATCTTTATCTTTGCTTCACTTTCTTTCGTCTTCCAGCTTCGTTGATAGACCACTGACATCCTCTCTCGTTGTCACGTATTTCCTTTCCAATGACTTGTACGACACTTGTTCGTCCTAAGACATTTTGAATCGGCGAGAAGAAAGACACGCGATTAATAGGATACACAGAATGTTTACTAAACGTTCAAAACACGTTGGATGACAGATTAACGCTACATTAACACCATTCTTATCTTTAATTCGTATTTTAGGCCAATTGCGCACAAGTCCTGAACATAGTCGATTCTTCCTCTCGCAGATCACGTTGGGTGAGTCTAGAGATTCTTATGAACACGTTGGACTTGTCTAATTCTCGTACCGATCCACTGAAAATGTATGAAAATATACAAATCTTCAACAAGGTCAATTTTACTAAAAACGATTTTTGCACCAAGGTTTTTAATTATTTGCTTAAAACCTAAGGTTCAACATCTTAAAATTCAGTCGTAAGCTTCGCACAGAATGATCTATGTAGTAATAATTATATTAATATTATAAGATATTATCCTCTTGCATATTATTTTTCTTTCTTTAATTATTGAGCGTATTACAATTAATTCTAGTTGAGAATCACAAGCAAGTTAGACTGGCGTGACAGCATGAAAAATAATTTTAAATTACCTGCAGTTGGTTTTTATGCGAGCGAATGTTCTATTTTAGTTGAATGTTAATCTATCGTTGTGTAATATCGTTGAAGCGTTGTTTTTTTATTCTGCGTATGTGTTCTGCGCTGTTCAAAAATGTATTATATCTTTTGAAAAAATGTGATATTTCTCTTTCATTGTTTACGTAGCAAGTAGCGTTCGTGATTGTTTTTAACGTTTTGTATTGAAATCGTTGGAGAATTTCTATGTTACAATCGCTCGCTGTTCACCACGGCCAAATCCCGTAGGTCTAAATGGACTTTAACATTGCTTTATAAAGCAATACTAAGCTCTCTAGGCCTTAGTTCAATTGTCTTCCTACATTTGGTAGAACTTTTTGACTTGTAACTTCACTTGCTTACACTTTGCTTTAACGTGTTACTTACATCATATTCTCCTATCGAGTAGCACAACGTAAGTCTGTCATGGGTTGGAATTGCAGTGTTATTTATAGCCACTGGTGGACAACATGTTACGAGACACAGTTAGTCTTTAGTATAACAAAAGGATGAGGAAATATCGAGTATTTTAAAATTAGCAAGAAAAAATATGAAACAACGAGAAAATTATTCGATTGGAAAATGATAGCAGAATTATTTCAACGTCAGCGAAGAGATATTATGGACAATGCCAATTTTCTTTTATTATCATTTTTGAATATCTATTGCTACAAAAAGTAAATTACAAATTACTGGTTTTTCTTCACATTAAATTATATAATTAATTTGCAGACTTGGGTAAAGCCATTCAAGACGTCGAACATAAAAGAATACAATAGAAACAGGCTTACAGTAAATACGAATTACAACAAGTTGAATTAAGTAATAATTAAGTGAAGTAAACGTACAGGGAAAAATAAATTTTTAAAAAAGCGAGTATGAAGAGAAACATAAAACTAAGCTACTCTAAAAATTAAATGCTATTGTACAAAAATATCGCGAGTCTGGGTTAAGTAAATGTATTCAACGATTCCAATCAAAAACTCTAAGATCCTTAATAGATGCACCTTGGTATGTTACCAATGAAACAATACAACGCGACCTTAAGATACCTACATTTAAAGAAGATATATCCAAATTCAGTAATAGATATAACATAAGAGTTAACAACCACCAAAACCCATTAGCTACTCAATTACTTGACACGACGGATCAGATCCGCAGGCTAAAAAGACATTACCCTGTAGATTTAAACATTAAATTCAGCTAAAACTAAACATATAATAATCATTTATTATTCACGATATAGTACCACGCCAAAATAATTTACTTATAATTCTCAATGAGAATTGATTGTAAAATTTTTCCAAATAAAAAAAAGGAAAATGTAAATGTAAAGAGTATAATATTGAATTAATCCAGTGAGAGTCAATTTGATCCTCTGACTTGGCTAAGTAAAAAATTTTGGTCGCGTTACAAATTGATGCATACAAAATACGATAGAATTTAGAAAGATTTGCGTTTCGAAAATAACAACGGATTTGATAAAAGAATATTTTGAAATTACAATTATACCAAAGTAGAACCAATTGAAAATAAGCGCAACATGGAAGAACAGAAGAACGAGGGGAAGTTTGCGCTATGCGTTGCTTTAACTAAAAGAAAACAATATCTCTGAGGAGCACTGCAAGAATGTGGAGAAGTTGAATGTGACAAATAAAAGAAGGCATCCAATCCTGACAAATAGGAAACGTATCGTTCACCAGCATGAAAATTCCAGATCACGTTTGTCTTCGATGACCAGACAGAAATAGAATGAATTCCGTTGGGAAATTTTGTCCAAACCTAATATCACTCAACAAAGATACTTGCAAAGGCTGCACAATTTCGAATTTTTATCTATTCCCATCGCAATAATAATTTTACTCGTTCGATACGAAAACGGTGATTTGCAAGTTTCCACTTTTCGATACATAGATCGAACAAAGAAAAATAAGATACGCATGTAACGCGAGAAATATAATCGTTATTAAATGAACGCATATACGAATGAACAAATTAAATGAACTTTGGCGATATCGCACAAAAGAGACTCGAGCAGATCGTCAAATTTTTTTTGTTATTTAATTTGTATTTTACAATTTGTCCAACTGGACATTTGGTAAATTTTTCTAACTTAATTGCTAAATTACATGTGGATGGCTACCCCCAGCTCCCGCTGGTATCCCCATCTTCGAGTTTGACTATTTTATTTCTTTAATGAGGTCAGTAGAGTATTCTCAGATCGTCAAATGTACTATACATTTCCCATAAGAGCCATAAATTAGCGATAGAAAAACCAAGTAATAATAAAAAACAGTAATTGTATCACGTAAATAGTATTCATGGTGAAAAAGGAAAAGCTGAGCAATATATTATATGCTTTTATTCACAAAAGTGGTTAAGTACAATATTACAATGAAGTAGCGAAGTTACAAAATATTGAAATAGTTAAGTAAGACTGTACCCAAGACTAGTCTCGTGGTCGAATGCTCGCAGTTTTATACGTTGAGTTTGTCGGAGTTGAGGGGCAAGGAGAGGATCCTGAGTGCCCTACGTAATGAGGAAAATTTGGTGTTGGGCCATGTGCAAAGGTAAGGTCAAAATGTAAAGATTCACAACAGTCACTGACTTGGGCTCTGAAAACACCCCCGGCGACACCCCCATAGTATATAAACCTTCCCAAAATCAATTCTCGGCACTCTCTGTTGTAACATTCTTAACCGTCACTGTTGAATTCACATAATAAACTCTGCCAGCATATCTAAAGTCCGAATTTTTCTTAGCTTGCTCGTGAAACGTTTAAACCTACGCGAAGTCATTGGAAGGGCGCGAGGAAACGACCAGTGATTTCTTAATTTCACCACTCGCGTGTCTTCGACTGTCATAAATGTCGTCAGTGTAAATTTCGCCTGGAATTTCCTAATATTATATAACAAATAAATAACCAGGAAATCTCGAGAATAAAAATAGATCGTCGCGGAAAAACTGTCGGCATCTTCCGCGCTACAAAAAATCTCATCTCAGCAACGATAGTTTCTTCCACGCCACGAGCTTAGGTTCAGTGGCGTTCAAGACAACTCCAGTTTGCTATAACAGAATAAGCCAGCTTTGTCCGCTGGCGCGGTGCACTTTCTCGTTTGATTAAGTGTTAAACTTCAAAGCAGATCGGGAACACGGCATGTCACGAACATTCGTAGGTGCACGGTGCGGCGTAATTAAAAGGCCGACTCGAAGAGAGCATAAATGTTGGAGCGCGGCAAGAGTGACCCCTTTTTCCATGGCAGAGTCATAGCTCGGGTTAGCAAAAATTATGCGTATCAAGCGTAATCGGACGTGGAAAGGGGAACGGGGACTAAGAGTAGGTTAGCACTCGCTTTTTGCGACCCTCGTACTCCGAGACCCTAAACAAAGCTCTCGAGCGGCAACCCTTCCTCGAGCTTAATCAAGTTTGCTCGTAACTAAAGGTTACGAGCGCATACTTCGAACGTTTAAAATGGAAAGTAGCTTTCAAATATCGCCGTCACCCTAATTTTTACGCAAATACTTTGCGAACTGTTTAATCTACGATGAGCGACGCATAAACGTCGTGTAGCGTGTCGTTGAGTGGCTATCGTGCGTAAAACGACGATCTCTAGAGAGCATTCGTCGTTGGCTCTTCAAATGAGAATTGCGCTAATTATGTTTGCACGCGATAGCCGTAATACCAAGAGTATTTATTATGTGAAACTGTGTTACAGCAGGATGTATGTATATGTATGTATAACGCTATACGTATGTATACAACTATATATGTTCATATTGCGTATATATTTGAAATATATATATTTTAAATTGTATAAAATTATTTATACAATTAGTTATTTATATAGAACTATGTGTATATCATATAGAACGCATAGGTGAATATATTCTCGTCTCTGGAGCATTAATTATGTTCGTTAGTTAGAAGATGGTATAAACAGAGTATAATGCAGAAAGAATATCGTGTACCAAATGTTTGAGTAAATATTATTACAATATTTTTCTGTACGAGTACATACGTGTATTATATTGTAGAATTGACGTGTACGAAAATGTTAAACGCTTCATGCAACACATAAGAATTAGAATTAATTAAAGATCGAGAGACAAAGATACACAATATCTACGTGTAAGTGTCATCTATTAGCGGTCGATTTAAGCAATAGGATACATACAACATTTATAATTTAGAATTTAGAATTTTACAATTTGTAATGTATATTTTATATACTGTTTACAAAACAAAATACAATAAGTGAAACATTACACACAAATATAGATTTATATTCAAACAAAGAATAATTTAGAATGTGAAATTCACTGAGACTTTAAAACACGGAATATACGCAAGAAGTCATACTTTATGTAAAATTGTTAAATACACTACACAATCGGAGGCCAGTTTCTAGATCAATGAATCGTGCCGCGAAATTAATTTGACGCGAGAACACGGTCGAGAGGAGTTCCCTACACCATCGCATTCATGTTGCAACAGTTAGTTTATTACACACTCCGCGCCTCTCTTTCTACATCGAATTTTCCAGCCGAACATCTCGTTTTTCACTACGACACTCCACACTTCCGATCGATTTCACGTTCACCCGATAACCAATGACAACCGAATCTTTCGAATTCCAATATCTTCACCCACCGAAACTTTACCAATCTTCACCTTTTCTAAAAAAAAAGCTGTTTTAAATAACAACCTACGCAAATACTTCGATCGTTTCTTTTATTAAAATTCAAACCAAATTTTATTTGTTGTATGAAATTAATGCTTCGGTAAAGCTGGCCAAATTTCTTCCACCGAGGGCTTTTTTAATATACATCGAAAATAAATCGATCGTTTAACGTAACAAAATTTGTATAATTACATCAAACGCTTAGTAACGAAGATCTGTAACCGATGTTTTGTAAAAGTTTATACAAACGGACAGTTGATAAACCATGTGTTCCTAATTTCGTCCTCTTTCTTTATAAAGCTATATATATAAAATTATGTACAAATTTGTTGATATATTTTTTTTATTATTTAATTTGTACTGTACAATTTATCCAGCTGGACATTTGGTAAATTTGTGACATATATGTGCACGGCTCATGGTACCATCTGAAGCACGCGGTTCACCTAACCCATTTTTCTGTCCGTCACAGACGACATTTTGATCTTCTTTGGTTTCGCTCGACGACTCTATTTCGAATTTCTTTCTCAAAAAACGCGATCCTAATTTCGTCCTCGGGTATGTACGTACAGAGAGACGTAATTAGGTAAGAAAGATATTTTTTAATATAATTGACAATCCTAATGGGTAAATGACAGTACGAAATGGCCACTTCGCAATGTGAAAATAGAAGCAATATATTACATGTCACCAAAAATAGCTGCTAAAATTACGCAATTCAGATGTTGAAATACGACTTCGAATACTAAGAGATAACGTGATGTTCTAGTCGGATAAAAACAGAACGTTGCAGAAGACCCTGGAAACGAGGAATTCCTTTGTTTTTACCGTCACTTTACTAGCAGCGTTTCTATCTTAAATTCCAATTGCCGTTTACAGATTGCATCACTTGACAACAAAAGATTGATCAGCGGACGAAAATTGACCCATTTGCCTTATAATCGCGATAGTCGAGTCGCATTACGATGTTGATGAAACTTCAAAGTGTTTTATGTATATAAGACACATAGCTAATATATTCGAAAAGAGTTTTCACGAATATTTGAATATTTTCATGAAAGACTGTATAACGTAATTACGAGATTACGCTTTGAATGTAGATTTATCTATAGATTTAACACTAGAACTATCACACCAGCCGAATTGACTGGTTTTACTATTTCATTTTAAAATTCCTACTTCGTGTTATATTTTTCTCCGCGATGATATAATGACTTTTATAACGATAAGCAATAATATAATAAATTTTATTTTGTTTTATATAATAACTTTGTATCAAGGCTACTTATACCAATATTAGTCAAAATGACTGGTGCTTGTCAAAGTGTAAAAGGGTCCTGCAATCTGTTTATCGAACCCCAATTAACCAGTTTCCTCGTTTTGTACAACTTCGCATACGTTTTTAAAATTTGTACTGCCTATCATTCGATATGAGGATATCAGTTATCAGGAAAATTCCCGATCGATCGCTGGATCGCTGGATGCTAACACTAGAAATACACCAGTCAAAGCGATTGGTTCTACAATTTTATAAATGTGTCGACCCTCGTTTAGGGATGATGGTCCCAGATGGATTAATAATACCAAAAATGTACTACATAACATGGAATTGCCTCTGTAAGAAAGTAATAAATCAATAAATATAAAAACATTCTATTATTACGTATTTTTTAAAGACCAGTCATTCTGGCTGCTTTTGGTAGAAATAGCTTCGTGTTAACTATCGGTAGTTTTAGTGTTAATTCTTGAAAAACAGCGGATCATATTAGTCGATCTTTTTATGGTTACATTTTATGGCTAATTAGCGGATAAATTGGTGGCCGCGTAAGCCCGTATTTCAACGCAGACCTACGTTTCTGTGCAACACGCTATAGCAATTTCAAGCTAGCGCGAATGCGATTAGAAAGATAATTTTCTAAATACCGTCGAACCCGTCAGTCATGAATATTCATAGGCAAATTAAACGACGAATCGAACGACGATAACAAAAATTGACCACCCTCGTGAATTTAATTAATTCTGCATCGAGATAAACTGTACACTCGTTGCCTTACCGAAACGTTACACGCCACGAAAGACGTACACGTACTACGTTTTCAAGTATATCGTAGTATAGATACAAAGCGTAATCTCGGTCTAAGCCACGGTAAGAACCAGCCAGGACCAAGTGATAATGTCTAAAACCGAAGAATTAAAGCACTGTCGCCGAAACGCAACAAATCCTGTTCGCCAACACGTTAGTACACCGCGCTATTGTAATTCGTTGTCAACGAAGGAAAGTGGAACAGCTTCTTCCTATTCTGCTCGTATTTTATCGAGCTTAAAGCGGTGTGTCTTCGTGAATGGAATTTTAATTTCGAGAAACGTGGATTAATTTACGTGACTGTTATTAATTGCTTGGCTCGATAGATTGATTGGTTTGTGGGCAACTAGGCAATTTAGCGAGACAAGAGAGAACTTGACGCTTCGAAGGAAATTATTTTCTTTCCGCATTTTGACATATTTCTTTTCTGTTGTGAAAATATGACGCGGAACTTTCTTCGTTGTCTGATGGTTAAGTTAAGAATATGCTATAAATATCGTTGCTACCCTGTCGTTGAATAAAGTAAGTCAGGTGAATTAATTGATTCTAGTGTGAAATTGAAATACAGTTCAACAATCAACATACAGTTAATTATGAGCCACTTGTTTTTGTTATATACCTAGGTGCAATTTTCCTTGTTTCACTTGTATGAAAAATTTGAACAAATATAAATGCATAAACAATCCAACAGTATTTTCCATAGTACGTCAATTGTTGTTTTCTTGCCAGATTTTAATTCCTTTCGATTCGCGCAAAATTTTTAAGCGTCTTTACTGAAAATATTTGTCATATTTCAATGAAAGCAAGGAGACTTTTTAAAAGATATTGATTATAAATGGTTGACTATGTATATCACTGTATTATTCATTAAAATTATCTCTAATTACGATTTAATTACCTACAGTTGATATTCGATTATTGGAAAACATCTAATACAAGAGGATTAGAAAAGAGAGCTAGAAAATTGGGGGAAGATAAAATGATTATTATACATTAAATTGGCAATAAGAATCTTATTCAACATCGAGATAAGAAGAATTCCAAGCTACGCTGGTTAGAGTTAATGTCTGATGCATTCTTGAAATACGTACATAGGATATTCCAGTACACAAATTCTTAGAATGCTTGAAATTTTATCACGGAGGACAACAATGTGATCTAAAAGTATTTTTGCACTGATAACAGAAACACCGCGTATAATTTTTATGTTCCGCGTTAAATTAAATACAATTAGGTACTTTGTTCGCGAATCGGGCAAATGTAACTACTGCATCGTGTAAAAAACACGATAATAAATGTTTATAATTTTCACAAGTATAAATAAATGCAAAGTAATTCAAGATAATCAGAAAACAATAAATCTTGAAAAACGTATGTCACAGATTATGTTTCCATAACCACAATCCAATGCCACAATCATCGATTTTATCTAAAACGCTATGTATTGGGTTGGCAACTAAGTGATTGCGGCTTTTATCATTAGGTGATAATGACAAAATCCGCAATCACTTAGTTGCCAACTCAATATTCTACGAATTAAGCTCTTGCGAATATTTTATTTCAAAATATTCTACTAATTTAGCGATACATTGTACGTATTTCGCGAAAATTATGAAAACAAAATGTCCGCACTTGTATGCTCGTTACTGTCATTGTCACCTAATGACAAAATCCGCAATCACTTAGTTGCCAACTCAATATTCTACGAATTAAGCTCTTGCGAATATTTTATTTCAAAATATTCTACTAATTTAGCGATACATTGTACGTATTTCGCGAAAATTATGAAAACAAAATGTCCACAATTGTATGCTCGTTACTGTATACTTACGGAATTGAAGAGCGCTCATAAAAATCACTGCAAGTGCCAAGAAACAAGATTCTCAGGAGGAACGAAAGCTCATGCGTCAACGTAGTCCAAATTTATAACAAAGAAAAATGTACCTGTAGAAAGCTTCGTACGTGCTAGCTGTTCGTTGTACAGAAAACTCGATGTTCATGTTCGTACATTTAGACAGATGGCATAAACAAATTCCAAAAAACGATTAACTACTAAAAATCGAAAATTTCTTATAGACAATACTGTAAGTGTAAACATTTTAAAATGTTGTTTTCTTATCGTATAATGTCATATAATGGGAAAAGTGTATTGAATTTAAGAGCAATCTCTATTTGTTAATAATTACTAATAATGTTAAAAGGATGTCACCTCTGTACAAAGCAATGTAAGTGCCATTAAGCGGTAGACTTGTTCAAACATATGGACATTAAATATCATCAATTTTCTAACAATTCTTACCTGGAACGTTATAAAATATACATTTGTAACAAAAGTAAAATATATATTTTTTTTTATGTAGGTTATTGGTATTTAATGCTCGCGAATTTAAACGAATGGCACATTCAGTTTTCTCTGCAACTAAGAGGTGATATACATAGATTTTTCTATAAACACAATACTTTTTCTGATGAATCTATATTGGTGCAAAAAATAGAAAATATTGTGACACATTTGGATTATTGTAAGCTTAAGATCTTTTACTAATTAAAACAAATGAAATTTCGAAAATAATTTTAAATCAAAGAAGCTTTCCCTTGCTCCTAAAAAATTTAATGTTTGGCATTTACAACGCTGTCTACAAGAAATTTCCAATTAACTGTGAATATAAGCGCTTGTTGACGCTTATATTTTTTCAATACAGGCGACGTTGTAACGCCATCTTCTGATATTATTAATAAGGGACATTATCGATTATGTTAAGGCATATTAAGAGCATTATTAATTATCAAACTATTCAGAAAGGGAAATTGCACTGAGATTCTATACCGCGGTATTTTCATTAACAGGTAGACAATTTTCCAATAGAAAGACAAAATTCTTCAATTTTCTACGAGCACTCTTCAATTACTATACATTTGTTAAGGTAACGCTATTTTCTCTCGGTACATATAATTAACGCCGATAACATTTGCAGAATCATCAGCCAACGAAGAATCATGCGTTGCACAATTAAAATTTCCTTCTTCGCTGTACATTTCCTACAATATCGAAATACATATTCAATTACTATATGACTAATTAAATTACACATGACGATACCGAACGTAAATTGAACATTAAAGGTAAAGTCACAGCTCCAAAGGAACCGCAAATTAATTCGTGCAATGTCATTAACTATCGTGCCGTTTCTAAATGGCGTAATAATAAACACAGACATAATATACATAATTCGTCGAATTAAACAATCTGTCTAGATAAACGTCACTGTTTAAATATCCATCAATGGCGACAGCGATATCGCCGTGAAATTAATTAAAACAATTCATTTCTTTGGATCTTTGTTGGGGACAATTATTAGCAGCGTCATGTCCTCGCTATAATTTAACTTTCGAACCGATTGAAAATACCGAGAATCCGACGCAAGTCATTCATCCGGACGTCACGACGAATCATCGAGGGAAATGAACTGTAATCGAAAAAAGGAAAGTGAATGGGCAACGGGACTGTTCGGAGATGTCGGTCGCGGTCCGCAAAAGACAAAGAGAATCGCTCGTATCGACGACACGGCTCGTAGCCTGTACGACGACACGAGCCACAGTGCCCTTCGTTGAATTTCCCCCGAGAAAATCACCTTACCCTCCAACCTCGATCCTTGTTCTCGTAGACAGGAATGAAATATCTATTTGCATACGAGCACAGATCTTGCTGCAGACTCGGAACTCCGCCGGCAAGGTAAATAACGATGCGAAAATCGCGCTGCGTTCGATCGACGATAGCATCGTCGTTGAGCTGTCAGCTTTTTCTAGTCCCGCGCGTATCCAGTCAGACTAAAAGCATAATGCCACGCCGATACTCCGGCGAAATGCCACGCGGTGAAAAAACAAGCGAATTTTTATTTCGCTCTCGGTCCAACTATTTTCACTGCGATACAACCGAATGAACAAACTCTCGCATAAACACGATCGATACCTTTAACCTGTTATGTTTCTTCCTGCGGATTACAAAGCGGAATTTCGTCTGGAATAATTTTATTCTGCGAAACACGAAAATATTGTTTCACTGCTTAATCGGTCTGCTTGTATTAGAATGTAATCAACGCGTCCGGATAAAAATGCTTTTATAATTTATCTGCCATGAATGGGGTAAGTACAGTTGACTAACTATGAGAATTCTAGTCTATCGTCTGAGGAGATCGAATGAGGAGAACCAGAGAATTTTCCCTGACCGCTGACAGCCGATACCTGCCATCATCGATACGTATATGATACTTTTGGCAACTCTTGACACTTAGCCAACCGAATAGGGAGATCTCATCTCTGCAAAGACGAGGGAGAGATGTCCTCTCTTTTTGACTTTTGAAACGCGTTTTCTTTTTGCTGTTGTTGTTCTTGTTGTTGTTGTTATCAGTTATCGTTTACCTGGGACTGTTCCCAATTAATTGAGCCACTTCTTTTGTTTTTATAAAGTACAGTATATAATAAAATACAGCAATATAGTGTTGTTAAAATTAATTAAAAAGTTACACTATCAGTTATGACTAAATAAAGTTATAATCGAACAATACCACATTGTAAAAAAATACTAAAGTGCACAATGAATTTTTAATTTTACGTTTAAGTCGTGTTATTTATCTTTAGTCATCTTTAATATTTGCAATTTTACCTATATTTTTATACTTTTAATATATACTTTTAGTTTGATTTTATTTGTATAAACAACATGTGAAATCGTTAAATAAAATCATTACCGCAAAACATACCTTGATACTTGAAAAAATACGAGGTGGACAGCGTACAAGTTAGCAAGTCCGAACGCGATGGAAACGTATAACTCACTATGGCGCGCACGATTGGCTAAGTGTTAAGTCACTTACGTTTTGGAACATTTAGAATAAAATTGACCAACTGTCGGGTGTTAATTGTAACCGTAATTGGATACTCTTTTCAGCCAATTATTTGAAGCCCCGCTCAAATTAGTCAAATGTGGGGATTCAAGCAACTTGAAATCATCTTCACAGCGTGAACCTATTATTATTAATCTTCTGTGGGCAATATAGGTCGTTAAGGTCCAGACGGTATTTTTAATGTTTATTTTCTTTAACACGAAAGTTTCGGATCCCGTGGTTGCCGCATCTAAGGAAACTTATACCTACAGGGCTTTCATTGCCAAAATATCGTTTACTTAGTTCAATTTAGTTCCGAATAGCACGAAGGTAAAATGAACACTGTGCCTTCAGCGACTCATATTGTCACCCAAGTCCTTTGCTAAGTGAGTGAACCTTTTTTATATAAATATCTTTATTTTGGTATGTATACTAATCTCCTGGCGACCGTCTTAATGTCTATATATATATATATAGACCTCCTATAGTTCCTATGTTTGTCATACAATAGTAAATAAGAGATACGAAGCCTTTCTCTTTCGCCGCGAGTCTCAGATTATATTCCAATAAGAAATAATTAGCTTTTCCATGAATTAGCAAATTTCTTTATATCTTTCTCAAAGATCATAGTCTTGCGGATAAAATTGTATAACTTTCTGTAATATTTGTTCAATACAAAACTGTGTACCTTGAAGCAAATTCCCATTTAGTCATAACTTTCCGTCAAATTTTTATTTTCACCGCAAAATCGTTTGAACATTTGGCTAAAGTGTTACTTGTATAGTAAATTAGAGAACGTGATAAGTACTCTGCAATTTCTTCAGATTTTTTTGAAGTCCAGAACGGTAAGAAATTGAGCCAGGGATCGAAAGACCCATAATGCCCTGTCCACCTGTGTTAGTAAAAACCGTATTGCCAGCGGAGGGTTAAATTTGTTAATTTGAAGTGCATACGTGTGTATATATTCTCTTTCACTTCGTGTCTCCACGCTTGTCGTCATTAATCAAATGACTTGCAACTATCCCGCTAGTGTGGCCCTGTTATTTTACTTCACTTGGAATATTATTTCAAGTGAAACTGAGATACTATCGACTATTCTTTGACCTGATACAAAATACGAACAGATGCCAGTTACATAATGTAATGCGGTATTTGTCGTTTCCTGTTTAGTTTCATCTTATCTGACTCGGCACTGCACATCGCCTCTGTCCTAGAGGAAATCAGGCGATTTTCTGACGAACATAAAACCAGAATCGAATCTCACGTAAATCATCCAGTGGGAAATTATTATATCGCTGCAGTTAGAAGGCTGATATGAAAATATCCTTTAAATTTAATATAATTTCCTGCTGAACACGTTCGTCGCCCAGCATGATTCGGCTAAGTTTCCTGCGGGACCCAAATCCGATCGCCGGTACGCAGGATATAAATAGAGTGACAAGCAGGAATTCATCGTTTATCGCCTTCGATTCATTGTAAAGTTATTAAAAGATTATTTATTTCTGAAATGGAGAAAGCGATAAGCTTTCCAGTTAGAGTATTCCGAGAGATTTCATGGCAGATCATATCTCAGTTCTTTCATTTAGTCGAGAAGCATACTTGTGAGACGTACATCGGTGATTTTTGCATCCTCAAAATGTTCAGTAAACAGCGTGAAAATATATTTGAAAGTGAGGAGAGTAATGATGACGAAGTCTATAACTATTGTTCAAAGTGCCCAAAATCATCCCAAATGTGTTTGGAATGTTTTAACGAATACCATGCGATATAGAATAATGTAATATATTATCCAGAATATATAATTTTAATATTTTTATGTTGTATATCCTATATATAATATCGTATATTTAATTAACTCGAACAAGAAGAGCATCACCATACTTTGGTGACGGGGCTCCCACGGAAGTATACATATGAGATACATATAGATATGTGCATAGATATGTGCGACGTGGCGACGAACGTATTAATATAATTTTGCTCTCATCGTACAAAAAGCATTACTACTGTAAATATCAACGCTCAAGTAACTTCTGGAGCGCTTGTCGCTCAAAGTAACCAAAGCCACAAATACTCTTTGTACCATATATAATATATATAACTATATGTTAAGTAGACGTGGCTAAATATATACCATATATAATATAATATATGTAACATGTATTGCTGTAAACATATATATATGTCGAGTTCACAGTATGATCAGAGTTAGGGGTGTGTAATGAATATTTTCTGGAATTAGCCATCGTTATTATGCAATCGAGGTAATGTGGATTAGCACAAGCGTGAGTATTACAGAATCGACAAGTATCCGCGGTGATTAGACACTAATGACAATGGTCTTAGGTTCAACGGGATAGCATAATGTACTTTCCTCCAAAGTCTAAGTCTGACTCTTTGTTAAAACCGTGAAGTATTCACTGATCGTAAAGACGTCGCTTTTCTCGCACGAGTGTTCCTCTCCGTCACGGTGATGCTGCAGAGGAAAACTATAAGGGGGTGTGTCTCAGGGCACAAGATCATCGGATTCGTCGAGGACAACCCTAGTTCAGAAAGTGAGGAAAATGGACGTCGCTGTTAATTGGTTAATTTCTATGTTAGTGGTTAGAGAAAGATGCTAGCCGTCCTTGAGAGAAAGTTCCTAGCGGGAAGCGTCGTTCGTGAGAAAAGCAGATTTCCCGTATCTTCCCGTAGTAGGTTATAGATTTAGGGACTGTTAGGATAAAGATTGTTTGTTTGTTTGAAGGACCTTAATTAACTAAATCCTAAGATTTATAGCGGGTCTTCAGGTTAGCTGAACATGTACTGTGGAGATACATCAACATCCGGTGATCATCTTGCCCGAAGAATAGGGTTTGTGTGTGGCGAGCCACAGAAACCATTCGAATGTTTACTGTCAAGTGCCGCTGCAACTATTCTTTTTAAGGAGAGCTATACAATTACTACCTCTATTAGGTAAAAACGTCCATCCCGTGACCGCGGCTATGTTCGGCGACTAGTTGTCGCCTCGAGCCCAAGCTCATTATTTCAAGTCTCGGACAATTATTATGGGTTAATTTATAAAGACTACAGTATTGGGAATTTTCCAAAGAATTCCAAAGCGGAGGTCCGGTGTCCTTTCATCTCCGACATATATATTGATAATTAGTTTATTTACAATAAATGGATTAAACAGATGTTGGTTAAACGGGAGAGGATGGTTGTTTAACGTGAATTAATCACAATAACGTATTATAATTAAGACAACTAGATAGTTAATTTGCAACTCTCGTCACCACGAATCCAACTCTCTCTCGACATCGCTAACAACACTATCTCGACAACGCAATTCGCACTCTCTGACTTCTCAACTCACAATGACTGTTAATTCGTTTATCGTCCCTTAGCAACCCCTTGTCTTTTGTCTTAGCCCCACCACGTACATGTTCCGCAACCGCTTGTTTATAATTCGCCCGACACCCCCAGGCTCGTCGTCCACGATATTACAATATAATTTGTAAATATTGTAGTATCGTAAAATAATTATGATTTATTCACAATGAATGGATTGTACAGATGTTGATCAAACAGAAGAACGATGGTTATTTAACGTGAACTAATCACGATAACGTACTATAATTTAGACAACTCAATAGTTAATTTGCAACTCTCGTCACCACGGATCCAACGCTCTCTCTCACGCGGACCACACTCTCTCGACAACGCTAGTGTCACGAATTAAATAACGAATTTTTATAAAAAAGCGAATGAGCAATAGCTCATTCGTAAACTTTATTAACTGCAGAGTACAGACTAACTTACTGACTAAAGGACTGGGGTTTCTATTTACTCATTGTGACTCACATATCTTATGGGTGGGAGTCTGGCTATTGTCTTTTCTTATTGCTATCGCATAATTAAGTATTACTGACATGTCCGATGTCCCCGGATGTCTAGATTTTAGGTGGCGTCACACTAGCAACACTATCTCGACAACGCAACTCGCACTCTCTGACTTCTCGATTCACACTCTCTGGCTTCTCCACTGACACTGACTGTTAATTTGTCTTTCTGCCTTAGCATCCCTTTTGTCCCTTTGTCTTAGCCCCATCATGCACGTGTTCCGTAACCGCTCGTGGCTAGGGTCACGTAGGCCTTTGCTACGAAACTATACAATTGAAGGACCGACGACACACTGATGAGCCTGACATTGTTTATGGTTTACCCAATAACTCTTAGGCCTTTTGTCCACAATACTACAATATTATGTAGATAATAGGTACAAATCGATATGGGATTGTTCAAGTGGGTCTCACTTGTAGGAAAACTCATCTTCTCTAGTGTTTAGTTTTTGGCACAAGGATTCTCTTTACAGCGGCTTCTTTCGTCTCTATTGTAGTACCGCTGACATACAATGTCGACGACAAAGCGCAAATGCGGACAAGCCGAAAGAGTCGGAAAACTTCAATAGGCCTAACGGCCATCAGTATATTTCGGCACCGAAGCCGTTGAAGTTAGCCACCGGAGAGTTAAGAATCAAGAGTTGTTAATCGAGTGTAGTCATATCACACTACCGCATTAAGTCCAAGTTAAATAGTCATCATTTTTCTGTTTAATCCACTGTAATACAATATATCGATCTATCAGTAAATTATCATATAGGGTAAAAACCACTGGGAATCCTATTTTCTAATATTTCTGATAAAGAAATCCTATAATACATTCATCCACGCGTTTGCTTTCTCTCAGAATATTCTTTCTTCTATATATTTATATATTTTCTATATATTTCTTTCTATATATTTCTTCTCAGAATATTCTGAGGTATAAAAGCTCAATAGGAATTATAAAAGAAAGAAATTTGACTGTCTTGAATCTATCAAAATTCTATCAAATATACCTCATCTTGATATTTTGAAAAAATCTTTGTTCATAAATTTGACGATTCTTTCTTTGCCTTTAGACTCGACACACGTTTTAACGATAGAAAAATGCGATAGATCGGAAGATGTCTAAGGAGCGTAACAGAGCTAAGATACAAATTCCGATCATTTGGAACTCGCTTGGAACCAGGAGAAACGAAGCTTCTGTGGGACAAGCTCTTCCTCGTTCCAGGAACACGTGTAATTCCCATCGTAATTTCCATTTGCAACGTTTCAGCAGAAGCACGTGCTCCGTGCGTTCCTCTGTCCCTATGTTCTGTAATTATCCGCATATAATATAATAAACTACAGCTTTTTTTAACAATCTCCACCTGTGTGTCAGACACGCAACGCATCACGCCGAACAAAAACACGAACCTGGAAAAACAAGATGGAATGTAACCAGTGATGCGCGCCGATGCTGCACCGTTCCATTCTGCACAGCGCTGTTATCTGTCGTCTATTGTGCTCTCCTTCCAGCAACCTTCCATCCGTACAAATCCATGAGTTAATTAATTAGCCTTGCAGTATCGTGAAGTTGCATAAGTGAACCTTAACGTTGCAGGCACGTTGATAAGGCAGACGTCTTAATTAATGAAGAAACAATATTGCTAGCGAGGCGGCGCGCCGCGTTTCTTGATAGCCGATTTAATTGTATGTATCTCGGTTTACCGGCAGCTATTCATGACCAAGAGGCGCAGTCGCTGGAAACTGTCGTCTTGGAACCTATAAGTTACGAGAATGCCTCCTTCCTGCTATCAATCTCAAAGCAACGCGCGCCAATATCAAGCTGACGGAATTGTTCCGTTCGAAACACACACAACAGGCCTGCGTGCGTACTCCCAAAGCTTACAGCACGAGCGTAAAGGAGGCTACTTTTGGGTATTTTAATCTTCTAATCACATCAACTAGAATGGCAGAGCTAGAATTCTTTAGAGTTCCATTTTATTTCGCACTTGGTAGCCTCGGATAAAAAGAAGACACATGTAGTGGCTAACTAGTCGAAACTCTAAACTCGGCATAGAAAATAAACTAAAAATCTACAAAATGATAATAAAAACAATTTAGACGTACGGAATACCTCTATGGGGGAGAGCAGCAATGAGCCACATAAATAAACTAGAGTCGCTACAATCGAAGATACTGGGAACAATAGTCAACGCCCCGTGGTATGTCAGAAACGAGGATATAAGTCTTAAAAATACCAACGGTCAAAGAAGAAATTGGCAGATACGCAGAAAGATACAAAGAAAAAAAGGCAACACATCCAAACCAGCTGGCTGCTGAAGCGAGCAAAACTTTCATAGAAAGAAGACTAATAAGAAAACACCCCACTGACCTCGCTAAAGAAATAAAATAGTCAAACTCGAACATGGTATCACACTGGGGGTAGCCATCCACATGTTATTTACCAATTAAGTTAGACAAATTTACTAAATGTCCAGCTGGACAAATTGTAAATAAAAATTAAATAATAGAAAAAAGAACTTGGTAGCCTGAGACGTGTTACAAACTCGGGATTTCTGAAAGGTAATTGGAAAACGCACGTGGCAGTACAAGTTGCAGAAGTCCACAGCCTGCGGGAATACCGTGACCTTGTCAAAAATGAGAATATCTCACGGAAGTTCAGGTTCAGTCGTGCAAGACGAGCGCACAGAAATAAGATTCTAGTCGATCATCGATCAGCAAGGATCAACAGATTTGTTGCAACCACCGACAATTCGTGTGAAACCGTTAGTCTTACTTCTGTTTCACTGATGCTGTGAATGATCATTGTTGAAGTGGGTCGCAGCAAACTAATGTTTAGTTTGCTTAGTCCTCGAAGCCGTTGAGTATTGTTTAACAATAAATCAATTAGAAGGGCCTTTCAACCTCACAGTTTTCTAGGAACAGTTTTTTCCTGCACAGATGATGCAGCGGGGTACAGACAGGCCAGTTTTCGTAATTGCACAAATACCCATAGATCCATGGCTTCGAGGCTCTTTCGTAAAGCAACGCCGCCAGCGTGCGGATCTGGACTAGCGTACACATTGTACTTATACTTAACACTAGAACTACCACACCAGTCAAATTGACTGGTCTTAGAACTTTATTTTAAAATTCCTACTTCATGTTATATCTTTTTTCCGCAATGATGTAATGACTTTCGCAACGGTAACTACAAGAATAATATAATGGATTTTATTTTGTTCTTTATGTATTCAGCAATAGCAGTCAAAATGACTGGTACTTGCCGAAGTGTAAAAGGGTCCTACAATCTGTTTATCGAACCCCAATTAACCAGTTTCCTCGTTTCGTACAACTTCCCACACGTTTTTAAAATTTTTACTGCGTATCATTCCACATGATATCAGTTATCAGGAAAATTCCGGATCGGTCGCTAGATCGCTATATGCTAACACTAGAAATACCACACCAGTCTACAATGACTGGTTCTACAATTTTATAAATGTGTCGACCCTCGTTTAGGGATCATGGTCCCAGATGGATTAATAATACCAAAAATGTACTGCATAACAAGGAATTGCTTCTGTAGGAAAATAAAAAATCAATAAATATAAAAACATTCTATTATTACGTATTTTTTAAAGACCAGTCGTTTTGCTGCTTTTGGTAGAAATAGCTTCGTGTTAACTATCGGTAGTTCTAGTGTTAAACTTGCTTAAATATAATTTTCTATTATACATTCATCCATGCATTTTCTCTCTCTCTTAACAATCATAAACTCAGTCCTATTTTCAGATTTCTCATAATATTCAGACAAGAACTGACAAAATCTTTTATCCACTTTAGTATTATAATATGAAACAAAAGTGAAGGTGCAACAAATAGAAGATTCCTACTTTCCAAACCCGTCGATTAAAACAACTAAACCTTCTCTCAAAATTGCGTTTTTGGCTGTTAAAAAAATGCAAGCCCAGTGTTAATTTTCTTACCTTTCCATTAAGTATTTGGTAGATTTATCTTTATTTTCGATTACTTTTATCAACGTGTTAGGTACAGTATCCACTAACTTGTTTCAAATTTCGTTTCGAATACTCTTTTACTTTATTCTTTTTTTAAGTTCAACGATATTTTCCATAGTTAGCTTCGCCTGATCGTAAACTTTTCTCGCTACGATTCCCCGCACGTTCTCCGTTGGGTTGAAATCAGAACTCGATGTTGGCCATGTTAATAATTCTATTCCGAAATCTTGAAACCACTTTTTCTAGTGGCGGCTATGTGAATAAGAGCATTGTACCATTGAAAAACTGTCTTTCTGTCTTCTATTTCGATTACGGACGACAATAATTCGCCTAATTAAAAGTGTAATATCCCCTTATATCCTACAGCATTTGCAAAAGCAATTTCAATTAACATATCCAGGCACGATCAATAGTTTCTTGGAAATATTGAAGAAACAATGGCGAAAATGTGTTCGAGCTTCGTTCAGTGTTCGATGAAAACAATGAAATATTCGCTTGTCGTTAATTCTACGTGTGAAGTGAGCAGCCATGGAAAAGCTTCTTTTAACGCTCAAAATTACTTTGCTCGTGACACAACAAGAATTAATTAAGACTTCACAGACGTAGGATTAAGACTTCATTTCCATAACGATATTTTCGTAAAGCTCGCAATTTCATTCGTAAATTTAAATAATGGACGAAGTTGGAAATTAATTAAAAGAAAATCGCGCGATATTGAAATGGATCGAGTAAGACGTCTAGAGGAGTCTATGAGAAATTCTTATGATTGATCTATACTACCGTTCATAAGTATCTAGACACTTTGATCAATCCGTACTAACAACATGTTAAACATGTTGACGTTAGACACGTATTTTTCTTGAACACTCAAAAGATGTTAATAACATTAATTATGCAGATTCATATCGATTAAGGTATACCGATATAATTGCCTCTCAAAAGTCAATTTTATGTTGTTATACGTTACTTTATTATTTGTAACAATGTACTGTTAATTAATTGTGACAACGACAGAGAACAACGAATGTCCATAATTTCGTAATTAAACTATGTTGCCGAAACTAAACAGAGGCGCAGATAAACTTTCAAATTTCATTTTTTAATCGCTTGTACGTGTATCAAATTTATGCTCGAGATTTTAAGATTCTATTATTACATATTTTTTAAAGACCAGTCATTTTGTGGTTTTGGTAGAAATAACTTCGTGTTAACTATCGGTAGTTCTAGTGTTAAACTTGCTTAAATATAATTTTCTATTATACATTCATCCATGCATTCTCTCTCTCTTAACAATCATAAACTCAATCCTATTTTCAGATTTCTCATAATATTACTTATATACTCATAATATACTTATATACTTTTTCGCGTAAAAAACGATATCAGGACGTCGAATCTACGATCGTAACGACGATAAATGTTAACAGTACATAACGGTAAGGCCCGAGGACGTTACATAATTTACGACGTTTGTCTCTAGAAAACTTGCGGAAAGCACGTCGGAAACTGTATTTCGTAAAATACGTAGAAAAAGTGGAATGTAATATTCGTAATTCATGACGAATGAAAGAACTATTCGCAAATCCTTAAAACTCTGTAAGCACCTTTAGCGCAACAACGTATTCTCGCGTGGTTGCATAAGCTGTGCAACTTGGGAAGTTCATGCCATACGGCTCTATGAATATTTGCATTTCGTATTTTTCGCCGTAACGAGTAAATATGTCGCGCGATAAGTCATTAAAAATTACCGTAAACGGCTGCTAAACTAGAAGTTTCGCAACAAAGTGGTGACATGAGAGTTTTACGTGAAACATATTGATAATGCAACGACCCTTGGTGAATAAGCCTCTATTTGCAAACTTCTTTCTAGTTTCATAATTATGCGGCTAAAAATTACATCTTTCAATTTTTAATATACAGGTGTTACAGAAAGTATGCAGCAACAAAATTTGGTCATTCGTTGTTATATCTAATTACGAAAGAATTATACTGATCCTTTTCCTCGAAAAGCACACAAACACTTATTATATTTTTAAATTGTTTATTCGTATTAATTATAATTTATAATTTATATCACAAAATTTTGTGTTTAATAATCGTAGTAATCATTTCTTTCCTTTAATAATTTCCAATTCAAACAACAACTGTGTAATGTTTCTCCCAAAAGTGTGCGGTAACAAAGATTGGTTACACGTTGGTGTATTTTGGTGTAATCACGAAGGATTATTACTGACTCCTTTTTCGAAAATCACACAAACACTTATTCTATTTTTAAATTGTATATTTGTATTTATTATAATTTATAATTTATATCACAAAATTTTGTGTTTAATAATCGTCGTAATCATTTCTTTCCTTTAATAATTTCCAATTCAAACAACAACTGTGTAATGTTTCTCCCAAAAGTACGCGGTAACAGAGATTGGTTACACGTTGGTGTATTTTGGTGTAATTACGAAGGATTATACTGACTCCTTTTTCGAAAAGCACACAAACACTTATTGTACTTTTAAATTGTATATTCGTATTTATTATAATTTACAATTTATATAATAAAATTTTGTGTCTAATAATCGTCGTAATCATTTCTTTCCTTTAATAATTTCCAATTCAAACAACAACTGTGTAATGTTTCTCCCAAAAGTGTGCGGTAACAAAGATTGGTTACACGTTGGTGTATTTTGGTGTAATCACGAAGGATTATTACTGACTCCTTTTTCGAAAATCACACAAACACTTATTCTATTTTTAAATTGTATATTTGTATTTATTATAATTTATAATTTATATCACAAAATTTTGTGTTTAATAATCGTCGTAATCATTTCTTTCCTTTAATAATTTCCAATTCAAACAACAACTGTGTAATGTTTCTCCCAAAAGTACGCGGTAACAGAGATTGGTTACACGTTGGTGTATTTTGGTGTAATTACGAAGGATTATACTGACTCCTTTTTCGAAAAGCACACAAACACTTATTGTACTTTTAAATTGTATATTCGTATTTATTATAATTTACAATTTATATAATAAAATTTTGTGTCTAATAATCGTCGTAATCATTTCTTTCCTTTAATAATTTCCAATTCAAACAACAACTGTGTAATGTTTCTCCCAAAAGTGTGCGGTAACAAAGATTGGTTACACGTTGGTGTATTTTGGTGTAATCACGAAGGATTATACTGACTCCTTTTTCGAAAATCACACAAACACTTATTCTATTTTTAAATTGTATATTTGTATTTATTATAATTTATAATTTATATAATAAAATTTTGTGTCTAATAATCGTCGTAATCATTTGTTTTCTTTAATAATTTCCAATTCAAACAACAACTGTGTAATGTTTCTCCCAAAAGTATGCGGTAACAAAGATTGGTTACACGTTGGTGTATTTTGATGTAATCACGAAGGATTATACTGACTCCTTTTTAGAAAATCACACAAACACTTATTCTATTTTTAAATTGTATATTTGTATTTATTATAATTTATAATTTATATAATAAAATTTTGTGTCTAATAATCGTCGTAATCATTTGTTTTCTTTAATAATTTCCAATTCAAACAACAACTGTGTAATGTTTCTCCCAAAAGTATGCGGTAACAAAGATTGGTTACACGTTGGTGTATTTTGATGTAATTACGAAGGATTATACTGACTCCTTTTTCGAAAAGCACACAAACACCTATTCTATTTTTAAATTGTATATTTGTATTTATTATAATTTATAATTTATATCACAAAATTTTATGTTTAATAATCGTAGTAATCATTTCTTTCCTTTAATAATTTCCAATTCAAACAACAACTGTGTAATGTTTCTCCCAAAAGTGTGCGGTAACACAGATTGGTTACACGTTGGTGTATTTTGGTGTAATTACGAAGGATTATACTGACTCCTTTTTCGAAAAGCACACAAACACTTATTCTATTTTTAAATTGTATATTTGTATTTATTATAATTTACAATTTATATAATAAAATTTTGTGTTTAATAATCGTTGTAATCATTTCTTTCCTTTAATAATTTCCAATTCAAACAACAACTGAGTAATGTTTCTCCCAAAAGTGTGCGGTAACACAGATTGGTTACACGTTGGTGTATTTTGGTGTAATTACGAAGGATTATACTGACTCTTTTTTCGAAAAGCACACAAACACTTATTCTATTTTTAAATTGTATATTTGTATTTATTATAATTTATAATTTATATAATAAAATTTTGTGTCTAATAGTAGTGGCAGTCATTTCTTTCCTTTAATAATTTCTAGTTGGAAAAAAATATGTAGTTTTCCTCGTGGAATAGAATGGGGGAGAAAAAGAGGGAGGGAAGAAGAGAAGAAACACAACACGCAGAATGTAACTCATATCGGGCAGGTGTTGCCGAACATATTTTCGATTAGTCTGTTTTCGTGAGGCATTTCTCCTTGGTGCTACAAATGGAGCTGTCACTTTGAACGAACCATTGACCGACAGTGCTATGGTAAAAGTATTCTCAAGAGGAAAGAAAAACGAACCTTCTAATAACGAGGGTCGAAACTCCAAACGCCCAGCGAATTCGCAACTACTCTCCGCTTGATGATTCTGTGTGTGGGAGTATGTACGGATAAAGAAAAAATTTTCGATTTGCAGTATGCAGAGTGATTCTGGTAAATGAACTGACTTATGCTCCGTTTTCTACGTGAAATTGGCAAAATATTGTAGAGAAAAATCTTGCAATACTTAACAAATTATACGATTTCTTTCACGGTTACGTCAGTGCAGGATACGATTGCATCTTTTTTTAAATGGAATGCTAACGTTAGTATACAATTTTTACATTGACTAATATTATTTATATTTATTTTTATTATCAAATAATAATACACATATATACATATTAAATAATAATACCAACAAATGTAAATTGTTATATTACTTATATTATATAAATTAGTATAGTATAGTATTAATACAAAAGATTTATAGTCTAAAATCATCGAATACTCCACATTTCTCGAGATATGTTACTTTTTTAAAAATTCGCAACTACTCGAACGTTTCACTGTAAGAGAAACCGCAGAATATTTGGAATATCAGCTTGTTCAAGATGAATAAAAAATTATAGCAGCGAATGGCAAGCAATAAAACTGTATAATATCGTAGGGAAAGTAATAAACTTTTATATTTCAAACTCTCGGCAATAGCGGGAAACGAAAAGTTTCTGGAACTTTAGCCCGATCAAAAAATGATATAAAGTAACGATTATATTACGGTACAGGTAATTCGAAAGAGCGATATTGTTAAAAAATAGATGTGTGTACATCTGCATTGTACGAGCGAGCAATGAAAAAGATGAAGACAAAAGGAAAACGCCGTGAAACGAGCGTATGGCGTATGTGTTGAATGAACGAATGTGCAATAAAACAAATTCCTCCCTGTTTGAAATGTACAAGAGAATAGAGCGCTGTTCGTTAATATTTGTAATATATAGTAGTTATTCTGTTCTATATAAATTTTGTAAATTTTATGTAATTTTTTTGTAATGTAATTTCATGTAATTATTTAATAAAACGTTATACAGTATTACTTTAACAGATATTCCAATCTACCTTCCTTATTATAAATAAAGTTAAAAATCAAGTGAAGAATAAAATTATTTTCTCTTACGAACCAATCAGCCACGAAAATCACAACACAGGAACGATCGTCCTAGGTAAATATCAATTCTGTCTTACAATTTACTTGCGATAGTCACAGGCAGAACTTTCGCAGACATAACCAACACATTCACGATGCACTCACGTTTCACACGTGAGACACTGTATCCACTCTTTTCCACTTTTACCTTCGCTGTACTTCGCATTGCGGAAGAGGCACACAAGAATTTGTGTTCTTTCGGAATTCCGAATTAGCAACACGCCATTAAAACCGAAAATTCCATGTCACATTTTGTACTCATGATTCTGGACAGAAGAATGACATGGAAACGACACATCGTAGATAAATCCAAACAACTCAAATCAAAATTTTAAAAATTCTACTGGCTCATTGGCAGACGTTCCAATTTTTTCTTTTTATTTAGTAGATTATTTACAATCAATTCTCATACAGAATTTTAAGTAAATTATTTTGGCGTGGCACTGTAACTTGGATTATAAGAGTTTATAGTATGTTTGATTCTAGTTGAATCTAATGCTTCAATCTAAGGGGTATTGCCTTTTTAGTCTGCGGATCTGATCCGTCGTGTCAAGTAATGGGTTTTGGTGGTTGTTAACTCTTATATTATATCTGTTTCTGAACTTGGATATTTCTTCTTTGACCGTAGGTATCTTAAGGTCGCGATGTATTGTTTCGTTGGTTCAATTAGCATTAGAACGTTTGCTCACAAAGCGACTGTCTGTTTTCATCGACTGAATGGCGAGGCTTATGGAGGATCGAAGCTGCGAGCGTTCGATCGGTTCGATTAATTCTCCTAAATACGATCGTATTAATAAATCGCGCTTCGACTTTATCCTTCCTTTGTTATTACGTACGCTTCTATGGTTCGTGTACTCTCTGCTTAGGGTGTTTATTAGGACGTCGAAACAGCATAAGATATCGTGTAAATAAGATTGAAAGTTACTTGGAAGATATTAGGTTGTCCGAAAAGTATCTTTCTTTTACAGACCCGTCTTTTACAAGGATGCATTTTTATACAAATATGAAACCTAATCTGTCGAACGTTGTGATCTTCATGTAGCGGATCTTAGAGTCTTTGATTGGAATCGTTGGAGAATTTCTATGTTGGAGATCTTTATCTCTGAGATCCTTAATAGACGCAGCTTGGTATGTTAACAACGAAACAATACATCGCGACCTTGAGATACCTACAGTTAAAGAAGAAATATCCAAGTTCAGTAATAGATATAACATAAGAATTAACAACCACTAGAACCCATTAGTTACTCAATTACTTAACACAACGGATCAGATCCGCAGGCTAAAAAGACATTACCCTTTAGATTTAAGCATTAGATTCAACTAGAATCAAACATACTATAAACGCTAATAATCCAAGTTACAGTATCACGCCAAAATAATTTACTTATAATTCTCAATGAGAATTGTTTGTAAAAATTCTACCAAATAAAAAACAAATATAGTGGCCTCGATAGCAAAACTTTCCAATGATTTCTGTCCCGTGTCTTGCTACACAAAGGACCCTATCCTCGACTGGACGATGGCAGAGCTGTGGTTAGAGCAGCTGGTTACGAACGTTCAAGTCCAGGTTCGAATCCCGGTACTCACAGTCCGGTTTTTTACACAATTCATAACTGAGAAGATGGCAACCCGAATGAAGACAAAACTCTCTCATACACCAGCAGTACCTATCACGATCTATTCATCTCATTTATTTTGATAGAACAAAATAGATCATATGTAATTCGATAAAATAATATAAAACGGAAAATGTTGTGCATCCATTATTTCCTTCTAAAACGAAAGAAACTTTTCGGACGACCTAATACAATGTCTTTCGACCGAAGTATGTACAGAGAAGTACGCATAAGCGAACGTGGAATTTAATTTCTCGAGGGACAGAAAATAAATCAATCTATAGATTTACGTACATGGAACGAAATAAAATAATAAAATATACAGCTGTGCGACAGATCGTATTACACCAATTTGGCGTATGTTTCCAGTCGTGCACGCGTGCAAATACAAAGCACAGAATACGCGATTCACGCGTCACCGTGTAGATTCATAAGATATGAGAGACTCGTTGATCGCTGCTACACTAACGTATTTCCTATTCGAATATGCGTGCGTTATTATGCGTACGAGCATTATTTATATATTGCTGCGTGTTATTAGACAAGATATCCACAGTCAAAGAAGATATATCCAAATTCAGTAATAGATATAACATAAGAAATACCAACCACTAAAACCCACTAGTTTATTCAATTACTTACCACAACGGATCAGATCCGCAGGCTAAAAAGACATTAGCCTGTAGATTTAAACATTAAATTCAGCTAGAACTAAACATATAATAATCATTTATTATTCACGTTATAGTACCACGCCAGAATAATTTACTTATAATTCTCAATGAGAATTGATTGCAAAATTGTTGGAAATAAAAAAGAAAAAAACATTTTGTACTCGCGAAACGTTAGCGAAATCGACGCGAAACCATAGAATTAATATACGAACGAATAATTCAAAGGATTTGCTGCAAACTTTTGACATTTTTTAACCACGATCGCAACGATCGAATACTTGCAGAAAATCTTTTACAACTTGTCGTTCTTTTACCATGCGGGTCGAGTGGGAAATATCGAAATTATGGTTCGTTCACAACTTTCATTGATCGACAGGTCATCCGCTTCTATTGTTCACAATGTTACAAATTAGATAACGTTGGCAGTTTTCCAGATATTTCGGTATTCCGAATATCCTGCGTTTCTTGAACGTTAGAAAATGCGTTTACCGGAATTAACGTGCAATAAATTAAAAATGCAAAATTCGATGAAACAATGTACCGAGAGCTGTACTTTATGTTCAAAAAAGCCGTTGTCACAGAAAAAAATGAAGTTCTTAGACTGTAGAATTGTCTGTAAAAAATGTCTCGCCTGTTGTAATCTGAAACGCTGGCGGTATTCTGAAAAACAATTTCGGTAAGCAAGTAAATTCCCAAGATTTATAACGGGAGAAAAATTCCAGTCATATTTCCGTTTCCTAAGAAATAATCAAGCGTATGAATCTTTCTTGCAACGGGGCAGTGAATAAATATCCATAATCGAAAAGTTTCATAAATTATTCAGGCGGGTGTAGCGAGCACGCGAAACATTTTCCCATTCCGTTCGACTGCTATCATATAATTTGCAAAATGCTGTATATCATAATGCTTCAAAGTTCCATCGATTAAACTAAAGTAAGCGATATTATTTGAATTCAATTTCACGCTCGGTGCCAAAACGGACGTTTAATTGGTCGTATTGTTATTTGTTTGTTAATGGCAATTTGCAAGCCTGTTGTCGCTAAAATGTTAGCTGGCTGTGACATTTTAATTCCGAGTACGAAATTCGTCGAAAAGCGGGTTAAGAGGCTGCGTGTATACACCTTTAAACAGGTCAACACATCGACTCTTTTCGCCTGCTTTAAGAAAACGTGTTCCACATTTCTTACGCCTAAATTCGATGAAATGCAAAGTATATGCATCGTAATATGCAATTAGAATTTTTTCTTTTCTTTATTCCGGTGGAGGTAATAATCGTGTTTCTATAAATGAAGATATTAATATTAATCGAAATTATGCTCGATATTTCTGTTTCAGACAGATACCCGATGAATTATGCAGATCATAGAAAACAACACGCCACGGAAAATATGTAATAATAATAATAAACTAACAAGAAGGATAATAAGATAAAAATTAGGAATGGCGGAATATCAGCGGGTAACGTCGGCTAGTCAAATATCTGATATATGGCTTTATCTTATAGCAATCTTTTGTTGGGCTGCTCTCTAGTTTCAATCCAATTACGTACGTATTTCTGTTATAATTTTTTCAAGTAAATTAGAAGCCTTAGTACTTCACTGTTACTTTGTTACTTTAACTTGCTATTTTCCTTTCAATTTTTATACTACATCTAAAAGATAATTTTACTCTGTAGAAGCCAGCAAAAATTGTCCCATTTTAACGAAATAGTTTCATTGTATTGGTATGGCGAAGATTTTTAAGATTATCTGACAGTTTCTTTGTGCTTTTAAATACCGAGAAAGTGGATTAGAAAATGAAATACAGGAAATTGGAGCGAATTGAATTTTCTTTTAATATTACATTTACGAAGAGTTCATTCTTGTATTTTTCTTTAATTATGTGCAACAAGTATATTACGTGATCTAAACAATAAACAAAATAGTTCTTTCGTTAATAATTCTATAAGTAATTTTATTTATTCTTATTATTTGTTCTATTTATTTATTACTATTATTATTTGTTATTTATTCTATAAGTAATTAAGCCCATACATGTGGTAATATCTTTTTACTCTTCGTTCTTTTCGATAATTAACTTGATTAACTTACCTATGCGTGTCGCATTTTATCGCCATATAAAGAACACACTAATTTGCCTATTTCAATCAGAATTTTTCAATTTGACAATCCAAGCTTGTTTTCAGGGAATTTTCCTTAGATGATCCATTTTCCCCCACTCACCTCTTTATATTCTATTGAAATGTAACCAAACATGTACGAGAAACTTTGAATTCCTTAGTCTGTTGGTGGTAGATCGTGGATGTTTATGCGACTTACGTTTCCATGAATTAAAAAGCATGAAATCTCTAAACTAAATAGAAATCGGTTCCATCAACTATGTAAATACTATAACGAACGTTTTGCTTTACACATCTTTTTTAAACTGTGCTATAAACGCAGAAATATTCGCGATTCTGACAATTTTTCATCCTGACAATTAAAATGTGAATGAAAGTGAGAATCGTTTAATTAAGAGTATCGCCTTAAGGAGAGCGCAAAATTGGTAACGAAAAGGGAAAAGAAATTGATCGTACGTGTCTAATTAGAACTAACGATACACTCGACTACCCTAAGTTTCGATTAAGCAAATCTATGGTATTACGGGCTATCGTTTATAGTAATTACAGACTGTCGTTTATCAGACGTATTGTCATGAGCAGACGATACTTGGACGTCAAGAATTTCCTTTCATAATTCATAAACTTTATTGACGTACGTCGTTCACAGGAATAAAGCTATTAAGGTGTCAACAGCAGCTCTGATTCAGCCGAATTCTGCAGCAACGACGTTGAATAATAACAATTACGTACGAGTCTTTTACTTGAAACGATTTCGACAAAAATTCTACAATATCTCTATTTTATAAATTATGCAAAAAAGAAAAAAGGAAATTGTAAATCACAATTAACGATTCTACTCTTTCTCGTATTTTAATATCGAAATAAATATGTGTAATATTGGTGTATGAATATATTTTGCACACGAATAATTTAGTAAGAGCAAACTTTGTAACACATTATACTATAATAACCTAATAATAACTCGTTTTTTTCTATAAAATCTGTCCTTGTTATTTTTTGTTACATTTCAATCCTTTCTAATAAATCGTATTATTTACTATTCCTAATTTTCCTTTTTATCACACTGTACTGTAATTTAAAACACTTAACCGATGTATGTAAATTAATATTTTCCGTTTCGATGGTTTACAGAGTGTCCTAGTTCTTTTCGGTCAAACGTCGTCGGTATATTTTGTAGGTCAAGATAAGGAAAATGTCATATAAACGTACGTCATTAGAAGAATTGTCAAAGAGTAAAAGGCAAAAACACGGTACACGAACCGAGCGGTAACGAACGTGCGTTGCTATGGCAAAAAGTATGCTAGGTCAGAAATATTTACGTCCAGTAGTCAGAAAGTATCATAATATGAAAACATTCGATAACTACACAGATATCGAGTCCGTGCAATTATGTGGATGTAGAAACGATTCCATCTCTGAAAACTGAGAACTTAGACTTGCTGAACGTAGAAAAGGACAACGCGAGTGAAAGAGGAAGAGGGATCGAGAGTGGAATCGTTCGGCGAATATTGAACCTTAGCTCAGAAACCAAAATTTTGTATTTTGCATTCGTGACCAACGTTACTTTTATCAACGCGTTTGTTACATTTTTCTGATTAGAACGACACCAAACACGATATAGTTTAACGTATATTTGCTTACTCGATAAATGATAATTAAATACGTATCAACAGGTAAATGTAATTCAAATCATATCGTGTTTGGTCTCATTTTAATCGGCAAGATCTCACAGATACGTTGGTAAAAGTTTAATTTTAAAGAAGTCAAAGGTAAAAAACTTTCGAATTAGTACCTGAATACATTATCTCGGCGATATCCGACATTGGATCATGTTACACCGCTCGATCGCGGCAGACCATCGAGCTTCGTGCAGAGGAATTTACCCTCCATAGTGAAGACGACGACTGTGTATTTATACAGAGGATTTTTTTGTACAATTATCGGATGTTTCCTTACTTTTATCACTCCAACTTCGACGAGTAACAAACGACAACTACGAAGAGTAGTAAATTCAATTTTTTTCCGCAGCCATCTATCGACAGGAATGATGAACATCTTAAAACGGAGTTGTAGTTGGAATTGTAGAAATATTATATTACATTGTGGCTACAACTTGACGTAAATATTCCTGATATATTCGTACCTTGTACCCTTGTACTTGTTGTTGTAGTAATGCACCTTCGTTACCGCTCATTTCATATATTTTTCTTTCTTTCTTTTTTCATTATAACTCTTCTGTTATAACTGTTATAATAATTTCGCCAATGATATATGTTTGTATGACATTTTTGCCCTGTCTTGACTTATAGAATATCGATAGAGGCTCGACACGCACCTGCTTGCCTTGCCACCCGTTGTTTCGTGCAATATGTTCATTCGTCATCAAAGAAACCGCACCACGCTAAGAAGTCAAACATAATAGACTCGCGTTTTCATAGAAAAAAACGCATAGCAGCTTGACAAACGAAACGCGCGACCTGTTCGTTAAGGTGATGGTGGCGGCGTTTGTCTCTCGGGAGGCAGCTTTGGGCGGCGCAGGACAACGTTTGACTGAAGGAAACTGGGACAGCCTGCATATTAAGATCTTTAACGACCTTTCGCAAGTTGCAACGTGACATGAAAAGTATATACCACCTTCCTTGAATCTTTAATATTTTAATACCACGATGGGCAATATTTCTGGGATGTTGAAGAGCTTGAAGCTTCGAGAACACGTTCTTAACTGCAGAATCAGATAAAAAGGCTACTGATTACAGAAACAACGCAATGAATTTTAAAACTGTCTCCCTCTAAAAACAACAGATTTAAATCGTAGTCTTCAATCATAAAAACGCAGCCTAAGGAAATGGATTTTAAAATAACAGCAAATAATTATAAAATTATCTAACTATAATATTATACGTCAAGTTCGCTGAATTTCTAACTATTTTTTATCCTAAAAATCAAAATCTAAAAATAATGTACCGCCGGATAATGATTTCAGCTTTTACGTTCTTTTTCGCTTCTGGCGTACCTTACGGCGCATCTAAGTTCCATCATCGCGGATAAATAACGGCGCTCGTAAATAACGATACTACGTGCTGTGGCTCCATAGGAAAAAATATCAAGTATCAATGTTAATGGTTAGTCGTAAACCACGCAACACGAAACTCGGGAGAGAAAGAAACGGCCAGGCAAATTTAGTTCGTATAAATCCGCCCCTTGTACTGTAGGGGCAGCGAGCAATTTTATTCCATACATTCGGCTTTACCTCGAATCGCGTTTACAGGCGTGGAAAGAAGGAAGAATTGATTAGCCCACGTCGAAGACTATAAAACTTTTTTCCCGGAATAATACCGGCCGGTATCAATCTTTGAGAAAAGTGAAATTTATCGTACACCGTAAAACACCAATAAACCGACCTTCCGGGTCAATGCCGGTGCAAGAACAACGGGGCACTGTCCTTACAGCGCCGCCACGATAAATCTGCCGCAATAAAAAGAAATTACACGGTGTAACGTGCAACGTTAACAATGTCCACAGCAACTAACTATCTATCGGAGACGTTCCACGACGTGCTGCGACTGTACGGTGTGTATTCTAATTTTTGAAAGCAATGAGTAGGCGTAGAGTCGAGCGTAAAACGTGGAAAGTAGAGCGTTTAATTATCGTCGTTAAAAGTACAATACAAACAGGATAAGGAAACGTAGAATAGGACAAGGACTGTTCCATTCATACGGCAAAATGCCAAAGCAATTTTGAGAGGATAATCGAGGTTGGAAAGGTTTTCTCAGGGGGAATGGTATATACTTTTTTATCTCTATGGGTAGGTAACTGATTTTATATTTTGTGTGGAATTTGCTGTGGGGAAAATCTGATTCCAAAAGATGTAAACATATACAGCGAATGACCGAAGTATTTCAACACTCGCAATTTCTTATGAATTTTTTATGAATGTATTAAATACTTTTTGTAATTGCGTTAGTACTATGAGAAGATTGCTACGATTATATTGGTCAAACTTGTGACCAATCTGAAGATGCATATAATACCCGTTTTGATAAAACAACAGTACAAATGCATTGTAAAAAGTTGTTATTTCTAACTTTGATATATATACTAAGTTATTTCCCATTGCAATCTATTTGAATACATATCGTAACTTTGTACGAGCTTTCGTATGGCTTCGTCGTATGCTTACGCCGTCAGTTCACGTAACCATCGTCTCACGCAGATCATTTTCTTTACTCAGACCTTTATATCATATTTCTTTATGGAAGTTTACCAATATTAAAATATAAATTAAGCTTCATCAAGAACTAATATCACTCGACAAATGAACGATAGGGATTTTTATATTCGTTAGCAGGTACAATAGCAATGCAAAAAAATAACAATTAACGAGTACACTTTGACGAGGTTGTTTAACCAAAGGTAGACAGAGGACGAGAGATAGACTCGCTAATAGGCAGACAAAAAGAACAAGGTGTCGCTCGTTTTTCCTCGCGCGGGTTAATGTTAATTAATGATAATCATCTACATTGTACCCACGCGTGTCACAATCTTTTTATATGTATAGTGATTGATGCGACTGTAGATGGTGAGACAAAGAAAAGAGGAAAAGCGTTCTCGAGTAACTTCGCAAGTACAATTAGAGTGATGTTAAACGTTTGTTATCTTCTATCGTACAAGTTAATGTTATAACCAAACTCATCACAGAGTTAATATTTCAAACTATTTCATATATACGTGTACAACACGTACAATATGATCACAAATGTTTCCTATGGGACGAGAATTAACGTAGAATTTAATTAAGAGACGCTTGTGGTAAACAATTATGGAAATAGCAATAGACAAACTTAAACGCTGATAAAAATCGTTTCTCAAAATACGTAGGACGTTCAGAAAGAGATAATAACAATAAAAATGCATGTTAGGAACTTTTTTCTCATTTCTGACTTTGGTATGTATACAAAGTTGTCTCTCTATACAACCAGCAGCCCTATTCGAACACTAATTGTACACGAATTTTCCCATAACTTTGTCATACACTTGCGCTGCCAGCTCATGTAACCATCGTCCACGCAGTCCCCTAGATCACCGTTTTTTGTGAAGTATTATTGACACAGAAACTCTTGCAATTTTGCAAACAGGATGGTAATCTGGTTTATTTTATGCGACTATCATTTGCATTGAAGTCGCAGACACGTTCTTCAGCTCCTGCGTGATGAGAAACAACCGGCCCAAACGCTTACGATCGCATACAATTTCTCTATCTGTATTGAATTCCCACGCCCATCGTCTTGCCAGTGATTCACCCATAACTTGCTGTCATTCTATGGTGAATTCCTTTTGGAAGAACGTTTTCAGCGGTGGACAAGCGTAAAAGGTCAGTAGACCGTACTTCGTCATCGCCTGGACTTTCGATTCGCATCACCGTTTTAAATATGCGATGCAACGACGATATTAAAGATTCAAACGGAAAATCGACTATGACTTATGTGAACGTACGAACGAAGCTAAGTGACATTCTACGAGTACATCGTTTTATGTTGTTGATGTTTGTTATATTATGAATTACATGGCTTTTGTACGTAAACAAGTAATACCTTCCGGACGACCCTCGTACATAGAAGTTAAAAGATATTTACTGCGAGCATATGAACAGTTTAATGCAAAAGTGGTGTAGGTCAATTTTTTGCCTATTTGCTTTAACATCGCGTCTCGAAAGCGTAATCTTCGTTCTGTTTTGTGCGCAAGCGATGCAAGTATATCTTCATTAGTTTCTCGGTGGATAGCAGAATAAATGAGAATCGGCCACTCGGTCCCTTACAGAATTTTACTTTATTATCCCTCATTATCCAGTAATCAACTTTTTTGACTTACACCACTTTTGCACTAAACGGCTTATATATTTAGTAAAAAAAAAAAGAAAACTAGTATACAGCCATTTTAAGCGTATGACAAATGCTAAAGATAATCCCAATATCACAGCTAGAATATTAAGTAATATAAATAAAATATTAAATTATCAGATAATTATAAGGTAATATCTGTTCCTAAATATTAAGGCTCGTTGATATAACTGTTGAGAATTGTGGATCGTAATCGCCGAAATAAATATGTAGCAACACTTTCATTACATGTAGGAATAATAATAAAATAGTATTGTATTTACTTAATATGTGATTTACAAGATGTTCATAGATACCCATTACACGTGTTTCAGCATTCTTCCAGTCTCACTTTTACCATGCGTACGGAACAGTGACATTCTTTTGTCGAACGAAATGCTGCGCACGCATATACTCACATATATTTACACACATATTCATACACATATATGTGTACTGCCAGACTGACCCGGTGTAGCACACAAAATTACATATATCTCAATAATAGCAAATATGTGACTGTTTAAATATTTTTGTGATCTCTACAAAATATGTATACTTGCACTAAATATCATATATCAGTATGATAATCGAGTCTCATTGCCATGCTATTGAGTTGGCAACTAAGTGATTGCGGATTTTGTCATTAGGTGGTAAATAAAAATACACAAAAGAATGAAGATTTATCGTTAGGTGGTAATGACAAAATCCGCAATCACTTAGTTGCCAAGCCAATAATAAAATTTCAAAAAGTTCAGCATACACACATAATACAGCAGAACCCTAATATTTCATTAGTGCTCATATACGACGTATCTGAACGTATGAATTCTGATTAGAAGAATTTAGTATGAACACGACAGAATTAAAAAATCCGAAAGTGGTGCAAGTGCAACAGAGTTGGCGAAAACACACGATATATAAAAATCCATCATCACAGATATTAGAAAACAAAAACAAATTGATATTTCAAATTATCCAAAGCACGTAGTAGATTCCTCGGATGCTGGGAACACTGGGAAAACCTTAAATACTCTGATATAATGAAATGGCTTCATCGCGGCAACGACAACGATAACGACGATTTTATTCAAATGGAAACAACAAACGGAAGTGTTAACGTAGAAGTGTCTTCTCAGTGCGAAGCATTCGTTGCATTCGAAAAAGGGTTTTGATGGTTTGAAGTAGAAAAAGTATGTAGCTCCATACAGTTACTTATGTGGAAAAAATTATGTGACTTAGAAGTCAAAAATATATGGGGTCCATAAATATTCGAACAACTTGTCAACTGAATTTATTCGTAAATATTTAAACATCCTATCGACTAATTTTAATCTGTGTTAATAGAAATAAAATGATATAGCAGAAAAGTGATCGTTCTATTATCAGAACAATTTTTTCTCCTGGTTAGTTCGGATAAGAAAAGCTCCACTGTATATATATTCATAAAATTTGTCTATGATAAGTGTTAGAATATTTTCATCGGTCATATGTACGTGTACATTTTTTATTTGGAAGATACGCTATGTTGTAGTAGCTTAAAATAAGCTGAAAAAATTTGTATTTTTATTATGATTTTACAGGATTTGTACTTTTATAAAGATTTAATCACGTATAACAGACATGTGAGTGATGAATAAATAAATACCGACGCGTTACTGTATTTACTTTGTTTCAAAATGTATCGCAGCTTCGCTTTTTTAATTACCAATTAAAACAGGGAATTACATTCTTGCAAAAATTAATTCCCGTACTAGGAACAGTAAATGAATTAAAAAAATGTGCTTGAAAGAGGTAAAAGGTGAGAAGGATTGTGAAACATAGTTTGATCGAAATACACGGAACGGTTTAATCTAAAAACTAAAACGAAACAGAAGGAACATTCCTGTTAAGAAAATATTTCGACTATACTTGAAAAATATTTTTACTCGCGAGCTAAAAATCGCTTTAATTTACCCCTCTCACGATTTATCCCACTTGCACGATGATAAAAGGTCTTTTTACGTCGAATATAAAAAATGCAGCTGATGCATTTCACTATGAAGCATAAAATACTATTATCGATTAAACGAATTGTTTCAACTTTTTATAACTTAAAAACAAAAATAAATAAATAACAACGATCTCTTTGCCTGAAATAAATCGATTGCTCATTCGCGACGATGACCAACGAAAAAACGTTCCAATGTCGTTGGACAAAACAGCGGAGAATGCCGAGTTGCATCTGCTTTCGATTAGAAATCTCCTTCGATTTTCAACGAGGACGATACAAAAGTCTGCGAGTTGCGACGCAAGAGAAGCGGAAGAAGGAAGCAAGTTCCAACGATGATAGCGACAGGAATATTGCGCAATAAATAAATTCCTAGTATTGTAGTTCTGATCGTTTCGATTCATTCGCAGCTTCTTGCTTCGTCGTGGAAACATGGATTCCTTAATTTTTGTAATGTAGAAGATGTAGAAAGCTTCATTTCAGTGCCAATGAACTGTGGCGATTTAATAAGTGTTTTTGCTTCTGTCGTTCGAACAAATTCGTAGCCATCGCTTCAATTTCTCATCACAATTTTTCAAACGTGCATAGAAAAAAAAAAGAAAAGAAAACGAGATAATATCGTTTTTTATTTCGTATCACGGTGGAAACTCGATTATCCTGGCAGGCGGGGTCTAAGACTGGGAATAACACGGAAAAATCGATTAATATTCATAAATCGTGCAATAATCATAAAGCACACTTTGATAAAGTAATGTTGTGCATGTATTTAGATTGAAATAATTATTCAGTCTGTCTGAAGCTTAATTAACTGCTTTCACAATACCAGCTATTTTACATTTTCCTACTTTTCGTATCGAAATTTGCTATGGTAAAGTTCGAAACACTTTAGATAACTCCGAACACTCCACTGTAGCTTGAAGGTTTTTTTTTAACATGTTCTAAAAAAATATTCGATTCTTCGTAGTAAAATTATTTGTATCCAGGAAAACATATCACGTTTTTGTTACGTTTGAATCATGTTAAGGTGTAATTGCTACGATCCGAAGTGAATTTTTGTAGCAATATTTAAAAAAGATAATTGAATGTCATCTATGGGTCAGATTTGTCCCAAATTTTATTTATATACAAAAAGTAGTGTTGATCGATTTGATCTTTAACATGTTCCTATTTACTTGCACTTTGTATCTTGTACCTTTCATACACGTTTTCAGATTTGTTTCAAACTTTGTCTATATAGTCGAGTCTCGCTGCAATGTTAATTTTTCAAAATGTTCTGTACCATACACGTATTATATCGTTAAAATTACAATACCTCCTTACAAGCTGTCTCGGATGTTCCAATAATATTTGGTATATTTCGCCAAATGTCTGTCTCTTCTTGCGTACTGATGCAGCAATTTCTCTGCCTTCCGAGCGTAGACTGCTGACTGTATTCACGATTTTCATTTAAATTTCCCAATTGTTATTATAAATTGAATATCTCATGTTACATAGACTCGTTGTCTTTCGATTAATTAGTAGCACCACCGTGTTTGAATGTCGTCTCAAATTAATGTCCGCAGCAAATTCAACATCGAATCGTTTCATACTCATCTTCTCAAGTATCGTTCGAGCTTCGAATGTCTCATGGCCGTTCGTAAATCGAGTGTGAGTGTCATGTGATTGTAAGCATAACATCGAATTGTTGGTTATTTACTACCTGTAATATGGTGCGATAATATATCGGAAAGCTAGTCGTCTTAAACTTATGTTCTCTGCTATAGGTTTTCCAATAAAATGAAGTAGTGTAATTGCGCAAGTATATACTGTGGCTAGAGGAAAGTGTACGTTTTATTAAAATCGAAAATACGTACGCAGTTAAACGAGCAATTATTAATATTTCAAGGAGAGCTTATATTATTTTTTGAAATTTGCTCGTGTTAAGCAGCAACGATACTACTTTTATTAACAACTAGACCGCGGATATTTATGCAACTTCGTATTTTTGTTCGTGTAATCTACAAAATGGAGCTTCGATAGAAAAATGTTTTATCTATTGAATATCGTAGAAGGTTCTTTACTTTGAATATTTTATGTATTTCTGCATATTGCGTGCATTCTGTGCATTTCTGTATCTTCAATTTTCCCATTAGTGTATAAAGATCTACGATTATTTATTAACACTTTGACTGCCACGCCGAAATCACATGTTTCGCTCAGGACGCCACGGGAGTATTTTTATTATTCAAAGCATATAATGGAAAAATAATAATAAATTGATGATGTAAGAGAACGTTCTTCCCCAATGGACCGTTTATCTTATTGGCGCCCTGGTAACAGTTGATAGCGACATATTATAACAAGGCTTCGTTTATTTCAACAAACTATTCGCATTCGTTATTTCGTAAACAAAACGTCCAGAATATATTGTTGAAACGCGTAGAAGATATTAGTAAACAGTATTTACTCATTCTATATATAATAGTAATGTATATGCACACTTCTAACTCTGTCACACGAAATGCAGAAGAAAGCGTACCTCGCACGAAAATTTTGCAGAGTGCTATAAAAAAATGTTAAACAATTAGGATCAAAAATTGCTAAGAATCGGCCCAAATTGTATCGACGAGCCACATTTATGTTTAAAGTCTTTTAACACAGTGCACCGTTAGATGCAAGATTTGTTCTCATTTTTTCTTTATTGATGTTCTAATAAAAATATTTAATTGTTCAATGGGGGGTTCTTTTTATTTCAAAGTATCTTCTATTTATCGGTTATATTCAAAATGCCCTAACTGTCAATTTTCATTCAATTTTTACAATTGTAAGGAGTTGAAGCGCTCCGGCCACCAATGATCAACGTGGCAGTCAAAGTGTTAATAATAAATGATCAACTAAAACAATATTGGAAACCATATTATCTTAACAAATGTCCCTAGATATACATAAGTATAACTTTAACCTTTTGTCTTATTGGCACAGGATATTAGCCACGCGACTGACATTTTGATGCCAACTTCTCATTGCTGTGTGGAAGAAGTGCACCAACTCTTTTGCGTCCTGAATGGTTAACGCTTAAATGTTATATACATATACACATACATACATACACATATATATATTTTGAGAATTGTGGATCTTAATCGCTGAAATAAAAGTAAAGAAACACTAAGGTTACACTTATAATTCATACTAAAATAGTTTTAGATTTATTTAATAAACGATTTCCAGGATCTTCGTCGATATACATTTGCACGCGTCTCAGCACTCTCTTTCTCTCACCATCTTCCGTATCAGTTACATTCATCTGTTTTTCGAGATGCCACGCGTCCATATTCACATACGCGTGTCACTACTACACGGCCAATCTAGTATAGCACACCAAATTATACATATTTCAATAATATACACAATATTCGATTACAAGAAAATGATGCAACTTTCCCATTCAACTGCCACGAAATGATATTAACACGTTCGTCACCCAGTGTGATTCGGCGAAGTTTCCTGCGGGTACGACCGCCGGTACGCAAAATGTAAATAGAGCGACAAGAAGGAATTCATCGTTAATCACCTTCGATTCATTGTCTATCGCCTTCGATTCATTGTAAAGAAAAGATTATTTATTTCTGAAATACAGAAAGCGATAAGCTTTCCAGTTGCAGTATTCCGAGGGATCTCATGGCAGATATCTCAGATCTTTCATTTAGTCGAGAAGTATACTTGTGAGACGTACATCGGTGATTTTTTTCATCCTCAAAATGTTCAGTAAACAGCGTGAAAATATATTTGAAAGTGAGGAGAGTAATGATGACGAAGTCTATAACTATTGTTCGAAGTGCCCAAAATCACCCCAAATGTGTTTGGAATGTTTTAACGAATACCATGCGATATAGCATAATGTAATATATTATCCAGAATATAAATTAATAAAAAGTATGGTATAATGTGTTTTTAATATTTTATGTTGTATATCCTATATATAATATCGTATATTTAATTAACTCGAACAAGAAGAGCGTCACCATACTTTGGTGACGGGGCTCCCACAGAAGTGTACCCGTCACATAATATGTGCGATGTGGCGACGAGCGTGTTAATTCGTTCAAAACGAAGGCAAGATATTCGGAAATTGTATATTTTTGGTTGTAAAATCATCCGTTTATCCGAATAAAGGAAATAGTATTAATAAATTTCCTGTGAAAAGGTAGCAGAACGTTCTAAAACAAGTACACACGGAGCGCTTACAAAATCAAGGATATTGGTTATACAAGTAGAACGCGAGTTGACTGTGAGTCCAATTTCCGGCTAGTCTTGCATACAACCCTTCTCGTAATATTTGTTCAACTCGTCTGCCACTACAAGCTCCGTATTATCTAAGAGCAAAACACAAGAGGGCATTTCGTTTAAGAGTTTGTAATTAGATGGTAATCCCGATCTATTTTGCTGCTCTGGTTCTCGTTAATATCGCGTGCGATATCGGCGCGCCGCGATTTTAGATCATCTAACGCTTCTCCAAGTAATTAACGATATTTTAAATAATGTTCGCCGTGCAAAGCGTACTGTATAAGGAACAAAGTTCGGAACGAGTTGAGTGTAACTTCTAAAATATCGACTCGGAAATTTCAGCTGTACGGCAGCCATTATTTCCTCGGGTGAAAGGCAAAGGGTAGGAAAAACTTGGTAACTCGTAAGAAACCGCGTAATAGATGTTCGTTATTACGGTTTAATTTACGGGATAGCGTTTCTTTTTTATACCTGTCCCTTTCTTTTTTTTCACTTAACGGATGGCCACGGAGCAGAAAAAATTGTTTGTTATCTCGCGAGTCGAGATTCGTCGCGCTTTAATTCGCTCTTCATCTTCGGACAAAAAAATCCTCTTAAGCAGATAATATCGAAAGTTTAAGAGATTCGCGGGGACGAAAACGCGTGGACTACAATGGAGCCCGTGGCTTACTTAGCTTTCCTTCTCCTTCTCTCATCTCCTTTGTTTCATCTAACGCCATCTTCTCCTCCTCTCCCTTGTACATAATCTGATCGTATCTTTCTAATTCCTTTCTCGCTGCAAGTATCCCATTTGCCGAAGCTGATCATTAACGAAAGTCGATTGGTCCACGGAAGTAATCAGGCCGGCAGCGATTTAATTTGTAAATGTTCGAGTACCGAAGCACGCCGTGATAATTATTGGAAAGTAATAATTATTGGAAAAATCGTTAAGAAATGTGTGCGTCAAAAAGTAACAGCTACATCAAAATTTAATAAATCAATGATACGAATACCTACAATGCTACGTACGAGTTTTACATCACCTGCGTCGTGTGACGACTCTGAATCTTCGTCACGATCGAAGGCATATAAATTTAGATTTAATTAATAATAATAAAAGTTGGTAATTTAATAATTATTACTCTTGCCAATGCGAAAAAATTGTATGAAACACAAGGAAGACGTAAACAGCACAATTTGTATCTTTCTTTTTTCTTTTTTAATTGCGAGCTTAAGGTCATACGTAGCTTCTAAGATTCTTAGTGACCACGTTAAGAATGTCAGTGTTGCAAAAAAGTCTGTAGCTAGTTGCATAAACCAATGCCTTTTAGAAAATCTACAGCGTATTTTTCTGTATTATTTTATTTTATACATTATTTTTATCATTATGTATTATTTATACAATTGCAAAATTATATGTATATGTAAATTCTATAGAATTCAAACTACCCGCCAACCAACATTTTTTACTTTTGTTTTGTTTTACCGGCACTCATTTTACTGAATAGGTAGAAGAACGGTAATTTAGGACTTGGAAAATCGATTCTCAATTTTCCAGGTAAAATTTGTAGTAGATTTGTATTAACTCAACAATTCTAGCTCAATTAATATATTTGTTATGATATCTTGGATAATACGGGACTAGAATGAAATATGAATGTGGTAATTTAATAAAAAAATTGTAATACGTGTTTTATAGTTAAAAACATACTAAATTCTAAGCTCGGAATAAATTGAATTAGACGGGATCAATTAATACATTTATTATAACATCTTGAATAACATCTTGAATCAAATATGAATGTGGTAATTCAGTGAACAATTGGAATACTTTGAAATATACTAAATTATACAACTTCCGAGTCTAGAATAAATCGAATAAAGCGGGACTAATTAACATATTCATTATAATATTATTATAATATTTAATTTAATTATTCCCAAAATAAACTCAATTTTCCTAAGGATTTACTTTATTACATATATATGTATATAATTTTGTAATTTTATAATTCCTGACGTAGTATTCGTTCAATGGGAATTTGAACGAGAATCAAACGTATAAATAATTCAAAATACGATTCAAACGATGCTTCGATGCATCACATTTTCTTAACCTCTAGCAATAGATGTAACGTTCCGAAATAAAAAAATATCGCAAAATTTGATCGCCTGCGCACGTAGATCGCCAGGTAGCGAAAACAACGCTATGACAAATTTCTGGTGGAAGCGTGATAAGAAAACTTCAGGTGCATTTCTAACGCAACATTTTCTCGGATACGGTAGGCGACAGAAGAAAAGGAGAAATGATATCGCTGAAACTTCATACGCTGCTTGTTTCAAACTTTATATACGTGTCATTAGTTACGAAACTCCGAAAATGTAAAAGGTCACCAACAAAGTAAAAAACTATTAGGTACAGTAGAAAGTTCTCGTGCTAACCGTACGTTACATCTACAACGGTGACAAGAAACAGCGCTTTGGCACGCTTCGCGCGAGAACTTACGCGCCTCCTATCATCCTCGAGCGAAAAAATCATGCGAACGAAGCTTCCACGTCGGAAACACCGTAGAAACTTTCAACATTCTGATAATAAAAAAGAAGATGACCTGCCCGACTCTTGTTTTTTAAAAACAGTCGAACGCGAATTAATTCGTCGATAAAACATTGAATGAAGAAAAGCTAGACACGTACGAGAATTTTGTCACGAGTTACAAGATGACCATTATCTTTTCCAGCAATAGTATTCAAAGTCCAGTAATTCCAATTTCCAAGATAATTCATAATAAGTCCGTATAATAATAACTACGTTTCTCTGTACGGCAAAGTTTGACGCGAATTACACGTAAATGTGTACAGCACTGCAACGTGTGACGGATAATGCTGTTCCCTACGCAAGCACATTGGAACAAGTGTTTGATAACTAAATTATAATTTTTCCTAAAGATATGATGCATATACTTTAACTTTAATAATTTACTTTAATAATTAATAATACAATTGAGTGGGATATATTTTAAAGCACAGTATGACACATAGACCCACGTCACAAATTTCACACTCATAGCGCGATAGTGTTTTTCAAATTGCTCTTCGTTTTCTATTTTCAAGCGACATTTTGAGCTTGAAGATTCTACAAAATTATAAGGATACGGATCGCCATGTTAAAAAGAGCATCTAATAATGGTATATTTATATTAACGAAAAGCAACAATTGGTACCTGACATTGGCATATCAAAAACAAAGCTATATATTCTGTCTGTATATTGTTAACACTTTGACTACCACGTTGGTCATTGGTGACCGGAGCGCTTGAACTTCTTACAATTGTAAAAATTGAATGAAAATCGACAGTTAGGACATTTTGAATATAACCGATAAATAGAAGATACTTTGAAATAAGAAGTGTCCCATTGAACAATTAAACATTTTTATTAGAACATCAATAAAAAAAATGAGAACAAATCTTGCATCTAACAGTGCACTGTGTTAAAACACTGTGACATCCTGAGCGAATCATGTGATTTTGACGTGGCAGTCAAAGTGTTAACATTATTATAAAACCTCGCGAGGGCAAAAGAAGTGTGAAACAAGACAAATGAAAAAGATCATTTAATTCAAACGGTGAGCGAAAGAGTGGGTAAAGTGAGCCACTATAGTGGCGCGTCGTGATATAAGACGACATCCGCGGAAGCCACTATAGTGGCCCATCGTACCTAAAACGTTAAGCAAGTATTGCAGGCTTTTACAAAAAGCTACAGAAAGTACAGTGGCTTGCGAAAGTATTTGAACCCTTTGTATCCTATGTGTCATGATATTGGTTCTTCGGCAGCAATCGTATAGCTGTTGCACTAGCACATTGCACCAACGTTTCGTAGACATTGCAGTTTACTCCAGAGACCTGTTTCAGGTGCAAGTTGCAAAGTGCAAGTGCAACAGCTAAACGATTGCTACCAAAGAACCAATATCGTGACATCTTACTGCCGTGAAAGTTTCGAAACTATATTGGATACGCTGCACCGAATGTTTTGAAATTTTGTCAGCGGTACAATGAAACACGACTGTCACGGCTACATTGATAACATTTGATATATATACAAATTATGTAAGTAGAAAGATATTTATTGCGAGCATATATTTACTAGCAAATTAGTATAAATACTTACTCTAATTTCAAACGTATATATGACAAGCGCAGTAAATGTAAAATATTTATATAAAGTAAGATTTGTAGAGGATGGGTGGTCGTGTGGTTTAAGTGACGAGATTACTCGATGTTGAAAGCGTCGAATGTATTTATAAATAATTAATAAATACAGAGAATGTTCGCTAAGACGCTCGGTACTAACTGATTCGCTAAAGGCTGTGTATTGATCGCTAATAAAATTGCTCGAGACTGAGACTGAAAAACTGGTCACCTTACGATCGTTCGTTTATTTATGCTGGTCCGGGGAGTACCGGAAAATTTTAATTCGTCCTTGTTTGACGGTTGCATGTAGCGGCGACATTGTTTTGCCTGGAGTTTATTTATTATTACCTTATGTATATCCTACCGATGTTGATACTCCGAGGCAAACCAACAACATGATTCGAATCGTCCTCTAGCTCATGTGTCGCTACAGATTCATTGGATGTTAAGGCTTATTATATGCATATGTAATTATTAGGTTGCCCCAAAAGTTTCTTTCGTTTTATAAGGAAATAATAGACCACAATGTTTTTTGTTTTATATTAGTGTATTGAATTATGCACGAACATAATAATAGAAATATAACGAAATAGATTATACCTAATTCAATAAAATAATATAAAACAGAAATTGTTGTTTATCTATTGTCACCTTATGAAAGGAAAGAAACTTTTCGGACAACCTATTATTAATACAAATTGTTATATTGATATTGAAGTGGTCACCTCTTCTAAGAAAACTCTACATCTGGCCTTTTTAGTTTTCCCAAGCATTGAAGCCATCGACAGTGTGTGGACAAAAGACTGGGACGAAGGCAGACCATAAACAGTAAACAGGCGACGATGGCTTCAGGGCTTTCTGTCACGGGGTAACACTGCTAGCGAGGGGAAAATATATTCCTATTTGTATTTACACTTCTGTATTAAAATATATTTTCCACCTTGCAATTTATCCACGCGTTCTTATGTTCACATATCAAATAACCTCAACAATTAATATAGTTATTAAATATATATACGAAGAAAAAGGCAAATTTCATAACGTGGAATTAATTACTGAATTTTCAAATTGTTCGTCTTGGTTTCTCGCGTGGTCATCAAATTGCCGGAGATACGACGCACGGAAAATACAAATTGGAGCCGCTCGTCGAAAAGAAAATTGAAGATTCGTTAAGGTTTATCAGGAAAACGGAATTACTCGATAAATGAGTATAACGTAACGATATTCTTAACGAGATCGTGGTCGATGCGACATTAAACAGTTAAAAATAAAACGAAGAGAAGAGCGAAACGCGTTCTTTTTTCTCGCAGTCTTCTATCTGCCAGCGATATTATTTCGACCAAGAGCAAGAGATTAAATTTGCTTTTCACTTTCGTCGAATTAAAATCCATTCTTATAAGCGCCGCCTCGTAACTCCGTCGCGACGTTTAACTTAGGCGACGCAAAACAGGGAATCGTAACTTTTGATTAAGACGTCCGACGAATTAAGTCTTCCGCGGCGAACGAAAGAGCGAAAGGACGAACGAACGGGCGGGCCAAGAGCCGCGGATAAAAGGAAGTGGTGCACAGTGATAAAGAAAAAAGAATTACGTTCCTTCCACGTTGGCGGAGTAGAAGGATACGAATACAGAGCGAGAGGAATGAAACTTGAGAAACTTCGTCTCTGTCTCTCCGCCGATGGAAATTGCTTCTGTCGCGAAAGTCACAGGGAAAACCGGTTTCCTCCGCTCGCGCATTCTACGCTCGCTATTCGCTACTATACGGACCGACTTTCTGACCGTGCGATTGAAACCTGCGCTGCGCGAATCACGTCCCTCCCTTTCCTTGCTACCAAAACCGAACGACCTCTGCGTGTTCGTGTTTTGCGTATTCCATCAGTTCGATAACGTTCGGAACATTCTCCGCAATGGAATTATTTTTCATCGGCCGACCGGATTAACTTTTGCGGAAAAGTAAGCCGAGTGGGACGAGTCGGTGAAATTGTAGCTTTCGAGGTAGTCGAATGAATCGAAGATTTCTTGTAGACAACACTGTAAGTAGAGGAATTCAAAAGTGTTGCTTTTTTATCGTACGACGTGCCGCGTGCCAATGGAAACAGAACTTGAGAGCGATGTCCATTTGTAAGTAATTATTAACGCTGTTTGAAGATACTAAATATCAATTTTATAACAATTTTTACTCGCAATGTTATACGATATACTTTTTTCTGACAAAAATAAAAAGAACGTCTTGGATAAATATATATTCTTTGGTTTTATAGAAATTATTTGGAGACAAAAAATTTTAATGAATAGCATATTAAGTAAAAATGTATTTTATATACATTTTTATATAATTTTATGTAACTCTGCAACAAAGAGGAGGCTCTTCGACGAATACAATTCTTTCTCTAATGAATGTACATTAGAAAATTTTGTGACGCGAATCAACGCGTCGAACGAATCAACAATCGAACAAATCAAACTTTGAAAATAATTTCAAGTCAGACAAGCTTCATCTTCGTGCTGAAAGAGTTTACTGTTTAGCACTTACAGTGTTGTCTACGAGAAGTCTTCAGTTATACTGTGTTATTATTTGATATGGGATCTGATAATTAGATTTGTGAAAAATAATCTCGTCTGGTTGTTATTTCCGCTCCAGTTGTGACAACGTAAAGTAATCCTCGATTAATGAATTTAAAATAATTTTAAGATTGTCGAAACTAATCTCTTCAAAATATCGATAAAACCCTTCTCGTAACTTGAATTCCTGAAATTCTATTTCCCTCGATTCCTACTTCTTTCTGTTACTTTGTTAATAAACGCGATTTAATGAAACTGGACAAAACGATGATTCATAGCGATTAACATCGATGGCAATAACGCATAACATTTGGCAAATTATTCTCGCGTAATATATTGTATTATCTTTTCTACAAAATATTTAGAAATAAGATTCAACGATAGGCTATAGAATTCAGCTCAACGCCAGTAGTGAAAGTGATTACTGTTGAAGACATTCCGACATGTGCCACCAGAGAACCGAAGAAAGTGTCGGTGAGAATAGATTGATCGATTACGGCGATAAGAAAAATCCAAGAATAAAGAACAACCGCTTTGCGAGGAAAACGAACGGTTTGATTTGTATCGAATATTTTCTAATTTTCCATAAAATATCTCTAAAGAGAGTCTGTGACTTTATCGGTCTAATATATCCTTGGGACACATGAAACGAATAGGAATTTCCAATTTAGTCATTTCTAAGAAAAGAAGAATCATGCAATTGCAATAACCTTATCACAATATAACAAATTCATAGCGAGATCTTCTGCACCGAGTCAACTGTGATAGAATTTATTTTCTTATATAATTTAAATTCGCCACTTTTTATCGCCTTTTTGTTTTAATTTTCTAGCATGAATCGCGTTATAACGATTATAATATGGAAGAGAAACTGAATAATGTTGTTTCGACTTACCGCCACCAATCCGATTTTGAATATTTGTTGAATACGCTTTTAAATATCGCTAAAGTCCATTACTCACCTGAAACAAAAATATTCAACAGATTATTATTATTATGAATTATTATATTATTATTATATATGATTACCATGAAAACGTTTATCAAGAAAAAAGTATAAATATAATTTACTATATACTCTACTAATCTAATTTACTAAATAATAAAAGTAGACATTAGCACATACGCGATCAGCTGAATTGCGCTTAATTAATTGTCAACTGTCGTGTTAAAAACACGCGTACGAAGTAATTGAGCGCTATTAAATAATTAAAGTGTAATATACGAGGGAATACTTGTAGGAAATAGTTACAGAGAATACGTTAATTTATTGTCGTGACAACATTATTAAAAGAATATTTTTCGTGTGCAAAATGTTCATGCTTATGAATAATGGAAAACATGAGAAAGAAGAAATTATGCGTTTCAAGGCGTCGAAGAAAACGATCATGTGTCACGGTCTCTCGAGTGAGTCAAGCAATGCCTAAACACATTTACAACAGCAATTTAACGTCGCCTTGTTCACTAATTAATGACGTAATGATGTAGTTTTCGTGCGACGCGTGTTATACTTATCAAGAAATAATATCATAAAGCATGCTTCTTACAAATATTATATCTCTGATGCAACGAATCAAAAGTAAAGTCAAAGAGAAAGTTGTCAACAGGAAGAAGAATATAAACATTTTCGTAAACTTTACTCAAGCAATTATCGAATATAAAATGTTTATACACGGGATGAATGACTTCTAACATTTCCTAAACATAATCTCGTACGATTAAAACAGTTTCGTACAGTTCGACAGAAAGTATCGAATCGAAAATATCAACATTGTTTCCGTTGTTCAATTATTATTAATAAATAGTCGTAGATCTTTATACACTAATGGGAAAATTGAAGATACAGAAATGCACAAAATGCACGCAATATGCAGAAATACATAAAATATTCAAAGTGAAGAACCTTCTACGATATTCAATAGATAAAACATTTTTCTATCGAAGCTCCATTTTGTAGATTACACGAACAAAAATACGAATTTGCATAAATATCCGCGGTCTAGTTGTTAATAAAAATAGTATCGTTACTGCTTAACACGAGCAAATTTCAAAAAATAATATAAGCTCTTCTTGAAATATTAATAATTGCTCGTTTAACTGCGTACATATTTTCGATTTTAATAAAACGTACACTTTCCTCTAGCCACAGTATATACTTGCGCAATTACACTACTTCAGTTTATTGGAAAACCTATAGCAGAGAACATAAGTTTAAGACGACTAGCTTTCCGATAGATTATCGCACCATATTACAGGTAGTAAATAACCAACAATTCGATGTTGTGCTTACAATTACATGACACTCACACTCGATTTACGAACGGCCATGAGACATTCGAAACTCGAACGATACTTGAGAAGATGAGTATGAAACGATTCGATGTTGAATTTGCTGCGGACATTAATTTGAGACGACACTCAAACACGGTGGTGCTACTAATTAATCGAAAGACAACGAGTCTATGTAACATGAGATATTCAATTTATAATAACAATTGGGAAATTTAAATGAAAATCGTGAATACAGTCAGCAGTCTACGCTCGGAAGACAGAAAAATTGCTGCATCAGTACGCAAGAAGAGACAGATATTTGGCGAAATATACCAAATATTATTGGAACATCCGAGACAGCTTATAAGTAAGCGTAGTATCTATAAATTTAGAAAAAATAGATGAAGGAAGAAGAAAGATAAACCAGCACATCCACTGCTTATCCGGAAATGATCATTTTCGAATTGCTATGATTCTTGAAACGAAATCTGCGTTACGAATGATCTGAATATTTGCGTAAGAATCGTTCAGAAGTATTTTCGTGATTTTAGTCTCGAAGGAGCTTCCGAAGAATCCGAAGACTCAGTCGTAAAAATCGGAAGCCAGAAATTGCTTCTGCTTCCGGGAAGCACACAAGCACTGGACAGTACAGATACGGACAGTACATTTTAATGGAGTGTTGTTTTCTGATGATTTAAAATTTAACAGACTGTAACAGGGTGAAATTCCATAGCGAACGATCGCGGACTGCTACTTGTTTATTATTTACTATATAACGCGATAATTTATCAAAGTGGCAGCCGTTTTAAACTGTGGCGGCATCCGATGACGGAACTTTCCAAAGGCTTCGCGACACAAAGCTCAAGGCCGACATGTCTAATGTGCCATCGATATCCATACGGTTCTTCCGCCGAATATTCGGAAGAATGCATGCGCGGCAACGGTCGTAACACGTAAAATAAAAAAGAGAAATCGAAGACGAAAAATAAAAGATAAAAATAAAGAAATAAAACGAGAGAAATTATTTCTTAACACTTGGTTTACACTAACTACAATTCACTGCTGAACTCTAGCCGCGACTTTTCAAGACTGAACCTCTTACAACTTGACTTTCGGCGGAATCCGATTCTTTTTCTTTGTCGTCCCTCGATATCCCCACTATCCACGCGTTTGTTAGGCGTTCTCGAACATTTGGCGAAAGGACCGTTGGGATATTGAGGGTTCATTAGACACCTCGCTTCGGCGACATACATTGTCGAGTGCCACCACATCTTTATTTCCGTTATCAGCCCACCGGTTCCGAAGCGCCCGGCCTCTGATGTGGATCAAGATGTGGTTGATGTTACGGACGTTTAACAAACGCGCGCGTAGTGGGGATATCGAGAGGAGCAACAAAGAAAAGAATCCGTTTGGTTTTGAACAAAAAGATTCATTCCGTTTCGAACAGCAAGCGCGATGGTTCTAGGGTAACAGCGAAGCAAACACATCCGAGAAGCGTGATTGTTGATCGTTGATTGTTGTTTATTGACTGTCGACTGTTGATTGTTGACTGTAATTGTTAAATAAACTTTTTGTTAAATATCGAGAGTATTTCTTGGGCACCTACAACCAGCTTCACGTTAAAACTTTTGTCCGCTACTGTACATACATTACATATGTATGACAGTTGATCCATCTCGTGAAAAGACTTAACTCGAGCAAGCATCAAGTTTTATTCAGTAGAGTCAAGAATCAACGCTTTCGTGCATGTAGTATCGACCGCATTTTATAGGATCTGCGGATTCTGTCGGGATTTTCTTTAATCCCCGTTTACGTGCAGGATTACCAAACATGCAAGTACGGCTACATCCGATTTCTGCGGTCCTGGGAGCGAATTCAGATGTTATGAATGCAAGAAATCGGAAATAGTTGTAAAACATTACTGCATTTTTATACACATTTTCCGAAGCTCTACAAAAGCAATTTCAGTAAATTTGATCCTTTAATAATTTCGAAATATCAATTGTTCGTTGTAAAAGTATTTCTCTTTTTTATTTATGTTCCTGTGATAAAGAATATAGTTAATTTTTAATACAGAAATACGTAATCATTGCGAGATATTAAAATAATTATTACTTTGAATATAATTAATTTTAAATATAGAAATACGTAATCATTGCGAGATATTAAAATAATTATTACTTCGAATATAATTAATTTTTAATATAGAGATACGTAATCATTGCGAGATATTAAAATAATTATTACTTTGAATGTAGTTAATTTTTAATATAGACATACGTAATCATTGCGAGATATTAAAAGAATTATTACTCTGAATATAGTTAATTTTTAATATAGAGATACGTAATCATTACGAGATATTAAAATAATTATTACTTTGAATGTAGTTAATTTTTAATATAGACATACGTAATCATTGCGAGATATTAAAATAATTATTACTTCGAATATAATTAATTTTTAATATAGAGATACGTAATCATTGCGAGATATTAAAATAATTATTACTTTGAATATAGTTAATTTTTAATATAGAGATACGTAATGATCGCGAGATATTAAAATAATTATTACTTTGAATATAGTTAATTTTTAATATAGAGATACGTAATCATTGCGAGATATTAAAATAATTATTACTTCGAATATAATTAATTTTTAATATAGACATACGTAATCATTGCGAGATATTAAAATAATTATTACTTTGTATCACTGTAAGTATAACAACTATCGTTGTTTAAAAGTCTTCGTTTGTACGAGGGCAGAAGAACAGGATCGATGCCATTAACTTTAGCTTCATTAACCGACGCTGCATTTGACTTTAATGTACACACTACATTAACTACTTAGGCGATAAAAGCGAATTATCAGCATGGAACTGAATACAAAATATTTGCGTATATAATATCGCCCTTTATTACAGAAATTCTTTCGTATTATAGACATGTTCTAGCGAAAATTGAAATCTCAGACAGAGTTTAAATGCCAAACATATACCACAAGCAAATTCGAACATAAACTCCAAGAAATTATACTTCAAACGATACCATAATTTCAAATGAAATAATTGACACAATCTTTTTCCATATTATCCAATTCCAAAGTTAGTTTACGAGTGGTTTCTCAGTAATTCGTTTAATTAGACAGATAAAACAATCTTCCATGTGAGTTCCTCTCTTTTCATTACCTTCGTAAAAATAAGAATTTCTAGGAACATTCGCAGTCTACGCGTCACGCAAAGACGAGAGTATTGCTACGAATACGAAATAAAGTACTAACAAACTGGTATCCAGGATGACGCGATGAAAGCACAAACAGATCGTAGAAGACAAAATTGACGCAGCGCTTCGCGCCACGTGATTCGTCGCGTGCACGAGTGTCAGTAAAATCACGACCAACGAGACGTTTAACAGACAGCAAACAGTTTAGCAAGATCTTGCTTCCATCTTCGCGTACAGAGGAACGATTACAAGCTGGATTAGCGAAACACGGTGACAAGGTTGCGTTACGTCGCTCCTCGGGATGGGTCAGGAAATTTGTCTTTCAGGGTAAGTGCGGGACTTAAGGTTGAGCTCGCAGGGTTATGTACATACTTGTAACGGTACAGTAGGAAAATCCAGCCGGGAAATCCAACCAGGTTCAAATTTCATCGAGTTATCTGGACATTCGAGAGAATTAAAGGATACGCGCGCTGTATGAAAAAGTGGAGGGAATAGACTGGATCGTGAAAAAATTCTCGATATCTTCCTAAGCCCCTACTTACGCTCGTCTCATCACGAAGGATTAAAACTTCCACGACTTTCCACGTCACCCTTGTATTCGCAAACTTTCCAACTGGGATTAGTCAAAAACTCTGCGGCACAAACGCGAATCCTTTTCACGCTATGGCCAGGAACTTACGAGTTTACTACTCGGCCAACAAGTGTTTCGGCTAATTTCCAGAAGACGAATTATCATTTCGTATCGCAGCGATCGTATTGGATCGTCGGAAAAGTTCCTTTCGTTTTATAAGGAAATAATGGATGCACAACATTTTCCGTTTTATATTATTTTATCGAATTACGTATGATACATTTTGTTTTATCAAGATAAAGATCACAACGTTCGACAGACTAGGTTTCATGTTTGTATAAAGATGCGTCGTTGTAAAACACGTGTCTGCAAAAGAGACACTTTTCGGACAACCTAATAAGTCCAGTCGCGATGTTTCGTTCGTTTAAACGACCGAACTTCTTGTCAAAGTTTAATCAATTAAGGCGTGGTGAATTATTTCAATGCATCGAACTTACAAGTCTGAATGCATAAAGTTGGGAAGAATTTTCTATCGAACTTTTAATACACGAAGCGTTAGATCGTGCAGCAAGTTTCCTCGCGTCTTTTGAAAAATTCCTCAAAAATTGTTACTTCCTGCAGTGAAAAATTCAAAAGATTGCTACTTTAAGATTTATTTGATCGACCGTGCAATATTTTGTTCCATAGTTCTTTGCAAATGGATTACGCGAGTGATTTACCTCGACACTATGGAAACTTTGTGTTTTTATCAGCAATTTCCCAAATATTTATTGAATAAAATATTTATAATTTCCTAGATATTTATGAAATAATTGGTATTAACGGTACATCAAATATTCTAATATAAATAAATATATCTACTATACGTATATTATTGTGTATGTATATCGAATATCTGCTGTGTGATGAAAGAAGCCTGTATCCAATATATATAGTAATAATTCTTATACAAAACGCTTATAATATTCGTTTTGGACAAGACAAGGATCGAAATTTTTGTTGATTTTCTAATTTTAGCGTCATTTTATTATCAAGCGGAAGAATTTTACTACGACGATTTAAAAAAAGGAACCACCTGTCAGGTCTTTTAAAAGTCTTTTAAAGATAACTGATAAATTGTGCAAGTTTTGTGCACATCAAAGACGATATTATTACTAAGATAATTATTATTTTATTCCAATATTATGATTATTACTCTGACAAATTTTGAAGAGAAATACTTTGAAAACCAAGTAAAAAGATAATTTTGGTAATTGATTTTGGAGATTGATTAGCAGCATGCTGGATTTTAAAACTGCTCGCCTATTTTATACCAATATTATGATTATTACTCTGACAAATTTTGAAGAGAAATGCTTTGAAAACCAAGTAAGAAGATAATTTTGGTAGTTAATTATGGAGATTGATTAGCAGCATGCTGGATTTGAAAACCAAGTAAGAAGATAATTTTGGTAATTGATTTTGGAGATTGATTGCAGCATGCTGGATTTTAAAACTGCTCGCCTATTTTATTCCAATATTATGATTATTACTTTGACAAATGTTGAAGAGAAATGCTTTGAAAACCAAGTAAGAAGATAATTTTGGTAATTGATTTTGGAGATTGATTGCAGCATGCTGGATTTTAAAACTGCTCGCCTATTTTATTCCAATATTATGATTATTACTCTGACAAATTTTGAAGAGAAATGCTTTGAAAACCAAGTAAGAAGATAATTTTGGTAGTTAATTATGGAGATTGATTAGCAGCATGCTGGATTTTAAAACTGCTCGCCTATTTTATTCCAATATTATGATTATTACTCTGACAAATTTTGAAGAGAAATGCTTTGAAAACCAAGTAAGAAGATAATTTTGGTAATTGATTTTGGAGATTGATTAGCAGCATGCTGGATTTTAAAACTGCTCGCCTATTTTATTCCAATATTATGATTATTACTCTGACAAATTTTGAAGAGAAATGCTTTGAAAACCAAGTAAGAAGATAATTTTGGTAGTTAATTATGGAGATTGATTAGCAGCATGCTGGATTTTAAAACTGCTCGCTTATTTTATTCCAATATTATGATTATTACTCTGACAAATTTTGAAGAGAAATGCTTTGAAAACCAAGTAAGAAGATAATTTTGGCAGTTGATTATGGAGATTGATTGACAGCATGCTGGATTTTAAAACTGCTCACCTGCAGAAAACACAAAGCGTGATTTGATTTTTAATTATAAACGATATTTATCGATAATACTAAGACGTATATTCGTCGATCGCAGCTATCGTAAGTAACATTTGTGTGACAATCTCCAGGCGAACACAATCTCATTACACGAATTTACTAATTTAATTAATCTTCTTCCATGTTAAATACTCCTGTTTAGAGACAAATTGGAGAAGACTTCGCGTAAGGAGATTCGAAGATGTCCCGTCCGATGAAAGGATTATTCCTGCAGTGCCATTTGCAAACAAAAGTTTCGGAAGAGGAACAACATTGAAAAATGTTTCATGCAGTTGCACACGCTTCGATTGTATACCCGCTCTCGACGAAAAGATGCAAAGAATTCTATATCTCTTTGTATGAAGCTGTGCACTTGCAATATCCATCGCCCGAGGAATTACGAACTAGCAAAGCTTTTCCTTTGGCCCTTTGTCCATATCGTTCTATCATGTAGATAATCCGTCAAAGGTATTTCATCAACTGTTACCAAATTCTATCGAAACGCGAATCACGTACATGTCCTTTGATCAAAGAAACAACGCTCTCTTCTGCAACGACTTATTCCGCTATATACGTTTCGATTTAATCGCAAAAGCGGACGACGATAATTCGGATGAAAAATAAATTTCGAAACATACAACGATATACGTAAAATTTAGCGAATTATATCTTGAATTTGCTACGCTCAGATAAAAATGTTATTATAATCGGAGCTACATTTTCGTTTAAACAAACCGCTTTTGAACTTTTGTCCTCGCATATCATGAGAACTATAACTGTATGTAAGAATAAAAGTATATATTTGTTAATAGGCGAAAAATATGACTCAAAGAATGTAAGTAATGATGCGATAATTAAAAGCATAGTGATATAATCTGTACTAAAAAATTATTTACAAATTTCAAAAGTATTAATACAGGGAAATAAATTTTTCAATTTCTGCTCATTTGCTAACTTTTGATGTACTATCGTGTGCTCTTTAACGCATATCATAAACTGTGCATATACGTGAAACCATTCGACACAATTAAAAAACTGCTTATTCAGATAAAAACCTTGCAACAAGTGAATGCTTACCGAGCATCTTTTATTTCTGCAACAGTGTATCGAAACTATACAGACATTTACGGAAACCGTCATTTATACGAAAAAAAAGTTAGATAATCTTTTCGAGTGTGTGGCAGTGACTTGATTTTATTGATAACAACCACTTGTTGGAATATTTGTTATAGCTCACACTGTCTCCCTCTGGTCACAAAATAAAAACAGAACTATCTTATTTATATTTGTCCCGTGCGGATTTCATATATTTCGTATTGTGTTTCGTTCCATAAATACTGCAAATGATTTCACAAATCAACCTCGAATTTTCACCAGAGTTTCCTATCTAATTACATACTAAATTTATTCGATGAATTTTATATCAGATTGTGTAGCCAATGCACAATTGTTAATTCATTATTGTTCTATGTTTTGCAACTCTTGCAAACAAATTCTACCAACCTTTGTTATATATTTTCCATTGTTATTCGACATGGATACAAAATTCTGTCTGATCAATCATTTCCCTAACATTTTAATATAGTTTCACCTCGAAATAGCAAACTGGTTTCTGACACGAAATTAGCAATTGGTTTCTCACTCAAAATGAGCAAATTATTTCTAACTAAGAATGAGTAACTGCTTCCCGGCTCGAAATCAGCAATCAGCTTCTGAGTGAATATCAGCAATGAATTTCTGACTAGAAAACAGAAATCGGTTCCTGATTCAAAATCAGCGATCTGTTTCCGACACGAAATTAGCAATCAGTTTCTGAGTGAAAATCAGCAATGAAGTTCTGACTAGGAAACAGAAATCGGTTTCTAATTCGAAATCAGCGATCTGTTTCCGACCCGAAATTAGCAATCAGTTTCTGAGCGGAAATCAGCAATGAATTTCTGACTAGAAAACAGCAATCGGTTTCTGATTCGAAATCAGCGATCTGTTTCCGACCCGAAATTAGCAATCAGTTTCTGAGTGAAAATCAGCAATGAATTTCTGACTAGAAAACAGAAATCGGTTCCTGATTCAAAATCAGCGATCTGTTTCCGACACGAAATTAGCAATCAGTTTCTGAGTGAAAATCAGCAATGAATTTCTGACTAGAAAACAGAAATCGGTTTCTGACTCGAAATTAGCAATCAGTTTCTGAGTGGAAATCAGCAATGAATTTCTGACTAGAAAACAGCAATCGGTTTCTGACTCGAAATTAGCAATCTGTCTCCGACTAGAAATCAGCAATTAGTTTCTGGCTCGATTTAAGTAATCGTATTTCTGCGGAAATAAGCAACTTGCTATTCACTCTTCTTTGTTTAAAGTCGTTGACAGAGTAAGAGATTCGAGAACGAAGTCCATGAGTAAGAAATCCATTAAAGCGAGAAGCCAAAAGTCTCGATGGCCAAATAAACACTGACATCGTTTAGTAGAAAATGAATAGAATATGTATAACGCTTTCTGGCTGTATTATTAGCGATCCTGACATGTTATGTATTGCTCGATTGTTATGTACTTTACAATTTACCGCTATATCTGGCCTCTCGCTCTTTCACCATGTTCTTTTCTGTCCCATTCGCGAACAAAGTTCCATTCGACTTTAGTCGAATAGTATATGTCTCGTAAATACTCGTAACAAGCAACTTGTTGGTTCCAAGCGTGTTGCTTATTTCCAGGCAAAACTGTACATGTTTTGCTCGTCTTTTACTGAACGACATCACAGTTCATTCGGCCACAAAAATTTATGACTGCTCGCTTCCACGAGCCTCTTACTCGTTCTCGGATCTCTCATTTTATCGACAACTTTAAATAAGAAAGAGGAATGAAAGTTGCTTAATTCAAGTCAGAAACCAGTTGTTTACTTCGAGCCAGCAACCAAGTGTTGATTTCGTATCAGAAACCAATTGCTGATTTCGAGCCAGAAACCAGTTGCTTACTTCGAGGCAAACCTGCAGCTGCTTTTGAACAGGCATGTATATAACTACCACAATTCCATAGTATCACTGACCATGACCGCTTCTTAAAGGAGCAATTACTATTACAAACGCGAAGATATACATGCTCCAAAGATGCTTTTGAGTCCCTTCCATTGAGTACGCACGATGCATCCAATTCAGAGCGATCTGAATCGCAATCCGTGCACCAAACTACCGCCACCGACCTCGGCGTTCACGCAAAGACTATATTTAATAGTTCACACCAAGTCACAAGTTTAAATTTCATTACGACGATTATGCGTGCTAGGCTATAATCCTCCTAGAGGATAAGGAATTTCTCAGTGTGCCTAACAGCCGGCGTTCTACCAACAGTCTCCCGCTATTTAACCCACGAGAATTTAGTGGACCAAGTGATATTACCAACTCGCGGATTATTTAGAGCCGTACGACCGCAGGGCCCCGCAAATTCTGCTGAACGGGCTACAATGCACTGCAGGTGCTGCGGAGAACTGGAACCCGCGTATTTACAGAGACACGTCGAGAATCGATGAAGCTTCGGAACAAATGAAACGTTGATGCTTCCTGCACTTGCTTGCGATTCGCCCGCGTTTACTAAACCCAACGAATTTTCTCTTTCTTGCGCTAACATTGTGCATAGCCACGAATGTTCCGAACAGAGTAGCGTCGTGAAATTCGTTTGGAAGATGAAAAAATAGGTTGCGTCTATGTACAAATAAGTTCGATACTCGGATCGTGGGCTCGGATGTTTTGCGTTCAGCTTTTTGAGCTATTTTTTGGTGCTATTATTCCATCAAATTAAACGGTATTAGTTCTTAGGCGAATTTTATTATTATATGGGCACGATAGGTTGAAACAGGTTTATTTGAGTTGGCTAAGCTCCAAGATCTTACAATTCAATTCTTGAGTCAGAGTTGAATTGCAAGATTCGTAGAGAACATCAAACTTGTACATTATGAGAAATTTTGTATCTTTAATGTAATAGCGAAAAGATGAAAAATGCCAAACAAACAATGGTAAGAAACAACATTGAAAACGAGAGAATAACCGCAATATTCTTAGAAAAAAATTACTTACATCAGTGGAAAAGTATTTCATATATAAGAACTAATAGAATAGACAACAAAATAACTTGCAGAAATGAAGTAATACGAACATACTACTGAGTTGTTGTAATAATTAAAAATGAAAATATTAAAATTAGATGTATTTCTTGTTGATAATTATACAGGATATATTTCGCGATTGATTATCAAGCTACTAATAGCAAGTGAGATATCGATCACTCAAAAATTTTCTGAGTTACAAGGCAAATTGCATAGTTTCACTGAAGTTAAATATTCTAATGAATCAAATGAACCTACTCTAAACTTTAATCATTTTGTTCGTTCTTCGTTCCATCGTTGTAAAATAAATATTCGATTAATTGGTAATAAAAATGATCCAACCTCCTATATACATAGATATATATGTTAATAATAAGCAATATACGTAACTAGGTCGTAGTAAATATTATCGTAGTATACATACAGTGCCGTGAATAATTATAAACTCATGCACATTTTTAACTTTTCGTAATATCAGAACAAAGATTGGCAAAATAATTTCTTCATATTGTAATACAAAACTAGAGAAAATTAGATCTTCTCTTAAAATTATATTTTCGACTGTGAAAAAATATAAATTACATGCAAATTTTGTCAGATCTTCATTCAATGTTTAGTGGGTTTTTTCTTCATATTTGACTACTTCTATTAATCCGCTAGATACACTAACTTATTTAAAGTTTCGTTTCCAATATTCTCTTATTTTATTCTTTTTTCAAGTTCAACTTTCTCTAGGTGTCTCCTTCTGATCGTAAACTTGTCCCGCTAGAATTCCTCGCAAGTTCTCCATCGGGTTCAGGTCAGAACTGAATGCTGGTCATCGTAATAATTCTGTTACGAAATCTTAAAACCACTTTCTTGTAGTGGCGGCTGCATAAATAGGATCGTTATCTTGCTGACGAAATTGTCTTTTCGTCTTCTGTTACGGTTACGAAAGGCAATAATTCGTCTTATAATGTTTCTTGGTATCCCATAACGTTCAATCTACCCTTTAGAAAAATAATTTCACTTAATATGTTCAGACATGATCAGTGGTTTTTTTGGAAATATCTTCCTTCGAAGAAATAATGCAGAAATCGAGTTTATAATTACTCACAGCAGTGTATGTAGTATGCAGTCAAATATGAATATTAATGACCAATTTTTAATCCCACTAATTGCAATTACGTTACAGAGACAGAAATATATTTCGTCAATGACGTTATATAGAATCTAAAAATGTACGTTCTAAATTATCCTTTTAAATTATCCAACAAAATGAAACGTTTTTCATGAATTTTAATAAAATTTAACGAGCTCGTAAAAACAGTTGTATTTTGGAATTTTACATTTTATAAAATATAAGAGAAAATTCATGCTTCGTGTGTTAATATCTTTTATAATATATGGGTAAATTTTGTCTAATTACAAATCCAACCAGTGTATTTAAAGAATAGATTTGTGATAATGAATATAATTCGATAATTACGTAATGCTTTTATCTTTATCAAAAGTCACAATTCAATTATTAGATTGGTTCTAGACGAACTATGCAACTGCACATTTAATGTTAAGGTTATTCGGTGTATGTGGAATTAAAGAAATGCGTGGGTAAATTGTAAGGTATTGTAAGTATATATATTGTGAATAATAAAGTACAAAATGTGAAATACAATGTAAGCTGATCCAGATGCTCTCGCTAGCAATGTTAGCCTGAGACTAAAAGAACCCTGAAGCCAACGTGGCACATGTACCGCTTATGGTCTGTCCTCGACACATTCTTTTGTCTATGCGCTATCGATGACCTTAGGCGCTTGAGAAACCGAAGACCAGATGTAGAGTTTTCTCAGAAGTGACTATCACTTCAACATTTAATATCCTCCAAGAATTTTTCAATTTTCTATAATGTTTACAGTGAAGCACGATGGAATCTCTCGTTAGAACTAATCACTCGTCGTTATCGGATAAAGGAACGCTCATATTTTCCCATAAAAAGTGAATACTTTACACTTTTAAAAAATAATACCGACAACAATGACAATTATTTATAATATAATATAAATACAATGTCTTTTAATTGCTTTTACTACTAAAAAATTGGATACTCAGTATGACTACATTATTAAAGTCAAACTATGTCAATAATATTTAACGCGAGGATTTATAAATTATAATTTTATAAACTATTAACTATTAATAGTTTATAAAATTATAATTTATAAATCCTCGCGTATAGAGAATTCAATTTTTTAGTAGTAAAAGCAATTAAAAGACATTGTATTTATATTATATTATAATTAATTAATCCAAACAAATATTTGTGCGTATGTATATGGAACGGGGATGAGTATTATTTATGATATAATAAATAAGATACAATGCCTTTTAATTACTTTTACTATTAAAAAATTCTCTATACGACTGTATATTACTACATTATTAAAATCAAACTATGTCAATAATATTTAACGCGTGGATTTATAAATTACAATCTTATAAACAGCCGTTCAAACTATTAATTATCCAAACAAATATTTCGTTTCTCCATCTACAGTAGCGGACAAAAGTTTAAGACGATGATTTGTAAACCGGATTACAAACATCTTATACGCATATTGTTCTTCTATTCGGTTTGTCTCTTTGGAATAACGTAGCTGTATGTTTGACCTTCGTAACCTCAGACAGTCAGTTGTTAAATACAAACAATGTAGGAGTTACAACAGTTAGTTACCGCCTAGCACTTGGAAACAGTGGACATTAGTTTAAGACGATCTGTGTAAAACGTGAGTACGAGTACAGTTTTTGAACATTTTGATTCTGGAATGTCAAAATCATTGTTTAGTGTACCTTTTATTGCTTAAAATTCATTTAGGTAGGAACAGACTATGGGTAAATCAAAGAATTTACTTGAAAACGAAAGGGAACAAATCGTAAGGCTGCGAAAGCAAAGTAAAACCTTCACCGAAATAGCAAATATAGTGAACAGGTCAGAAACAGCTTGTAAACAAGCTTGGTATAAATGTTTAAAGACAGGCATGTATTGCGATCAACCGAAAAACGGAAGACCACGGAAAACAACACCGAAAATGGATCGCCGGATTCATCGATTGAGCGAAAAGGATCGTTTTCGTAGTGCAAATAATATTGCTGCGGAGATAAACTATGAAAACGATACACAAATTAGTGCTAGAACTGTTAGGAGAAGATTAGAAGACTTTAACTTAAGAGGACGAAAACCCCAAAAGAAACCACTGCTGAGTTCTAGGAATCGAAAAAGACGACTTGCATTTGCTAAAGCTCATAAGCATTGGACAAGTGAAGATTGGCAAAAGGTATTGTTTTCTGACGAATCGAAATTCAATCGCGTCTGTTCTGACGGGATACGGTACGTTAGACGTCGAATTGGCGAAAGTTTGAAAACACAGTGCGTTTTAAAAACTCTTAAACATGGTGGTGGCAACGTTATGGTGTGGGCGTGTTTTTCTCGAAGCGGCCCTGGTCCGATATGTCGTATCAATGGAATTATGGACCGTTTTCAATACAAGGACATACTCAAGAACACAATGTTACCTTTTGCACGCAACAATATGAGTGATGATTTTATTTTTCAAAATGATAATGATCCGAAGCACACGGCTCGGGTTGTGAAACAGTTTTTTCAAGAAGAAAATATCACCGTGCTGCCGTGGCCGTCGCAATCACCAGACATTAACCCAATCGAGAATTTGTGAAGCATCATAAAAAAGACAGTACAAGGTTATAAACCGAAAAATTTAAATGAACTTTACTCTACGATTGAAACAGCCTGGAATAATATTACGGTAGATTAATATAAAAAATTAATAGATTCTATGCCAAGAAGATGTACCGAAGGGATAAGAAATAACGGATATTGAACAAAATATTGAATTTAAACAAAAATTGTGTATATTTTTTAACCAAAAATTAATATTTTTTGTATAGTCTTAAACTTTTGACCGACGAAATATTATACAGATTTCGTTCCTTTTTTATAACTTAGCTATTGAGCAAAATATCAAAATGAAATTTTTTTTCTAAGTGTACAAACAAATGTACAATTAGTTAATACCAAAAGTAGAACACCGTATTTATATTTTTTATGGAAAGTAAATCAATTATTTATTTCTTCCATTTCGTCTTAAACTTTTGTCCGCTACTGTAGCTACAAAATTTTATCGAAATCTCTACTTTAATAGCGCTTTATAGCGTTCCCTTGATAGCAATGAACGTCCGCGTGTTTACGGCCATACGGGGTGAAAGCGCTTTTAAGAGCGATCGACGTATTATGAAAACAATGAGGGACGAAAATATAGACTGTATTAAAATATAACATGCTTCATCCAAAGCGTTTAGAAGATCTCTTATCATTTTTAACATTTCAATTATAAATACCTGAAGTAATTTTAGCGGCACATGAATCAATAGAAAATTCGAATCGGGAGAGACTCGTATTGTTGTGCCTTGGAATACCAACGTTGTTTTGGTTTGCTAGGTGCAAAGGTAAACGAACTCCGGACGAAACATTATTTGTAATCAATCAGAGTTACATTCGAACTTTTTATAATAACACTGGTCGATACAAATAGACGAGCGTGCTCTCTAGGACGAGGATTATAGCGACTCATACAGTCGAATAGCGAGCGTAGAGTTGAACAGTAGAATGAGCGAGCGACGATTATGGCTGGCATACACTATGTCTGTACTTGTATTAGGTCGTCCCAAAAGTTTCTTTCGTTTTATAAGGAAATAATGGATGCACAACATTTTCCGTTTTATATTATTGTATCGAATTACGTATGATCCATTTTGTTCTACCAAAACAAAGATCACAACTTTCGACAGATTAGGTTTCATGTTTGTATAAAGATGCGTCGTTGCAAAACACGTGTCTGTAAAAGAGACACTTTTCGGACAACCTAATATTTCAAGTGATTTTAATATACACTGACTATTACAATTTTATCAGTCTATTTAATAAACCAACGCGTATAATAATTCACCTCGTAACTTATGAGTCACTTATAAATTTGCAAGTAAGTCATAAATTACCCGAAACATAAGCAACCTTGCGATAAAAAATATTCAGCTCAAGTATGGGAAATATAAAATAATACGTATAAAATCATTAAATAATTGTTTACCTGTAACGCGGATAATCTCGCAACGAAAAATATTAAGATGGGACATGGAAAATGTAACGTTGTAGCTTGAACACAAGCAAAATATTTAAACGTTGAAATGGATAAAAAATCAAATGTCATGACCGTTCTGCGTGACAAAAACGTAATTCTCGGTATTCCCTGGGCGACACCTCGTGTCCGGAGTGGTAATGTATCTGTTAAACGAACAAATTAAATTTGTTCAATTCACGAATGTATGTATTCAGTCGTAAATTTATAACAAGCTCATGGTACACAGCGGCATTCGTGCGCTCGTGAAAATATTTTCAGTTTTTCGGAAGAACTGCGTAAAGCGTTTAACTACGGAACATTCCCCCTGAACGACTAAAATAACTATCGTTGAATCTCTATCTGTGATAAAGCTTATACGAGAAACAAAATAGTCGAAAATATTGTTTAAATTATATTAATTATTTACCGTCTAGAAATAATACATCGCGTTATATGCACCGTTATTATTTCAAAATTAATTTACTGCTGTATTACCATAAATTATACGTTAATATTTATATAAACATTTCCCGATAGAGTAATTTTGATTGTAAAATTGAAGTGCTCGCTTAGCTCTTGCGAATAATTGCTTTAAAATCATTGTCCCTCGCGCTTATCTCGTACAAAATTTATCTGCGTCTGCATCCATCTAACGAATTGATATGCGCGAATTTCCCTACGTTTCGCGTGCCCTCAAATAAAAAATTCTAAAAGGCTTACAGCATCCGAATCAAAAGCGCAACGTGAAATTTTATTTCGAAACGGAGCAACCCTGCTATGGTATGGCGCGCACCGATATAAGGGAAAAATATTTTGCATCAAATACCAGGTAGAGCTAGTTTCCCTGGATATTAACGTGATTTAGTGACTATATCGCGTTACAACTACATTTCCACTAAAATTTTATAACGTTTCGGTAGTAGCTAAATGCACACCATGTACTGCAGGTATAAACTTGGTCTGGAAGCAGTGGCAGAAATTGGTGGAGATATTTCTCCGCGACGATGTTTCGTGAACTAGAAATTCGTGTTCGTTCGCCTGTAAAGCGATATCGTAGACACGCCGTTCCTTGCATTTTCTTTGCGCCCGATCCTCTGAACTCTTCCAATGGCAGAAATTAGAGTGAAGAGAATAAGTAGACAAACAAAATTCAGGAATATCAGCGATGCCATCGATTGGAAAATGTTCCTTAAAAGAGAGTGAATCGCATGATTCTTAATTGTGTTTGATCGGATTTCAAAGTGAAAGAAAAGTTTATATTAAAGTAAACTTTTATTTTATTCCTTATCGGCTTCGTTACTTTACAAAAACTTGCTATCTTAAGTAACATTGCAAGTGCGTTTAGTAAAGCAATTAGTGTAATATTTATCGATACGTGCTTATTCTTGACAAAATATAAGTGAAATATCAAAATTACGAAAAAAATCTTCGCAATCGTCGCGGACTTGTATGCATTCGTGGGAAATCCGAACTGCACAAAATACACGTAGTAGGAAAAAGTATAAAAGTATAAAATATTCAACGTATAACGTTTTCTGTAATACTTGCTAGGCGAAACAATCTTCTACCAGGCTTTTGCTTTTTTAATTATATTCTGAAAAATATGAATATGCGTAAAAATCCGCGGTCTAGTAATCACCGTAGCTACGTACAACAGCCACAGGCTTTGTGACTATTTAAATTGATGTTTGAAAGTCGTTATATAATGACAAAAATAGCGTCTATAATAAACGTATACAAATGTTTAGTAACAAGAGTAATAACAAGTTAAGAATAAGCTAATATTTAGTAACAAACGCAATATGTACCTTATAATTTATTTTTATGTTGTATTTATTATTATGTTGTACGTTCTGGTAGAATTCACATACTGTTAATTGTAGACTCAGATGTACGTACATTTCTCCATCCGCTTCGTAACCTCGAAAATATTTACATATCGAGAAATATGAAAATATTTCTTTTTGTTTATTGCATATTGTTGGAATACAACGATATTTCACGCATAGGCACAAATACCCTTACACAGACACCCACACAGGCATTTGAACAGGACACTTACACAGGTCATACTCATTACTGTATAGAGAGTGGGGTTCAAAATATTTAAGGGATCATGGGTCACTACCTACTTCTAGTCTGAGAGTAACTGGCCAACAATCAACAATCTCCATACGTTGTTAATTATATCATTCGCTTATATACATTTGGTTCTGTGGTTCTGTTTAATAAATATCACTTAATATTATTTTAACACAAACATTGTGTCTTGCACAGATTATTAATCTTAACTTTAAGATTAAATTCTAACACATATTGTTACATACCCTGGTGAGGTATCAGCGACTGCAATTGCAAGTATTCTATAAATATATAAATATTGAATAATATTCGCGTGCTTAGTTTGGTACAATTGCCTAAGTTAGTGCTGTTATTTAACACTAGTGTTATATTAGTGTTATACTTCGTGTTATATTTTTGCCCGCAATGATGTAACGAGTTTCGCAACGATAATTAAAAGAATAATATAATGAATTTTATTTTGTTTCTTATGTATTCAAACTGAAAATAATTTTGTATCAAGGCTACTTATATCAATACCAGTCAAAATGATTGGTACTTGTCAAAGTGCAATCTGTTTATCGAACCCCAATTAACCAGTTTTCTCATTTGGTACAACTTTGCACACGTTTTTAAAATTTTTACTGCGTATCATTCAACATGATAATATCAGTTATCAGGAAAATTCCAGATCGCTAGATGCTAACACTAGAAATACCACACCGGTCAAAACGACTGGTTCTACAATTTTATAAATGTGTCGACCCTCGTTTAGGTATCATGGTACCAGATGGATTAATAATACCAAAAATGTACTACATAACATGGAATTGCTTCTGTAAAAAATAATAAATCAATAAGTATAAAAATATTCTATTGTTACGTATTTTTTAAAAACCAATCATTTTGACTGGTTTTGGTAAAAATAGCTTCGTGTTAACTATCGGTAGTTCTAGTTGAGGTGAATAGCCCGTGATAGTAACGAAGAAGTACTAGAATATAATTAACGGTTCATTTATTAGACTACTAGCAATATACACTTTGTGTGGAATTCACGGTCGCACTAGCGGTTCATAGTTCGCGTTTACAAGTTTGGTTCACAAGTGGTGCGATACAGTGTCGGTTGAACAGTTTGCGCGAGGCGAGTTCGGACGATGATTGCTCTAGATGCGTCGCGGGGCTCTAGTCGATTATTAACTGACTGTTCGTCACGATGATACTATAGAGGAAAACTATGACGGGGTGTGTCCGATGGTAGAAATAGCTTCGTGTTAATTATCGGTAGTTCTAGTGTTAATAAGGAATTCATACTAATTATTATGTTACATTCTTGTGTAGCAAGTGTTACGTAATTTGCCAGTAATTGGTCAGTTAACAAGTTAGTACCATTTTTATGCAAAAGATTTATTTCTTTTAGAAAGCTTAGAACCTTTTCGACATTGTATTCTGTTACTTAGAAGCGATCGCGTACTGTTGGATATCTTTAAGTTGCGTCTTCGAATTTGATACAATGGCAAAGTAGATGTTCGATGGTATTGGTATTGCAGTCTTCACAGGCTACCAGGTTCTGTCCCAAAGAATTGTTTGTCTTAGCGGTTGTATCTTTGACTTCTATGAAACTTCGCCGACCACATCTTTAGACCCAACAAGTTCTTTCCATTAAAATAAAGAAACCGTCAGAATGCAGCGTTCAGCGCCGATCGTTACATCGTTGTCAAAACACAGAAGAAATTCTTCTCTCACGCAAAAGGAAAGTTACGTATGCAGTTTTTTAATCAAGCTCGGAGCTTCGATTCGATTCGCTCGATAAAGTATGTTGCGCGGTAAAAGTGTCGGCGGCGGTATTAAAATTAACCGTAGGCGGAAGTCTAGTTGGCCAGGACCGCTATAAAAAAAAAAAAAAAAACAGGAAAAAGAGGCGAAGTAGTGACTACGTCGCTAATGAGTTAACAAATCGATTCCAACTCCGGACTGTAACTCGCGACGTTATTTTAACTCCATTAACTGGAAATTACGTTATAATTTCTCGGTGAGCCCTGCTGTACACGTGTTTTAGCTAACCTCGCTACTTGTAGTTCAAGCCAGCTCTGGTGTAACTACGCCGGCAGAAATTGATGGAGAATGGAGACGTTCTAGGAAGTGACATTTCACGAACTCGAAATTTTCCCTTCGTCAGCCACTCACACATTCTACGTGAACATACGATATACATATACCTATGTGTACGCCTGAGATACAGCAACGAGCTTCTGTGACGACGTGTGCTTCGCAATAATAGAACAGAAATCGATGGAAAAATTCGTAGATCTCGTGAAACTTCGCAATTAACTTCTTCAGTTCTTAACCCATTTGCATCCAAGCGCGGGTCAATCCGCGCGCTGCGACTGTCTCCTATCACCAAGCGCGGATTATTACGCGTGCTGCGATTGCTTTTTTTATTTCCATTTTAATCTAAATAATTTTTTTTAAATAAACTAAATTTTACTTTTAAATTTTTAAATTTTATTTTTATAATAAATTTTTACTTTTTTCCTCTGTTATAAAGAATGTAAGATGCGATGTTTGCGAAGTAACATTGTCTACCAATCGTTTCGAACAGTAATTTTTCGATAAACCCATTTACATTTACTGCACCTACGACCGACTGCGCGCGGTGATAGGCAGCAGTCCTTTTAATTAGAGCCATGATGCAGATAGGTTAACTGTTTAGAAGCATTTCAATCTCGGATTTAGCAAATCCTCGTTTCATCAATGTTGATCGTTTCTGTTGAGAATTATGGATCTTAATCGCCGAAATAAAAGCAAAGGAACACTAAGGTTATACTTAGAATTTATATTAAAATAGTATTAGAGTTATACAATAAATGATTTTCAGGATCTTCGTCGATATATATTTGCACGCGTCCCAGCACTTTCTTTGGCTCACCATCTTCCATATCACACTGCTAAAGGAACAGTTACATTCCATACACTCTCCATACACTCATATTCATATACGTGTGTCACTACTACGCGGTTGATCTAGTCTATAAAATTATACGTATCTCAATAGTTTCTGTTGCTGATTCCTTCGATCGCTGGCTCTAAATTTGGACATTCGTCGAGAGATCTCGCCTTAAGGTTTCAAGATAAAAAAAGAAAAGTAAAATGAAAGACGAATGACGAATAATTTGAGAGATGAAACGAGAGATATCTGAAACGGTTAGGCCAGTCACGGAAATATGTACCTATGTGTATAGATGCTAAGCCAAGTATCACGCAGCAATATACAGTGTGGTGTTATTTATTTCCGCTGTGTGACATTTTTCCTATCTCTCGAAGAATTTTCCAGATTCGCTTCACTTCGTCGGATGGGACGTTTTGCGTGGCAAAAAATTCAACCACTTCGGTTTAAACATCACGAAATATGCCGGACACCGTGTAACGGAGCAACTTTGAGCTTATGGGAAGAATACATATATACAGGGTGATCTGAAGATTAGCTGCTACGATTTTTCAGACACTTCCGACAGTGGGAGAAAAATTATTTCGAAGGAAAGTTCATCAACTTTCGAGCAATATTATGAATTTCAAAAAGAATTTTACTTCGATGAAAAATCAAGATCACCCCTACTTTTGTTCTAAGCGTTTTTTATATTCCATTCGATACATTCTTTAATTCTCTGCAAAAAAGTATTAAGACACTCGGGTTTTAGTTCAAAAGATACTTTAACCTTAATGTAAAACTTATCGTACGAAAGTTAAGAAAAACGTGAGAACAAAAAAGCGCTGCGCCATCATTCCCTGTCTTAACGAGGAATTTTACAACATTAAAGCTAGAATATCTTCTAAACTATCGCATTGTTGCGTTACAAAGAATAGGAATGACCTTAACTCCTCGTCAAAGTAAAATCTTTTTCAAATTCTTAACACTGCAATTTGTAGTCGATCGACTTTCGTGCGAAATATTTTTCTGTCGGAATCGTTCGATGATCGGAAGTGTCGTAGAAACCGTAGCGACTGATTTTTAGATTCCTCTGTACACGTCATGTGCACGTACGCACATACATCTAGTCTCAGTTACATGCGTATAACGTACGCATAATGTATACATAAAATACAAACGCGTATAGCCATTCGTCGTATATTGCTCCCCTAACTTCTTCAGGGACTTTCAACGCGACAAGGGTGCCACTAAAGGAAATGTTGGATAGAAAACGTGACATATCGAAGTCACGTTTTATTCGGCGCTTTTCATTTATCCGAACAAGTTGAAGCCAATACTCGGATAGTTGGATCTCTCAACCATCATCATTTAAGAGTTCGACGAACTATTATAGGGTGAAACGTATCGATAAATTGCTCACGTGCATGCACGTTTCTTCTTTTCCTTTTTCCTTTTTCTTTTCTTTTTTTTACCTCCTATTTCGCATACTTATTGTAACTTTCGGATATATCCAAGAACAGATTTTATAACGAGCAGCGTTACGCTGCGTCAGCTTCAATATCGTATCCTGATGTAATGCATTTTGTATCAGGCCGAGTATAAGGTGGAATTTGTAAGAAATCATCTGTATGCGGTTGAACATTTTCCCAAAGTAGTTTACGTTGACTATGAATAACAAATATAGATGCGTGAGAGTGTGAAGACGTTCGACGAAACGTACGAATGCGAATAAAATGTACCAAATGTGAAAATAGAACGAAAGATGATAGTAATGATTAAAAAGATATTCACGATATTTTAAAATGAGACGAAATATATTCCTCATTTGTATTCCGAGGTATCGTAAATTATTCTATCGCGATGAATATTCGACGATTGAAGTGCAGACAACGCTGCGAACCGTCAAATTTTTTAACAAAGAGAGAAAGTTTCTCTGGCTTGAAATTATTTTCGAAATTTCAGTTGCTTCGATTATTACAAAATCTTAAGCGTACAATAATCCAAATGCATTACAAAATTTCCTATTTTGTACACTGATATAGATTCACCAGGAAAAGAACTGTATCTGTAAAAAAGGCCTGTATTGGTCTCTTAGTTGCAGAGAAAATTGAATGTGGCATTTAAATTTGTGTCAATCTTGTTTGTCCTTAGATAACCTGTATAAAAAGAAGAAAAATTTCAAAATGTTCTTTTCATTTTTATTACAAAAGTATTTTTTTATATTGAGTAAAAACTGTACATTGTTTTATATAGAGGCAATGTTGCACTGCCAGAAATTATTTACAAATGCAAAATGCTGGCATGTAGCACACTATACGATAAAAAGACAACATTTTTTCATTTTTGCACTTAGAGTGCCTTCTACAAGAAATCTCCAATTGTAGGTTTAAATAGATATCCCATAAAAGATATAACTTAGAAAAAACGAAGCTGGCACCCCGCTGGGGGTAGCTACCCACATGCTATATTTATTTTTATTTTATTTTTTTTTCTTCACCAATAAGATATAACACTTTACCAAATGTCCATAAGGACAAATTGTAAAATAACCAAAATAAAATTAAAAAAAAAAAAAATAGATATCCTTCCACTATCGTCGTTTATTCTGAATTAATATAGCACACTATGCAGAACGATAATATTGAAAACTAATGATTTTAAATCTCTGCTTACTTATTAGTAGCGTTGTTTCTTAAATTTCGTAAGCAGTTGCCTTACTTTCCCTTCTTAGTAAAAACAAACTTTCCCCTGATTTTTTTACAGACACAGTCCTTTTCCTGGCGAATCTATATCAGTACAAGAAATAGAAAATTTTGTAAATACATTTGGATTATTGTACGCTTAAGATTTTGTAACAATCAAATGGACATACAAATTTTGTAATAAAAATTGTGTAAGATACCGAATTTTAATTTTGCAAGATTAAGAATCTGTGAAAATGCAGCGCGTATATTTTCAGAAAAAATTAACAACACAACCATTCATATTCCACGACTTAAAACACTGTATTACATTTCACATAGATATACTTAATGTAATATAATACCATAGTACTTAATATTGCGCAATTGCATGAACGAAACTGTGTTCCACAATTCTAGCGTAAAAATCATTTCTCAAAACGGACATTATATTGAAATCCTCGCACGTAAAATATCCTTTTACTAGAAAAATCTAAGTCAAATCTATCGCTATGAAAAATGCGTATTCGTGCGAATTTGAATACAGTGGTTTAACTCGTTTAACCGAAATTCCGTGTTATCCAAGACGCTTTGAACTGTACTGTAACTTCAATTTCTTCGAAGTTTTAGCACGAAGAGTACGAAAGTGTAAATAGCCAGCTATTGCGAAACCAATTAATCAAACTTTCAGCCGATCAATAATTAATTTAAGACATTAGATCGTCAACATTTTTCTACAATTTTATCATACGATTTATGTTATCCGAGGTAGGTTCGCATCATCTCGAATAATCGATGTTCTAAAAGCGTTCGTTGCAACAACCCATGAATGAAACAGTGTGTTATTTTTTGTTTCGCGTCTAATTAATAGACGCGTAACGAATGCACGATTTCTGTATAACAGCGTAATACGGTTACTTAATTGATGCGATTAAACGGCTAAGAATATGATAATAACGTTAATGGTATGCACAAGACCTCGTGGTAGAGGAAAGTGGTCCGCGCAGAGATTTCCATTTAACGAGCATAGAGCACGAATCGCCGAGGCAAGTAACGCGTCGTGCAACTGGCGAAGAACGAAACACAGTTGGCCATTGGAAATAAAAAATTTCATTTCCGCCGCTTCCAGTTTCTAATCTGTAACGCTTGTCGCGGAAATCGACGCTACGAATTAATCCATTCGTCGTATCGTTTTCCATGAAGCCGCGCTCCGTAACGGGGAAAATAACGGTCCGACCAACCACTCGCGTCCGTTTTAACTGGCTTCTGTGGCAGAATTTGAGCACGATCGTGCCTGGAACTTCTAACACCTTGGCCGTTTACAAAATTTATATGCGTAACAGCTATCGCCGTAGCTAATGGAAGTATTTTGAGCAAGTGACACGCCCGACAAACTCAAAATTCGCCCTCCTCGTTCCATCACTGCGCGTCGTCTCGTTCGAGAAAGCTGCTGCTGCAAACACGACATCGTCGATTTCTAACGCGAATTCTGTGCATGGGACGAGTAAAACGAGACGAGGGAATACTTGCGATACGAATATGGTTGACGCAAGGATAGCTATATATGTATATGTATATAGATATAGGAAGCGAAGGATCAGAAACGTGACACGTCTAAGTCACGTGTTATGCATTCGTGACTCGTAGCTTTTCATTTATCTCATATAAATGATATAATGGAGTAGTAGCGATTCGCCAGGTGACACGTACCAATGTTACGCACAGCTCCTGTCGGAAGGAAACGAAAAGGAAAGCGAGACGGAAATCGCTATCCATAAAGTGCGATTACGCGAGATTATGTACAGTTCGATCTTACTTTTCCCGATGAAATCCTGACGAGTTATGTACAGGTAGAAATTATTTGGTCGAGTACATAAACAGGAAATTACGTGATGCGATTACGAAGCAAAATTGGTCGAATAAAATGTACAAATATTTAGTCCGATATAGTTCGTGTACTTGTTGCAATTCAATCGAAATATTCCGATCGATATAGCGAATTTCTGCAAATATTTCGTTACGTAAAGCACGTGCGAATTATACAAGATACTGGAAAATACAGATAAATATATATCGAGTGGATTGTACTTACGGTAGAGAAATAATAAATAAATAAATAAATAATAAAGCTTCTAAATTTAATAATAGATATATTATATCTTTATTTCTAATAATATATCTATAATATATCTATTTTTATTTAAAAATTATTAATTTCCTTAATATTTCCAATATTATGATCTAATTATAAGCTATTTAAATAAATTATTATTAATAACATTAATAAATAAATATATAATAATAATAAAAAAATAATTCTAAATCTTAAATTTACATTAAATAAATAATAAATATAATCTATAATTTTACCAGTTAATTTTTCAATTAATCTTTTTTCAAAATAAAATTCATAATAAACTAATTTATATATTAAATAATTTATAATAAATTTATTTAAAATACTATTATAAAAAAACTTTTTATAAATAAAATAATTTTTTTTAATTTATATTAAATATTATAAATGGAAAAATTAATCCTACTAATATTATCTTAAATACAAAATATTTATAAATAATTATTAAACTAATATTTATATGAAAGAAAAAAAATTAAAAATAAATTTTCTTATAATTAATATAATCTTCATCTAAATAAATTAAATTTATTATAAAATTATTTTTTATTATTATAAATATAATATGAAAAGAATATGATACAGTAAAAGTTGTTCCAATAATTAAATTTATTATCCCAAAAATTCTTATATCATTCAAAAAATAATATTCAATAATTCAACCTTTTGAATAAAATCCAACTAAAAATGGAAGCTCACATAATATTATTAATGAAAATATTATCAATAAACCTTTTATTCGCTACAAATGAAATATTCCAGAATAAAATTAATATTCGGTAAACAATATTTAAACGAAATTGTTATCGAGACAAAATTGATGTTCGTGAAACTATTTATATATCTACGTCAAAACGAAAATGAAGATTTCTCATAGATAGCAAAAATTGAAAAATATTGATTTTTTATCATTCCGCTATAATAAAATTATTTATTATCTATGTCAATAAATAGTATAGAAATTAAAACAAATTTCCATTTGCAGCTAATTACTAATAGTTTAACGTTGATTCTGTATAAAATAATGCAAATATCATTAAGCAAGATAAATAAATAAATAATAAAGCACGAAATATTACCAATTTTATAACAATTCTTACTCGAAACGTTATAAGATACACTTTTGTAACAAAAATAAAAAGAACATTTTAAAGAAATATACTTTTTGATTGTATACACGTTGTCCAGGGACAGGATCGGTATAGTGCTTGAAAATTTAAATGAATGGCACATTGAATTTGCTCTACGACTAAGAGACACTTTCCTACAAATATAATTCCTCTTCTGATGAATTTTGACTGTATCAGTGCAAAATTGTAATCGAAAATTTTGTGATGAGTTTGGATTATTCTTAAGATTTTATAACAATCAGAACAAACGATATTTGGAAAGTAATTTCAAGTCAGAGGAGCTTTTTCTCCTTACTAAAAGATTTAATGTTTGTACGTAAAGAGAAATTATTAATGAAACAGGAAAACGATATTTGGAAAGTAACTTCAAGTCAGAGGAGCTTTTTCTCCTTGCTACAAGATTTGATGTTTGTACGTAAACATAAATTATTAATGAAAGAGAAAATTAATAACAAAGTCACTTAAATTGTGTGTACGTATAAATTACATTTTGCTACAACTTTCTAACGTTATACTTGTTAAAAATATAAATTGTGAAATATGGGGTTAGCATCAGGTTAGGGTTAAGCTAGGGTTAAGCTAGGTTACCTATACGACATTAGGTTGCATAAGATTTATCGCAAAGTATAGTATACGTTATTCTATAAAATAGTAAAATAATTACAGAATGATTATTTAATCTACAATTGTTTGCACTTCCGTGGTCTAAGGTGTGTATTCTTTATTACTATAGAAACATCGTGTATTGATCAATGGCACTGTTTTATCCTTCGTAGCAATGCAATAGCCAGCCATACGTTCACGTTTGACACTATGAAAACGGAATAACTTCGAGTACGAAATTCTGCCCTATTCGTCATAGTATCCAGATTTATGTCCCACGCCACATTGCTTCTATTGAAACAATTTTCTGAATAAATTCATTTCCATTTTTTTCAAATCTAGATATAAAAAACGCTAGGATAAAGTTTGATACTCGAATAATCGATAAAAGCTTCATCGTGTCGCCGGAATGAAATATATAAAAAGAATAATTCATTGTAATTGAAAGACGACTGTGATATTAATTAATCATCAATTTGTACAATTACTCGGCCTCGATTATCCAAACGATATTTCGCGTAAATTTTAGAAAGAAGAAGAACACATTTTCTTTTCCGCATAACATACTTCGATACGCACAATTTTCATTACAATCACGCGCATCGAATTAATTACAATTTTACAAACATAGCTGATTTTTCTATAAATTTGCGTTTTTATTTACGCAACTGCATAAATCGAATTTAGATGATAAAGCTTTCTGTCACAAGGAGAATTTTCCTTTGAAAATTTTATATATTTTTGGATATCGTACATACACATTGTTGCACGTGTAAGATTCTCATAAATGCACAAAAATTCGCAATTTATCGATTGATACGACGTACACGGCGCCTGAGATGTTTAAAAACGAGCAAGGTTTCGAAATTATTTTCCAAAACTAATTATTGTATATAATGAAAAATTCATTTTTTTGCAGATCGTATTAATCTAATTTATAACTCTACCTTTCCATTTTTTCCAAAGAGAAACGCTACGAAATGGCCAAATTATTCGCTGTATATCTGAAGCCCCTTCCGCTGGAACATCGATAACCAACCGCCATTCCCGGCAATACGATGCTCTACATACAGGTTTAAAATAAAAAATTCCCTTTGAATCATAAACCAGTATCTTTCATCTAAAATGTAGCGAGAAATTCCCAAAAAATGTTGATGATCGAGGAAGTGACAGGTTTGAAACAAAATCATTTTTTTTTTTTTTTTTTTACTAAAAAGAAAAATCAAATTTAAATGTTTTTAAAGAATTAAATAATTGAGATGTGGAGAAAATTATACGTCGGAGAATACATTATGCAGAATATTGCTTCGAAATTTGAAAGGAATCAGACATATCGGTCGAGAAATTTCGTAACGACCAGGTTGAAAAGCAAAGTTTTAAGAAAAACGTAAGAGAAGTTCCGGAATACCAATTTTCCCTCCTGAATTTCCTGTGTATTCGTCCCTGTAACTCCGTCGAAAGTTTGAATTTTGATAATACGATATTCTGCGCGCTTAAAACTTGACGAAAATAAAGGAAGAAATTCGATTTTTCGAAACTATCAGTGTATGGCTCCTCAAATAATAATATACCGATTAAAGGACAGCAAATTCGTTATTCAATGGCACAGCAATATACGCGTATAACTTAAAACTTATTTTTAATTCGCAAAATTCCTTTCAATATAAGTTACGATATAACGTAACTAAAATACGATATTAAAAATGTTGCACGAAATTAACGCTGTGCTAGCGTGTGCGCGTGCACATGCACGAACCCAACAAGAACAAAAAGTTTGGAAAACCGTTTTTCCACCGTATACCTACATCCTTGCATCTCAATTTCATATTATGTACTTCGCTACTTCCCTAAATTGGAGACTGTTTTTAGCAAAACAGAGGCGCGATTAAGTCCAAAAAAGAAAGAGACGAAAATGCCAGGAGATTTGAATAAAATCGTGGAACTCGTACAAAACTCGAACAATTTAGAGACGTCAAATATATCGCCAAAGTATTTTCGTGGATTTTTCAAGCTACTGGCAGCGTCCTAACGAAGAGCAAAAATGTGCATCGAGTCGGCGACCGGTCACCGTATCGTTGCGCGTTCTCGCGCTCGAAACGCGACCGTACGACACAGTGAGAATCAAGCAACGACGCATTATGACTGAACGCGGTTGTACGAAATTGCACGTGCAACGACCGGGCCCGGTTGAATCCGCTTCTTACCCGGCAGATGCTCGTTTCCAAACGAAACGCCTAACTAGACTACGAGGAAAACGCAACTTTCCTACCAAGTATACCTATAGCTGCAACTTTCTAACGCGATTCACGATGCTTCCCTATCCTCGTTCAGGTGTTCGCATCGCACGTTGGGACACGCTCGATTCTTCTCGCGAGTAAAAGTGTTCCATGTAAATAACCCAATCTCTCTTTCTTCTCTCTCTCTCTCTCTCTATCTATCTATCTATTTCTCTCTCTATCTTTCAGCGTACCTAACTACTTCATCGCGTCTGTTCTATTTGCGATTTTTCAAAGTATTTGTCAAAGTATGTTAACGCGTTATGCGTTTAGCTTCCGTTGTGCGAAACGCACAATATTTTAATTATTAACTTTTCATATATTAATTATTTAAATTTGAATTTTTATATTAATTTTAATATTTCATTAGCTAAGATGATTATATCGGTAACGGTCGAAACTAATCTGAAAATTAGTTGGGAAATCCGTCTTAACAAAAAATACAATCCGCGTGCTCCGTTTCGCTTCAACATGCTTTGATAGTTATCTGGGAAATTTATTTTTATAACCTGTAATGAGGAAATGGTAGAAACTGCGAAATTTCGAATCAGTTGGCTGTACGTACATTTAATGCTTCAGGCAAATTTCACGCTATATTCTCGTTATATTCTCAAAGTGGAACGGTTTGATTTGAAAACTACCCTCATCAATTTCTTTTTCCTTTTTCGGATTCTGGAAAATATTCCAATAGAGAATTTGTCTCACAAAGAGATGGCAATAACTGCAAAATCTCGGACGAGTTGGCTGTACGTGTGTTCGATGGTAAAACAATTCTAAAAAGATTTGATTGCATGATCCTTTGCTTTTGAGAAATTCATAGAGAAATTACTTTCCTTTTACGTTTTTATTCCCACTCGCAAAATTGTAAAAATATGCGGAAGCACTGTAATAAATGAAAATAATCGAAAGTTTATCACGATTAAATTAAATTAAATTGAAAAGATTTAATATTACAAATAAACACAATATTAATATTAATATTAAATATTACAAGAATTTTATTAAATTAGGAAGAATTTAGAGATTAATATTAAATTGATATTGTAAGAAATTTAATACATTAAAAATTAATATCAAAAGAATTTATAAAGTGAAATATATAAAAAAACATATATTTTTATATAATTTATTATAATTTATTATAATTTCTCGAAAACGAACAGCCAAGCACTCGTTTTGCGGTTCTTTTACCGTCAACCTAAGGCATCGAATCCACATGCAGTCAACTCGTTTGAGATTTCGCAGTTCTTGCCATCCGCTTCTAAATGACACTATTGCATAACTTTCAATTGGGTCGTTTGAATTATTTATAACATAATTTTCGACGATTTAATTAGCTGTTAATGCCATGTGCAGAAGGTTTGAGAATGTTATTTACATCTCTTTGTTTCTAATTGTATCTCGTACATCCTTTGAGATTTAGATGGAAAAAGTGCGAGACAAAATCGATAGGTAAACGAGGAAAAATTGTATAAAATCAAGAAGATCAATTTCGAAAAATTATTCGAAGCAAATGGAGCGCTATTACGAAAAAAATGTACGATAAATCGACGACCCTGCGTAAAAAGCTTTTGTACCGAGGGAGTCAAGGTAACGAGAACACGTTAACCCTTTACACTCGGAATTTTCCCAGCAGCTTCCAACGCTTTTAAGTGTTTTATTTGAAATTTACTTTAACTAAAAAATAAGACAATTAAATAAATAAAGGAAGAAGTAAATTCACTTAAATACCAGTTTTATTCACACTATTGTTGTATTTTGTAATTTTTAAGTGTATGATATATGTTACGACCGTTCGCGGAGAGACGCGGTCTTGAAGGAACGCGTCAGCGAGAGGCGTAAATTCTCGCTACGATTCGGCTAATCGACGCCGCGAACTGGTCGCTCCCCGTGTTTCGATTAGGATAACAGGGGTGATTCAATGAATGCAACTTATTCTACAGTTGTAGAATATATACAGGGTGCGCCGTTAGAATTCGGACAGAATTCAATTTGTAGTTCCCACCATATTAGAATTCAGATGTTTGTGCTGATTGACTCTGAAGTTAGTTAAATATGTCAATAAGTCTTCTATAACCTCAAAATGACAGAACTCGTTAAGCAAAACCCGGAATACGATAGAAGAGCGGCGATTATAGAAAGTCTTCGCGCCGGGTGGATGCCAAAGTGAATCGGAGGAACGACCGTTGGCTGGCCCACAATCTCGAAGATGTTCCTGTTGTGGGCAAAACCAAATTTCCAGCAAGTGTTCACGTTTTGAGCGTTGTCTCAAGTGAGGGCGACGTCATGCCTCCGCACTTCTTCCAAAAAGGCGAAAGAATCACAAAGGAGGTTTATTTGGAGGTCCTGAAGACAGTAATAAAGCCGTGGATGGAAATTACGGCTTCTGGAAGGCCGTATTTATTTCAACAAGATGGCGCACCTGCTCACACAAGTCATCTTGTTCAAAATTGGCTCTCTGACAATGTGGACATGTTTTGGTCGAAAGATTTCTGGCCTCCTAACAGTCCCGACCTAAACCCATTGGACTATTACGTGTGGGGCGTTATCGAGAGACAAACTAATAAATGCAGGCACCCCAACGTCAACTCCCTACGAGCTGCTATCGAGTCAGAATTCGCGACAATTAAACGCGACCAGTTGAAGTCAGCGTGCTCGCGCTTTAGAGCAAGAATAGAGCAGGTCATAGAGGCAGAGGGTGGTTACATAGAATAAAAGTTCTCAGCAAGGACCCTTTAAATGAGATATAACAACATTTTCATGTGTTTTTGTGTATTGACTTAAATAAACAACTTTCTGCACAAAACTTCTTTTGTCCGGATTCTAACGGCGCACCCTGTATATATATATTTGTATCAAATTAACACTTACAACTTATACAGAAAGTATTGGTTCTAATCGTGTTTGAAGTTACGGATAGAATGTTCTAGCGAGATCTTGTGAAATACGACTGATTTGTATGACTGTTCGAATGCGACTGATTTGTATGACTGTTCGAATGCGACTGATTTGTATGACTGTTCGAATGCTACTGACGCGACTGATGAGTTTGACTGTTCGAATGCTACTGACGCGACTGATGAGTTTGACTGTTCGAATGCTACTGACGCGACTGATGAGTTTGACTGTTCGAATGCTACTGACGCGACTGATGAGTTTGACTGTTCGAATGCTACTGACGCGACTGATGAGTTTGACTGTTCGAATGCTACTGACGCGACTGGTGAGTTTGACTGTTCGAATGCTACTGACGCGACTGGTGAGTTTGACTGTTCGAATGCTACTGATGAGTTGGAAAGCTTGATGGAGAAAAAAACTGTCTTGGACCGATTCCTTTGTCTTTCGGGGAGACAACCCCCACCACCCTAGGATCACGCCACCGCACGCGCCAATGAACACGTAAAATCAAACAGATCCGAATCGAAGTTTCTGGAACTCGCGGCCAGACGGTAACCATACGCTCGTCGATGCATTGTATTGATATACGACACCGGATCACATACCGCGGGCCGCTGGCGACGGTTAAAAACACGACATTGAAGGCGCGCCGTGACAATGTATAGACTTCTGCTTGCCAGCCTGCCCGCGGTACGCGATCCGGTGGAGGAGAGTGTTACTTGACGTAACAATATACGTTGCAACAATTTCCAGGATGCAATCCTGCTTTTCTTTCGCAAGTTTCATAAAAAAAGGTGAAACTGAAAGAATGTCGAGTGAGACTCGACAAAGGAGCTCCTGAGATAAAAACTGATATCGAGTCATACTCGACATAGGAGTGCAAAGGGTTAAAGTACTTTCAACAAAAAAACAAACTTATCATCTTTCTTCTTAAAAATTTGTGATATACAGTTTCAACTTTATAATTGAACACAAGAGAAATATTAGACTAATTTGCTTAAACTTCGGCTGGTTACAGACTTTCTCTGCGTAGCGAAACGTTATTTAACTTAAAAAATGATAAAGGTTTGAAATCAATTTGCCGTGAAATTCTTGCTTAAACGTTATTTCAAATTCAAAACTTCCGCACGCCAATATTTGATTTACTTCGGTCAGCAATAAAGTAGAAAAAACCAGCTACCTAATTACGCGTAATTTAAAAGGCAGCGAATTTTATCGCGGGAGCCGAGTATATAATTTGTATTCACGCGCACGATGCGCGTTGTTTCGTACTCTCATAAAACGTTGGTAGCACAATCGATTAAGCAATAAGAACTTTTATTATTAAATCGTAAGCGTCGAACGTGTTTCCACGCAGATCAGGAAATTTCAATCGAAAGAAATCAATTTTCCTAGAATTATTTAGCAGAATTATAATTTGCCCTTTGCGCATGTACAACGTACTTAGTTTCTTGCGTTTCGTTATTTTCTAGTACGGTATCATGATCACGTTCTTTATATTTTCCTATGATTTCTCCGCGATAACGAGATCATGAACGTTTTTAAATTTATTATGTTTTCCATGTTGTATTCCATGTTCCATGAAAGTAACGTTAAATGAGACTATTGAATGTTAATATTAATATTAATGTTATTGATCAATGTTTGATTAGTTTGAAATTGATCAGTGCAAGAGAGTAGAGAATTTAATGCAACATTACCGATAAATACATTTGTTTTCATAAAATTTCTAAAATTTTTATTTAACTTTTGTACTGTAAATTTCCTTCTTTAAATCTATTCCGTTTCAGGTTGTTGATTTCCTCTAAACAAACGCTTATAAATGATACGGAAAAGACCACAAGATTTAATGTAAAAATTTTCATGATGTCACTATCGCGTAAAAAGTGTAATAAATTTAAAATAATCAATTCTGGTCGTTGTATTACGCAAGAAAATATTAAAACTCTGTCCCCTTCCAAATGTAAAAATCTGATAAAGTATTCTTGTTTGACAAATAGAGCATTTTACGTGCATCCTTGACTGGGTAGATTTCGTGTAAAAGTACGATAATAAAAGCGCGTGGTAAAGTTCTCATAAAATACAAACAAACTTATTACTCAACGTAATATATAGAATATGTAATACATATACATTAATGCGCGTAGTGTTAAAAGCGGTGCTAAGACACGAAACGAGCACACTCCGGAAAGAAACGTTTAATAAACAAATAATAAAAAAAATACAAGCTAATATAAGATAATAACCAAAGAAGAAACAAAAAGTAAAAAATAATAAAAGGCAATGATGGAGTAAAATTCAAGAATTTGTAAACAGTACAAATTTAAAAGAAACTAATTTACCAAGAAATGAGATGACAAAATTTTTACTACCTTTTAGTGCAATTTGCAGTTTGTATAAACTAAATATACAGATGTACCTTAAACGTACATCGAAAAATAAGTCGAAAGAAAGGAATAATACTTTTTCGTTTAAGAAAAGTTTTATTTTCGAGAAAAATAACGTGTATTAATTGCAAGTTTCAAGGCACAAAGCTTCTGTTTCTGCTCGTGTTTCTATTATTAAATCCGGAGTGTACTCCAAGAATGATAACAGCGTCGAAGAATTAAAGCAAACACCGTTTCGACTTTCCAAGATTTAAAAAATACGCGTAATTCGCTACAAGAAGCGCGTGATAATTTAGTTCGAAGGGTGCAGCTGTATATTCAGCAACATAGTCAACATTTCGAACGTTTGTTACGTTAACCAAAGGAAACCGTTCAATTAAATCGGAGTAGAAGAAAGTAACAGTACACGCAGACCGATATCGCGGAAGTAAGATACCAGCAATAACAGGAAGCATTGGCCATGTTTGACAACACGAAAGAAACACGAGCAGAAACACGAGTTTTAGACCTTGAAACTTCTCAAAGTCTTCCTTTTTTTCTCGAAAACGAAGCCTTAAATGAAACAGCGTTGCTCCTTTTCTTCGACCTACTTTCGACTTCGGAATGTTGCACCACGATTTTTGGGACACCCTGTACATGCATCCAGCGTGTCCCACGAACTCCGCGCACCTGAAACACCTTCGTTATTCCAAGCAATACGCGAAAATGTTACCAAAGAAAGTCGTAGAACTTAAAGCATACACAACGTGGTAATAATATTAATAATTTCTTTTTAATTAATAATTTTTTAAGAATAAGAACGTCCAATATTTTACGCTTGATTTCGAAGAAAATGAACAGGGAATTCCAAGCATAAACGCGCTGTCCTCCTCTATCCTAAAACTTAGCCTTTCCGAGATACTTGACTTTGTCTGTTCTATCGCTTTCCCTATAAAACGAATGGAAAGACGCGTGTACACTGGACACAGTACATTCTTCGAACATAAACAAATAACAGAGACAAAGTAGCATGTTGTATTTCTCGCACCATTCGTTTACAGAACGAACGTCATAGGACGAACCAAGTCAAATATCTCAGAAACAGTAAGCTTCAGGATAAACGTAGCTTAGCGCTTTTATATTCAGAATTCGCAATTCCATGGAAATCAAGCGTGAAAAATTGAACCTTCCATTTACACAAACGAAATTGACGTCTGTGTTTATCTTATCGCATCTACCTGTCGAGAAACCATTCCTATTATTATTATTATGTGTTTCTTTAAGTTTCTTTAACATTAGAACTACCACACAAATCAAACTGACTAGTTTTACAATTTTATTTTAAAATTCCTACTTCAAGTTAGATCTTTTTTCCGCAATGATGTAATGATCTTCTCAACGATAACTAAAAGAATAATATAATGAATTTTATTTTGTTTTTTATGTATTCAAACTGAAAATAACTCTGTATCAAGGCTACTTATACCAATACCACTGAAAATGACTGGTACTTGTCGAAGTGTAAAAGGGTGCTGCAATCTGTTTATCGAACCCCGATTAACTAGTTTCCTCGTTTCGTACAACTTCCTACACGTTTTTAAAATTTTTACTGCGTATCATTCTAGTACTGTAGATTCTGTAGATACTACTATTAGTATTCTGCTAAGATTATCATCATACTATTAATAGTTTTTATCACATCTTTCAATATCATTTTAATTGATAAATCTTAATTTGAATTTATTTAAATTATTTAGTTTTCTCAACTGTTGAGTTAGAAACTGTCCAAAAATATTGCAAAATTTGTGCTAAGATTATCATCATACTATTAATAGTTTTTATCACATCTTTCAATATCATTTTAATTGATAAATCTTAATTTGAATTTGTTTAAATTATTTAGTTTTCTTAACTGTTGAGTTAGAAACTGTCCAAAAATATTGCAAAATTTGTGCTAAGATTATCATCATACTATTAATAGTTTTTATCACATCTTTCAATATCATTTTAATTGATAAATCTTAATTTGAATTTGTTTAAATTATTTAGTTCTCTTAACTGTTGATTTGGAAACTGTCCAAAAATATTGCAAAATTTGTGCAAAGATTATCATCATACTATTAATAGTTTTTATCACATCTTTCCATATCATTTTAATTGATAAATCTTAATTTGAATTTGTTTAAATTATTTAGTTTTCTTAACTGTTGAGTTCGAACTGCCCAAAAATAAATAAATCAAGCTTTGAGAGTAAAGTTTTAAGATCAAAACGTTACATGCTTGTGGAAGAAGGAAATGTACAATGTACATCCGGATAAAAGAAAAATTGAATTCGTTACTTAAAATTAAAACTACCACACCAATCGAATTGAGTAGTTTTACAATTTTATTTTAAAATTCCTACTTCATGTTAGATCTTTTTTCCGCAATGATGTAATGATCTTCTCAACGATAACTAAAAGAATAATATAATGAATTTTATTTTGTTTTTTATGTATTCAAACTGAAAATAACTCTGTATCAAGGCTACTTATACCAATACCACTGAAAATGACTGGTACTTGTCGAAGTGTAAAAGGGTGCTGCAATCTGTTTATCGAATCCCAATTAACCAATTTCCTCCTTTTCTACAACTTCGCACACGTTTTTAAAATTTTCACTGCGTATCATTCGATATGATGATATCAGTTATCAGGAAAATTGCGGATCGATCGCTAAATCGCTAGATGTTAACACTAGAATACCACACCAGTCAAAAACGTGGTACTACAATTTTATGAATGTGTCAACCCTCGTTTAGGGATCCCAGATGGATTAATAATACCAAAAATGTACTACATAACATGGAATTCCTTCTATAAGAAAGTAATAAATCGTAAAATTTTTTATTTTTTAAAGACCAGTCATTTTGACTGTGTAGCGGCACTAACTAGTGTCGGACGACGACAGCCAGTGATTAGCGCCTTAGGTTTCGAACATTCGGGACCCGGCGACCGCAGTCCGATTTTCTTCCGCGGCATCAAAAATGAGAAGAAAAATGCAGCAGTAGCCCAGCAAATGACACCTGCGACCCGCAGCAGAACCTGCCTCACTCTACACACGAGCAGTAGCGCACTATCACTACAACTATATCGGCCAGACAACAACAAACAAACATGGTACATCTCAACTGGTTGTTGTAGATAGAAATAGCTTCGTGTTAACTATCGGTAGTTCTAGTGTTAAGCTGCTGACGTTATTCCGCAACGATCGTGCACAGAGTATAGAACGCAAGCTCACTTTGCCGTTGTTGTCTTTGTGGCAGTAACAGTCGTCAGACAGCCTTTGCTGATCCATCAAGTTTTAACACGAGTTACAAAACGTATTATCAAAAATAATGAAGATAATTGAGGTGTGCGAAGTTCCGAGGGACAGGCTGTTGTGCGCGGTTGAAAAAGCGCTCGGCGGTAAAATTAATTCCCATCGAGACACGCAATTTCGATTACGCTTTTCCCTCGCAGTGGAGTTACACATTTTCAGAATTCAGATTTTAATTAAATCATAATTAATTAAGTTTAAGATTTGCGCTATTTCTCCTCTGGAAACATCGGTCCGAATTCGCCACTATCGAGATACATTGGCGAAATACGAAAGTCTTTAAAATATGATGATATATTTATTAGGTTGTCCGAAATGTTTCTTTCGTTTTATAAGGAAATAATAGAAGCACAATGTTTTTTGTTTTATATTAGTTTATTGAATTTTGCACGAACAGAATAATAGAAATAGGACGAAATGGATCATACCTAATTCAATAAAATAAAATAAAACAGAAATTGTTGTTCATCTGTTGTCACCTTATGAAACGAAAGAAACTTTTCGGATAACTTAATATAATGGAGATAGACGCGATACTTAGAGGATAGTAGATATTAGTTATATTACATATTATTATTCTGATGCATGAGCTACGTGTAAGAATAATCTGTTAAAATTTTATTGAAATCAAAAGGTACACATTCGAGATAGAATTCTATTGCTACCAGTGGCAAATCCAGTAGCTCACAAAAGTATCGAAAATCTGTGTAAAACATTCGTAATAACTACGTTTCTCTGTACGGCAAAGTTTGACGCGGATTACACGTAAATGTGTACAGCACTGCAATGTGTGACGGATAATGCTGTTCCCTACGCAAGCACATTGGAGCAAGCGTTTGATAACTAAATTATAATTTTTCCTAAAGATATGATGCGTATACTTTAACTTTAATAATCTATTTTAATAATTAATAATACAATCGAATGGGATATATTTTAAAGCACGGTATGACACATAGACCCACGTCACAATTTTCACACTCATAGCGCGATAGTGTTTTTCAAATTGCTCTTCGTTTTCTATTTTCAAGCGACATTTTGAGCTTGAAGATTCTACAAAATTATAAGGATACAGATCGCCGTGTTAAAAAGAGCATCTAACAATGGTATATTTATATTAACGAAAAGCAACAATTGGTACCTGACATTGGCGTATCAAAAACAAAGCTATATATTCTGTCTGTATATTGTTAACACTTTGACTACCACGTTGGTCATTGGTGACCGGAGCGCTTGAACTTCTTACAATTGTAAAAATTGAATGAAAATCGACAGTTAGGACATTTTGAATATAACCGATAAATAGAAGATACCTTGAAATAAAAAGTGCCCCATTGGACAATTAAAAACTTTTATTAGAACATCAATAAAAAAAATGAGAACAAATCTTGCATCTAACGGTGCACTGTGTTAAAACACTGTGACGTCCTGAGCGAATCATGTGATTTTGACGCGGCAGTCAAAGTGTTAACATTGTTATAAAACGTTGCGAGGGCAAAAAGAAAGTGTGACGCAAGACAAATGAAAAAGATCATTTAGCTCAAACGGCGAGCGTATAAGTCAGTAGAGTGAGTCACTACAATGACGCGTCGTAACATCAGATGACATCCGCGAAAGCCACTATAGTGGCGCATGTGCCTAAGCGATTAAGACGACTAGTCGGTAGAAAATTCCATGTAGAATTTTCGTTGTAATTTCTCCCAGATCGAGTAATCGTACGGTTGATTGGGGGGAAATGGGGGCGTAGTAGGGCAGAAAGAGAATCAAAGACGGTAAAGTAAAAAGTAAAGAAGGGAGATTTATAAGTGAAACTGCAAACCTCGTAGACTAGCGCATTCGCGTAATTTATTCCATTACATATATATAAACATATCCTAAGGAAGTAGGAAAATGAGGAAAACGAATTGAGAATAAAGCTCGTTCTAGCTACCAAATATCTAACGCACAGAGAAGAGAGATAATTCTTACTGAAACACAATATTGTTCTCCGATGAGAGTAAATTTGACATTTTTGGGAGCGATGGTCGTAAATCTGTACGAAGGGGAAAAAATACGGAACTAAACCCAAAGAATCTACGTCCCACGGTGAAATATGGCAGCGGATCAGCGATGGTGTGAGGCAGCGAGCTGCGTTGGAAATCTTGTTTCTATCGATGGGATTTTAGATAAGGCGGAATATTTGAACATTTTTATGGATAATTTGAAATATAGCATGGGAAAATTAAATTTACCAAACAATCAGTGCTTCCAACAGGACAACGAGCATTCGACAGAAGTCGTTAAGTGATATTGTACATCTCGCACATATTACCACGTCCATGACAAAGTTTTCACATCAATCCCATTGAGCATTTATGGGATAAAGTAGACAGAAGATTGAAAAGTAGGAAAATTACATCGAAAGAAGAACTAAAACAAAAACTCCGAGAAACATGCCAGTCCACTGTAAATATTACATTAAAGTTAACAAAAGCAAAAGAAAGGCGAATCGACATGCTACTAAACCTTCAGGAATATTTTTATGAGCCATAATTTACTATTAATTAAAATAGCAACATCATTCTATGTCAAATGTGTGTTGTTCGATTTCGATGAAACGTATGTACAAGATCTCCGCATGTATCGCATGCTTCACACATGCGGGAAAACATATTTGAAATATTTTCCTGTATATATTGTTAAAGTAATACTATATAAAGTTCTATTAAATACAAAACTTATTCAGAACAGAATAACTATTTTATACATAATAACTTGAAATATTAACGAACAGCGCTCTATTCTCTTGTACTTCTCAAACAGGAATAAATTTGTTTTATTGCACGTTCATTCATTCAACACATACGCGACGCTCTTGTCTCATGGCGTTTTCCTTTTGTCTTCCTCTCCTTCATTCCTCGTTCGTACAATACAGATGTACATACATCTATTTTCTAACATATATAATTAGATTACATTTGCGAATGAAATCCGCTTAATAAATAACGTACTAAGTATGATTCGGTGGTTCGATTCCATCAACATTGTTGAAAATTTTGGATCTTAATTGCCGAAATAATGATATAGGAACACTAAATTTACACTTAGAATTTATATTAGAATAGTTATATGTTTATTTGATAAAGGATTTCAAAGATATTCTTCGATATTCACTTGCACGCGTCTCACCTTCTTCCATACCAGACTGTTAACTAACTGAACAGTTTACATTCCTTTGTTTTCGGCACATACATACTTCCACACTCATATTCACATACATGTATCACTACTACGCAGCTAATCTAGTCTAGTACATAAAATTATACATATCTCGATAGACATATATTCGCTTCGTTATCGTTGAATCTGGAAATACGACAACTATTGAAAAGTTTGCCGGCAAAAGTAACGTTGCTCCGGCGATGATTTCGTATCGGGTACGTAAATCGCACGGTAAAAAGAACGTCGTGTCAATAGCGTCGAGATAGAGAGAACAATGAGCTGTTCCGAGCACAATGAACGGTTTCCACAATTGTATCACAGAATTTCGAGAATTTCGTCGGCTCCCACGTGCGTATGAATAGAAGCGAAATCTTGTGTGTTGCGCAATTGAGGTTCGGAGATGGCGGTGGAACGCTGCTGTCGTTTCGCTGCGTTTGAAAAACGAGAGTTCAAGTTAATGAGGAAAGTTGCGCACTCGTCTTCTCTCTGCCCTGGCGCGGGAACACTCGCGTCTACCTCGCTGCTAATTTCCACGATAATCCCACTCAATCTTTAGTTACGCGTTTGGTCATTGTTACGAATACCTTGGTAGATTGAAAACCTTGACGTAGAAACCGGGCAAGTGCAGATTTTTAATGTTATGGGAAATTGAATAAAACTGAATTAAACGCGCCGATGTTTTGCACTTAGAAAGGAATTGATGTAACGAGCGATATGAGAAACGGTACTTGTTACATTTTTTAAAAATGTACCTAGCAAACCTTCCTCGGTATTTAGACCTGTCTGCTTCCTGCGCTAAAATGCCCGGAATTCGAAATGGAATATCTCATTTTCTCGCGTCTTTATTTTTCCTTGGCTTTCTTTCGAATTCCAGTTTCCTGGGCAGACCACTGACATCCGGCTGGTCGTCTCTCGTTGGCACGTACACTTTCTTTACTTTCCGATCACCGATACGAGTCCTGTGCGTCCCAAGACATTTCAAATCGACGAGAAGAAAGACACGCGATTTAACAGAGTAGGTTTACTAAACACGTTTGAAACGCATTGGCTGATAGATTAACGCAACATTAACGCTATTATACTTTAGAATGAGAATTTTATGAATGATAGTCTTCAATTTTTTTAATTTAATTCCATTGTGCGAGAATGAAAATGACACGAATAATAATATGGCCATTAATTTCTAAAGTCTACTGTTTTATTTGTCTGACAACGTTATTTCGGGATTCTGTAGTGGCGGACGAATATATAAAAATAACAAAATATATAAAACTTCAACGCGTACAATTTTTGTAAAAAGTGGACTTGCTCGATTTTTGCAGCGAGGTCGCCGAATTAATCTATTGCATATGTATGTGTATATTTGTAAAAACTTCTTGGATTTTCAACAGAGAATTTTATGCTAGCAATTATAATTTCTCAATCTTCTCTGAATATTTTGCGAAGGTTGTTCATTCAAAATTCTTTTGTATTGTTCTCTTATAATTCTGTATCTTTTAATTTATCTACAGTTAGAAAGTGAAATTATTTCGCGTAAATCGACATCCTAAAAATACTGAAAACGCGCAAATTCGAAAGTGTTAACCGTCTATGAATGAATGATCGAATGAAATATGTTTTACAGAAAAGTTTCAGCAATTACAGTAAACTCCTTCTCTTAATAAATACACTTTCATACTTTTATAGGAGCAATAGAGTTCCATTTTACGAGGTACTTTACGTAACGTGTTACCCTGTAGCCAGACAGATTTGAGTTCTACTTCTCAACAGCAATTCCATTGCAGTTTGATAGAAATGCTCGTACATTTATTAAAAAATCGATTATTATTTTTCCACTGATAGAGAGAAGTTAAAAGAAAATATATAATTAAAATAATTTCCAACTTTCTATATTTGCAAATAAACAAACGTAGTAAAATAAATTATCGTTTACGAACGTATTTTAGCGGGATAAAATCTTCGAATCATAGAATTATCCAATTTCGCACGAGACGCGTGTAACGTGGCAGTCGCGTATTTTCATTCCATGGAAAAATAATAGGAAAAACCGACTCTCTTGTAAAAACGAAACGAACGCGAGAAGAAACGAAAAAATATTAATTCAACACGGTCGCAACGTGTTCTTCTAATGAAATATCGTTGCGTAACATTTTAACCTGATGTTGGAATTTCTCATTTTCGCGCCGCATGAAATGTGTTAAGCCAAGTTCCGCCCTTGCAGGCCGTCCACAATTTCTTCGCTTTATCTTGACTTATCCCCGCGTTTACGCCACATTTTACGCGCTTTGCGGATCGCACTAGTACAACAGACGACTTTACGAATCTACGTCTCCGATCGGACAACGTTTAATCTATGGCAGAGCGGCTAAAACAAAACGACAGCAAAATGCAACTTTTCAAGGGAAATAGCAAATTTCTCTAATCACCTGGCGAATTACGTTTCACATCGTAAGCGACATATTAACCGGAACCGAATCACTGCTATTCTCCACGGGGACACAATTGATACAGTCGGGCGGAAAATAGGTAGAAAATACCGAAGCAAGGGGTAATTTGAGCGAAAATAGGTAAAATCAGTTTTTCCGCGGTGCGCGCTCGTCAGACCGTAAAACAGAGAGACCGTTAATCGATTGATGAAACCGTTAACTGTAACGACGCTTTTTACTAAACAGTTGAATTCTCTTGTATGTTCGTACAAATCCGTGTGCATCCGGTAACTGCGTACCTATAGATTGTTCCGTCCCTTTTCCAATTTCATCTACGAACGATATCGTGCCAGCGATTGATAACAAAACGAAAACAACCGCGAGCTGGGTTTTCCGGAAATTCGCTTATACGATCGTCACCAGCTCGTCGTTGCTGGCAATCGGTTTTCAAATATATTCCACGTTGACCTCGATATTAGACAAATAATAATTTCGGTCGCGCGTTGTGACTTTTAAATCTGACTTTTAAACCTTCGCCAATCAATTTCACGCAGGCAATCGGAACGAACGGTAACGTTTTCACGCGCTGAACGCATCCGATTTTTTAACAAATAATTCGGACAAACTGCACGGACGTGGAAGATGAAAGAGAACGGTTTGTAACTGCGTAACGGTGAACCTATCGATTTAGCGAATGTACGGGTTACTGTGTAATATACACGCACAGTGATTGTCTGACAAACTCTTGTACTTACTTATTCATCGAATATTTATGTTTCGTAATAGTTATTAAATAATATTTCTGAAAATCTAGTATCCACGTCCAATCTAATTTTATCAGTTTTCATCATTTTTAAGTAACAATTTTTGTTTAGATTCTCGTGTTACTATAAAGGAACAAGAGATTTTGATGAATTTCTTGTAAACCAACTACTGATTATAAATGGGACTTTTCGGCATGCAAATGTGGTCTTCAGGTATAAACGTAATTCCTTTATTTCAATTCCACTTATCGTTTATGGTATATCGTTCAAATGTTGCGATCGTCTTTGACAATGCATCCATTGCATGCATTGACGTGCTGTACGGTACCTGCTACAGTCGTCAGAATGCAGAAGGAATTTTTATAAAGTCAAGGGTCGAATCTATTTTTGAAAGAGGAATAAAAAAGATTGGAAGGTTCTAGCGTTTAGATGAAAAATGTACTTTTTCCCGCGGACAAATTGAGTTTATATCGTTCTAAAGGATATTATAAATAAATGATCAAATAAAAATTTGACGTTCGATAATTGGAGAAATTTGTGACAAAGCGACAGAGCTGAAATTGATCAATCTATTAGCTTCTCAGTTATCGCGCACGCTAGTTTAGAAAGTTATTAGACGTGGCAATTTAAAGAGTTAATAAACGCTGAGAGAAATTAAAATTAAAAAATTACGTTTCTATATTTATTAGAACTACATTTATATCCCAAAAAGCTGTAATTGGGATTTCTATATTTATTATTTCTATAAGTATTTCTATATTTATTAAAATTATATTTACATCCCAAAAAACTGTAATTAAGATTTCTATATTTATTATTTCTATAAGTTTTTCTATATTTATTAAAATTATATTTACATCCCAAAATGCTGTAATTAAGATTTCTATATTTATTATTTCTATAAGTATTTCTATATTTATTAAAATTATATTTACATCCCAAAAAACTGTAATTAAGATTTCTATATTTATTATTTCTATAAGTTTTTCTATATTTATTAAAACTATATTTATATCCCAAAAAGGTGTAATTAGGATTTCTATATTTATTATTTCCATAAGTATTTCTATATTTATTAAAATTATATTTATATCCCAAAAAGCTGTAATTAGGATTTCTATATTTATTATTTCTATAAGTATTTCTATATTTATTAAAATTATATTTACATCCCAAAAAACTGTAATTAAGATTTCTATATTTATTATTTCTATAAGTTTTTCTATATTTATTAAAATTATATTTACATCCCAAAAAGCTATAATTGGGATTTCTATATTTATTATTTCTATGAGTATTTCTATATTTATTAAAATTATATTTACATCCCAAAAAGCTGTAATTAGGATTTCTATATTTATTATTTCTATAAGTATTTCTATATTTATTAAAACTATATTTATATCCCAAAAAGGTGTAATTAGGATTTCTATATTTATTATTTCCATAAGTATTTCTATATTTATTAAAATTATATTTATATCCCAAAAAGCTGTAATTAGGATTTCTATATTTATTATTTCCATAAGTATTTCTATATTTATTAAAACTATATTTACATCCCAAAATGCTGTAATTAGGATTTCTATATTTATTATTTCCATAAGTATTTCTATATTTATTAAAACTATATTTACATCCCAAAAAGCTGTAATCCCACGTAATTAGTAGTTGGTTTAAAAAAAATTCATAAAAATCTCTTGCTTTTATCGTTGTTACGCGAGAATCACAATTCGTACTCTTTTCTATCATCTCGTTCGTTCTATCGTTCGTATTTGAACGTTTGCTCTCTCGATTCATGTTTGCCACACGATGCAAACATACGACGTACGAGAGAAGTAAAAATAAAGAAAGTATATGTAATACAAATATAAATAAAGTAGCTGTTAAAATATTGATACAATACGGAAGATAATAAAAGAGAATAATGGATCTGTATTAGGATGATATACAAGAAATACATACAACGTATTAAGTTGGATTGTAATGTACGTTTGCTCGGTTTTATCCACTTGGTGCTAGGACATCATTTTCAATCCTTCGCCACCATAAACGTTATATATCATTTTAAAAGTTACGTTCCAGCGATAACCTTGATAAAAATTTATTATGATCGATGAACCCCAGCTGTTTTTGCGGAATCATATCGTATATATCTTAGACTTTCCTATTCTTTTTAATGATGTCATATTATACTTTTCTGCTAGCAAATGGCTACAAATATGTGACAAAATTGCGTAATAAATATAAAGACAGGACAAAATATCTACACAAAATATGTATATGTATACGTATGTAAATATGTAAAATATGTAATATACGACTAAATATGTATTTCTGTATCATCGAACGAAATAATCAGGATAATTACATCTGACGATCTAGTACTATAGTTCATTATTTGCCTATATTCATCATATTTATGTTTTTCTCAGAAGCCACATTAGTCAACTTGAAAATTGGAAGACAGAGAGAAGCGATCATATTAAAAGTATTATTTTTTAAAACTTGCCTTGCAACTACCTATAAATAACGAATGGGCGAACATTAATCGTGTAAGGTGACAGAACCTGGATAATTGGAACTATAGTAAATATATTCGGTTATAATTATATTATAACTGAAATTATAAAAACTGAGGTTGATCTTGTCTAATTATCTAAACTTGAGGTTTAGGCTTCTGAGAAGCTCTTTATAGTTTTATACTTATATATTGTTACTGTTTACTATTTTTATACCCATAATAAATTTTTCAAATCATCTTCTGTATATATTGGGTTGGCAACTAAGTGATTGCGGACTTTGTCATTAGGTGGTAATGGTCATTAGGTAATCATTACCAATGTAATAACAAAGTCCGCAATGATTTAGTTATCAACCCAATATAGGAAATAGTAGGAACAAATACAAACGTTAGAAAGATGGAAATACAATTTCTGGAAATTAAACCAGTTTTCAAAGAGCATAACAAGGGTCGCTAAAACGCAACGCAATAAATCGACTACGAAGCGAACGCAAACCGTTCGAAAATACACAAATTTTCAAAGATTCGATCTTGGAAGATTTCTAAGCATCGAAGTGTCACGGTCTGCTTTATGCTTCCGGTGCTTCTTCACGCGGCAGAGATTGCAAATGTTCGAACAAGATTAAGTACGTAAAACTGGAGAAATAACCCAGAGATGTTTCTTACGTCGGCTGCCTCACAAACGAGAGATAGAAAAATACGGTTCTAAGAAGGCTCGCATTTAGCGCAAATGTCAGTTGGAATGTATCACTGAAGATCTGTCAAAGCTCAAGTCACGGCAATTAGTAAAAAGCGAAAATTATAAATGGTGACATTTATTCAAAATACAGTGGTTCAGCGGAAAATATATCGGTGTTAAACATATATTTGTTGCTAAAAATGGCCTCACTAACATCAAGTTGTGGCTCACTGATGCGATTAATAATTGACTGTTCAAACGTTTCCATGAGCGTTGCACAGTATCTTGTGACCTTTACATAGATTTTCAGATTCGTTTTAAATTTTACCAACGTAATTACGATAATCGCGCCTCGTTAAGCGGCTAATGAAATTTCAAAAGGTTTTGTACGATTCACACGTATCTCATAATATTGTTCATAAAATATTTCTGGTATATGTGTTCAAATACTTTCACGAACCATTGTACATTTCACGTGTTGTTATTGTTCCAAAACACTTGCAAATTATTAATAAATTTCTGCCTGTTTAGACGAAAAAACACATCAACTATTGTCGCACATAAAAGATATAACTTAGAAAAAACGAAGCTGGCACCCCGCTGGGGGTAGCCGCCCACATGCTATATTTATTTTTTTGTTATATTTTTTTTTTCTTCACCAACAAGATATAACACTTTGCCAAATGTCCACAAGGACAAATTGTAAAATAACCAAAATAAAAAAAAAAAAAAAAAAAAAACTATTGTCGCTATAATTGTTCGAAAATCCGAACTACCTGGCGATGAATTGTCGATTATATGTAATAGATACGATCCGGTATTTGCTTAATAGAAAAACAACGCGAGTGGAAGAAAGAGAGATGAGAGAGTCGGTCTGATGAAGAGAAATATATCAGCTGGGCAATGTTAACGCAACGAAACTTTTTTCTTTTCGATCTTTATTGAACAAAAATTTTACCACCGTAATTGTGGCGTTTTTCTGATTAAAACAAGACCAAACACGATACAATTTGGAGCACAGTAGCTTATTTAATACCGTTAACTTATTTTCTTTCGTCACATGTAAATGTGACTTAAACTATTCGCGTTCTTCGTGTGAGCTACTCATTTTAACTATCAGCGTTATTCTCATTTGGACCAGAAAAATCTCACAAATACGTTAGTAAAAGTTTAATTTTTAAAAAACCAGAGATAAAAACATTCGTCGTTGTCCAAACGGAATATTAGCATTCTTTCACGGACGATTGAATTCGTATCAGGTTACACTACTCAGTCGTCGAACCTCGCGGTGTAACCAAGGAAACGCACTAGGACCAGGTCAGAAAAAAAGGCGAACAAAAAAGCGAACATTTAGAGTATTTTAGACAGACACTGTATTAGACACTTAGAGAGACTGTATTAACACGATACTCGGCTATGTATCGTATCTAACACTGTACAACTAGCGTCAAGAAACACGATAAAGGAATGACGAGACATAGTACTATTTCAAGCTATTACCTTACTGTTAGTAGTCACAATTACTTTCAAGCTGGAGATAACACAGAATGAAATCCTGATTGCAACACGGCTATTCGTTACTCTCCTACTATTCTCAACCGTCAATCTTGTTTCATTAGACACTTCTGCGAAAAACCGTACACAGAATTACCAAGCCTCTCAAGCAAGCACTTTGCGACAATCGACAATCTCCTTTTCTGAAATTCGAACGGCATCCACCGTGCAATTGCAGCCTGTGGAACGTCTTCCTATTTTGCATATCCAGCAAAATGCCGCGTCTACGTTCGATCCTTTTACGGCGCTCGCATCCAGCATCGTATCAAGGACACTTAAGCGTCAGTTACGACTTGTTTGGGCAAGTCGCGTACGCAATCCTAGAGACGAAGGTGCGCGCGAGTGAATATTGCAACGTGCACGTGCCGGCACGTAAAGCTACGTTAGAAAATTAAGCGTGCGAGCTCGTGAACGCGAATACACGCGCCTGCTGTACACACACACACACACACACACTTAGTCTTATACAGGGTGTTACAGGATATCTCTTGTAAGCCACATTGACAAACTCCACTTTTGTAAATCTTTTTAGGATCACTAGACTGCAAATGTTTATGCAAATTCAAGTTTTCATGAACGTAACTGTCCGGATAAAATCTATTACTATACTTTGGATATTAATATTAAGGTAAGATGCCCAAATATCGTCCCCCTAATGTTTTCAGCTTTTTGATTTGGGAAAATTTACCTTGGAAGCATAGCAACGAAAATCTGTAATCAGAGTTTCATAAAAGTTCATACAAACAGAGGAAAAAGCATATATGTAAAAGGATGCGTTTTCTAGTTGTGAAAAAAGTGTTGCTAATTTCGTCCTCGTTTCAAATTTATTTTAAGAAATTTATTTTAAGCAACAATTTATATTATTCACATTTTATGCGCTTGAAATATGTTTTATTATAAAATTATTTGCAGCTCATAGCAGCATATAATCCGCGCGATACATCTAATCCACTTTTCTACGCTCGTATCGTCCGAAAATCGATCGTCATATACAAAATAGGCCGTATTTTGGTCCTGTTCACTTTCTCAGGACGACTCTATTTAAAATTTCTTTCCACAAAACGCGTTCCTAATTTCGTCCCTGGCTATCTATTTAAAAGGGCGACATTAGGTACAGAACGAGACGGTCACTTCAAAATATAAAAATAGAAGCAATATACCAGACGTCAGCTACAAGAAGAATTACGTACTGCTTCACATATTGAGATGCGACTTTGAATATTAAGAAATAACGTAGTACCAATTCCACTGCAGTCTAATTAAATACCAATTGCAGTTTGCAGGCTGGGGCACTTAACAACAAATATTGGTCGCAGGAGGAAATTCACGCCACTCAACCTGCTCCAATATTTATTGCGCTCTAGTCTACACGTCTATTACACGGAGCTTATTTGCCATACATCCAGCTTAAACGTACAGACCTGAATTTTTCAATATCACATAAGTACCCCATCACATTCATTTTTGTATCTGGCAATTTTTTATGAGTGCACGAACGTGCACAGTCGAGTAATCACCAAATTAATTAACAGCAAATTCGTCGTGCAATCCAACGTAAGTTTCAAACCGTTTCTAGCGTATCGTCTATAATCGATACTGTCGTCTGTCATTGCTTTGATGTCTAACATTTGCCATGTAAATGTTGCGCGCATATTTTAAGCCACCATGTATGTGCAGTGTGCACGTGCACGCAAGAAAGCGTATCTTGTCTCTCCATACCTGGTACCGACGATACACACCACCGCGTGCAGCAAACGTCGGGTTAAACCGTTACCTCGATCCTCTGCTTTTACCTATCGTAGACACCACTCGTGGAGACAATCTACGCTCTTCCCCCCTTTTCCTGTGTTTCCTTTTCTCCGCCAGTATATTTTCTTCTGTCGTTCAAATTGTCGTTCGTTCGCTCTGATTCTTTCTTTGTGACCATGCACGGCTTTGAAATCTCTTAATGGAATTTATTCTACGGTTTTGTTCAACCTACCGATAGACGCGGACCTCCCTCTATGTCCTACGTCCTATAAAGTGGCCGCCTGCTGTAACGTATTGCCAATCGTAAAGGTAAATCCACTAGCTTCTGCCGTATTCATTGTAAATTCCGTTATGTTTTCATGTTTTGTATCAAGACACTTTCCGTTCTGTGATATCGTTGGGTAGAGGTTTTTTAAATTTTACGTTCGCCGTGGCGAAAGATCTTCTTGTCAATTCTTTTTTTTTTTTTTTTTTTTTTTTTTTTTTTTTTTTTTTTTTTTTTTTTTTTTTTTTTTTTTTTTTTTTTATAGCCGACCAAGTTTAATCTTTGCGAATTGGAGCACTCATTACGGATAAAAATTTTAATCAGAGGATCTTACTGCTAAAGTACGGTAAGTAGAAAATGCATTTGAAAAATTTAAAGCTGCCCCATTTTTCCTTCATTAAACATAACGCCTTTTAGCGCGAGCGATTCAAGTTAATCGCGAAACTTTGACGAAACCCGTGATTTTGCTTTCTATCGAAACTCTAATTTCTCTGGAAACGTTTAACCCGAAGATTGAACATTTTCTTGACAGAGATACTGTACAGTCAACGTAAGTAATTTCCTCTTTAGCGACAGCGGCGCCTTAATCATTTCCCCTCATACTGGAGAAAGCTAACGATAATCTCTATTAGTCATGGTCGATCGAAACCATTCAAAGTTACCTTAGCAATTTATTATTCTTTAATATGACTCGACAGAGGTACAAGAAGTACGCGTATTTATCTAATTTCAGAAATATACATATTTAATGCCCAAATCTACTGTTTGTCTTAACATAATTTTGACAAAAATTCGCTACTTTCCTTTGTACTTTCCTTAACACGTTAAATGCCACGCCAGTTTTACAAGGTTTGGTCGTGGCGCCACGATGAATTTTTTATTATACAATACATATAATGATGAAATATTACCTACAAGAAATATGTTACGGCGTATAATTATCATTAATGAATTTATCTCACTGAGGTCACCGGTGACCCCCATGGCACTGTAGTACAATTTCGCTCGATTCACTTATTTTTTTCGATTATCAATTATCTCATACTGTTTCATCGCGTTGCTAAATAATTGTTCTATGTTGTTACATCCCGGGACCTACCAGAAACCATAATTCATCCCTCGATCATATTTATTCGGACCCTCAATAATCTTAAAGAACCGTCACAAGATTTAGCATTTTTTACTTTACTGTCAAGGCCCTTAATTGCTATCAAACATCTTTCAAGTCGAAACGTTCCTTAAGGTTATTGTTCATTAAGATAAAACACGGAAAAAGCGTGTTTTTTCCACGTTCGACAACCACTGGTGAGGGGCGCGCATAATAGATCTATATTTCATGTATAAATAAAACTATTTTTATATGTTTTATACTGCATTAATTTCGTCACACCATTGTAGTAGCAATGGCGATAATAAAAAATGTATAAATATTGACATTTGTTCATTTGATGACATTTCTATTAATCTTGGCGCGCCGGTCACCGGTGACCGCCATGGCATTCAACGCGTTGATTAAAAAATTATATAAATCTACAGAAGAAATGTGCACGATCTAATATATTCTAAAATTTATATTTCATATTTTATATTTTATATTATATGTACATACTTGACTAACTTCTTACAAGTTGTATATTTGTGTCGATTAAAATCGGACACTGCGTAGCGTTTCGCGCCTCTTGAAACAAAACGTTTTTTCTTATAATCCCATATTTATCTGTACCTGTTACTCGCATAATATTTACAAATAGTTAGATGTAGGGACGCCGGAGCCTTTCTTTCGGAATATTTGGCAAGGTCCCTAATACTTTAGTCCAGACTTTTTGTTATAATCGTACTTAAACAATAATACTGAGGAATAGCTGTTTACGAGTCGAGTGAATTATGATCATCCGAGAATTATGACAGTGGGCTTGGGCTCGAAGTGATATAATGGGTCGCTGAACGAAGCCACAGTCACGGGAGAGACGTGTACCTAAGAGAAGTATAAAGTAATTAAATAACTCTCCTTAAAAACAGAGATTGACCTGAGGAATATGGAGAGGAGTATAAGGGCAGTTCCACTTGGACTCAGGTGCAATCCGATAAGTTCGACTAGTCCAGTGAACACGTACATCGAGTTCCTAATCGCAATCGTCATCCCATTGACCGTGTATTCGTTATCGAACCTAAATTCATCGTCATAGGCATCTCGAGCACTCGATCATCGATATCACTTGTTAACTGTTGTAATACATTCCCATAAACAAACATCATCTGGTATAAGACAACTATGGACAACTCGCAGCAAAACTCATCACACGCCCCGTTTTCCAAAGATAATCCGACATATATATAGTACGAAGAGCATCGCGTGGCTTTCGCTACTTTAAGCCACAAGCGCTTCAAAAGTCACGGGAACGTTGCTATTTACAATAGTAGCGTTGTTTGTACGATGAGAGCGAAATTATATCAAGTCGAAAGAGTGTTTTCATTTCGGTCTTCTGACTGCACTGGTGCAACAATGTGCCACCGGCGAATTTACGTGAGATTTGCCTCTGGTTTTGCGTTTGTTAGAGAATCGTTTGATCTCTTCTAGGATTGAGTGGACGTGCTGTGGTTTGCGAGTATCGTCGCTTCTAACGTACCAAGTTGCGTCTACGATCGCTCGAAGGATTTTAGCTAGTTGACTTTCAATTTTTTAAACCTGTGATTTGGCTGCCATTCACCGAAGCTGGATTCCACGTGTCTAGACAACTCTATCACACGTTTGTACATCAGACTTTCGTTATTCCTGTCGACTTTGAATTTTCTGAAGATAAATCGTTTCTTAACTAATTTCACATGTTTTATTTTTTGTTTATGCTATTTCCAAATGAGTTTAATGTGTGTTGTATCGTTTCGAAGTGAACACAAGTTTAACTTCAACTACATTTAGCGTATAAGTGTAACTTTCGAAAATACTGATATCTATGCATTACTATGTTGTACAGGGATCGCTTTGGATACTTTTTATTTAAACTCGTAACGTGTCCACAAGAGGATAAACTACACCAAAGCTTGTTACGAAAACGAAAAATGTTCAAATTTGATATCGAAAATGAGGAAATGGTAAATTTATTTAAAACGTAAAATCGAAAGAATGTTGGTATGTTATGATTATAGGAACAAAATTAAAATACGAACAAGGCAGAGATTGTACATGGATTTCTGTATTTTTGAATTTAAATAGCTTAACGAACAGGAAGTGATATCATAGAACATAACAGTATTGCTATTCTGTACAGAATGTTATTTTTGTATTGTATGTTACTACTTGTATGCATGCGTGGAAAATAAGATAATAATAATATAATGCAATGACATTGATCAAATCAAAACGCTAGTTCTAACTACTATAGAGCGATCTTTGATTTTATCGCTTTAAGTTGGATTACTTGGCAATCCTTTTAATTCTCGTATTTAGACGAAACAAAATCTTGGATTTTTACGTAAATTCGTGCTTTTGTAAATCTAATTGAACAAATAGAATCTCTGGTAAAAATTTATTTTCATTATATAATAATTATCACACTTTGGACATTTTGTGTCATTCCACATACGCGCGATTTATGCAATTTTTAAATTTCCTACAAACGCATAAACGTCCGTAGTCTACTCACGCTTAAAAGGAAAAAGAATGCAATAAAAATGGAGATACAGAGAAGCATTAACATAGCGTTACAAGAATTTAGACTGAGACACGAACAGAATGTAATTTCGTCCGCTTCAATTATAAGACAAATAAAGATAGACAGGTCAATTATAAAAAAATCACAAGAAACGAAAAATGTAATTAGCAAAAAACTACGGAACTGGCAAATAATTAAAAGAAAATAAATTACATTTATCTGGTTCTTGTATCATTACGTTTTCTAGAATGATCATGAAAAAAGACAAGCTATTCCGTTATCCGAAAATACTCCGTTATCCGGATGCTGGAGCCTCTACTGTATTTTAATTTCAACTATTATAAATTCATCCATTCGAAACACACTCGTTCGTAATTAACTCCTGCACATTGTTCATCACGGCAAAGGAATTGAAAATTTGGCTTCTCTTCTACGGAATTAGAACCACGTTGTCTTCAATTCTGAAGGAAATCGGTAGACCCTCGACTATCATACGACTAGCGTCACGATTATTTGTCGCAGTTCCATAGTCACCGCAACAAATATCAAAGCCCATAGATGACCGTGATTTTTCATTGTTGCTACTAATAAAGCAACGACGAAGACAAATTGCAAAGGTGGCGTGAAAAGCTGCACTCGATACGTTATGGAATTCGTAATGAAGCGTAGACGTCGGTGTTTTAGCGAACAGTATGATAGATACGATACGAAACCAGCGAAACAGATGTACGAGTATCCGGAAAGTGATTTATCACTCGGCCGGATAGGAAGAACTTTGGCACGAGGCGATGTTACGCCGTTCGGGGAATTTTTCTCAGCTGCGCATGAACATTTCGTGTACTGTACGTACACGGTGGATCTTCCCGACAGAATGATCAGTTGAAATTGCAAATGAACATGTACCACGTAAAAGTCATTGCCGAAAATGTTTCCTACGATTCTTATTATATTATATGTTAACGTTTATTATAATTGTCATATCTATTAGGGTATTTTAAGATAGTAAATACCTTGGAAGTACTGTGAGGAAAATGGAAAAATAATTTTTCGGCATGTAGTAAACTGGGCGATAAGAGGAGAATGTATACCAAATTCCAACATTTACGTTTTATAAATTTGTCGTATTAATCGACTAGATTTTCAGTATATATATCTGTGCAGTATACTTCTTTATTGATCTTTTTCAGAATTTTCTTTTTGTGAATTTTGTTCAGACCAGCTACTGGTTATATGGGACTAGAGCTTTTTGGAATGCGAATGGAAAGTCTTGAAGTAGTAATTCCTTTAGATCAGTTCGACTTATTATTTATTGTTTATTATGCAAGTCCTGTGGTCATCTTTGACCATGTAACCATTGTTGGTTACTAAGAAATTATTAAACGTGGCAGTTTAAAAAGATAATAAAAATAAGAGGAATTGAAGTAACAGAAAATACATTTGAGCTTGAAGACTATATTTGCATTCAAAAAGGGTCTAGTCCTATGTTAGTACGGTTCAACTTATTGTTTATTGCTTATTATACGAGTCTTGTGATCATTTTTAACCATGTAACCATTGTTGGTTACTAAGAAGTTATTAAACGTGGTAGTTTAAAAAGTTAGTAAAAATAAGAGGAATTGAAGTAACAGAAACTACATTTGAGCTTGAAGACTATATTTGCATTCAAAAAGGGTCTAGTCCTATGTTAGTTCGGTTCAACTTATTGTTTGTTGCTCATTATGCGAGTCCTGTGATCATCTTTGGCCACGTAATTGTGGGTTACTAAGAAGTTATTAAACGTGGCAGGGTAAAAAGTTAATAAACGAGAAGAGGAATGAAGTAAACAGAAATTACATTTGAGCTTGAAGACTACATTTGCATTCAAAAAGAGTCTAGTCCTATGTTAGTACGGTTCAACTTATTGTTTATTGCTTATTATACGAGTCTTGTGATCATTTTTAACCATGTAACCATTGTTGGTTACTAAGAAGTTATTAAACGTGGTAGTTTAAAAAGTTAGTAAAAATAAGAGGAATTGAAGTAACAGAAACTACATTTGAGCTTGAAGACTATATTTGCATTCAAAAAGGGTCTAGTCCTATGTTAGTACGGTTCAACTTATTGTTTATTGCTTATTATACGAGTCTTGTAATTATCTTTGACCATATAACCATTGTTGGTTACTAAGAAATTATTAAACGTGGTAGTTTAAAAAGTTAGTAAAAATAAGAGGAATTGAAGTAACAGAAACTACATTTGAGCTTGAAGACTATATTTGCATTCAAAAAGGGTCTAGTCCTATGTTAGTTCGGTTCGACTTATTGTTTATTGCTCATTATGCGAGTCCTGTGATCATCTTTGGCCACGTAATTGTGGGTTACTAAGAAGTTGTTAAACGTGGCAGTTTAAAAAGTTAATAAACGAGAAGAGGAATGAAGTAAACAGAAATTATATTTGAACTTGAAGACTACATTTGCATTAGGTGGTACTGACAAAATCCACAATCACTCAGTTGCCAACCCAATACATAGGAGTGGACCTTTTTTGAATGCAAATGTAGTCTTCAAGCTCAAATGTAATTTTTGTTTACTTCAATTCCTCTTCTCGTTTCTTAACTTTTTAAACTGCCACGTTCAATAACTTCTTAGTCATAGCACCAAATGACAAAATCCGCAATCACTTAGTTGCCAACCCAGTAATTAGTATATTTGTTCCGAAAAAAATTCGTTGTTATACGAGAATCTCCACTTAATGAAACAAAATTCCAATAACACATAATTTATAAATTGTAAAATTCATTAACCTATTACTAACTAAAGCACATAATATGCTTAGATTTTTAAATGAACAGAGATGATAGTAGCGTCTCAGCAAATAGATCGCGTCTATGATACACTGTTAGCAGAGAAGAAGACCTAACTCTTACGGCTATGACAGTTGCCGGACAACTTTCAGAAACTATCGCAAGTAAGTATGTAGTTAGTGCGTGAAAGTTTTATAAAAATTGGATCATCGTAATCGTAAAAGCGCAGTCTCTCAGTGAAAAATACGATAAAAATTGAGTGGAACTTTAAACTTGGCGAAATATTTTTACGTTTTCAAAAAAATTTATGACGATAAACATTGATTACACGAACAATGTACATGTACGTTAAACAATAGTCGTAACAAGCCGCAAAGACTCACGTTAGCAAAGTGTTGTAAAAAGTACACGTAATTTTCGTAATCTAAATAAAGATTAGACAAAAGCTGGGAAAAGATATCTACCAAAACCATTCATTTCCGCAGCCATCCTTATCAAGAACAGCCTCTACTTGCATATTACAAATACTCTCCACATACGGCAGAACGCCAAGAGATTACTAGTCAGAAGATTTCATTTATCAAAACCAAAATAACAAAAAATAATGCGAAGACGAATGAATTTTACATAAGCGAAAGATACTTGTAAAGAAAGGCTAGTTGTCACTTGAAAATTACGCGATTATTAGAAACCTGTGATTGATGATAAAGAATCCCTGACACAAATGACGTGTCAGATGATGGACCTTGAGGAGGAAGCAATAAATAATTGTAGGAGATAAGGAATTACAATAATAATCATTACGATCATATTTTTTCTATCTATGAATTTTATTATCCAAAAACTTTTTTAAAATTCTACATAAATTCAATTTCCCAAAAGTAACGTTGCACAGTTTTGGTAACTATAAATCAGGACAATTCTTTGACTAGCTCTTGCATACAATGAAAATTGTATTCAATCTTCTTGATAATAAACGAAGATGAAGAAGTAACGCCAGTAGAGTTCTTTAAAAGCGAGTTAAAATAAAGTCCATATTGATGTAGAAGATTTTATTATGAACTTACAACTCTTTATATCATGTACAGTGTTCACGAGAACCCTATTTGAACCCTATAAAAACTTTTCTAAATATATCATACCTTTTATACGAAAAATCTATTTTCGTACCACGTACAACTTTCGCGATCATATTGGTAAGATTTCAAACAGATCCAAAAATGTACATAGAAGTTACAAAATACAATTTAAATTTTATTTATTGTATTGTATCTTTTGTATTTAACATCCGTTTCACGAGCACATACTAATTTGGTACTATAAATACGTGCTTGTAATAAATTCTACGAATATAATCACGATAATTACATTTGATCATAATATTATGCTGATAAAACTTCAACAAGTCTAGCACGATATACATAGTATATTTACAATTATAATTTATTCAAATATCAATGAGCAACGCCTTTTTCAATAATTCCCAAATTACATAAAAATATTCTAGCGAATAATATTCGTCCTCGCTTGAATCTGCTTCATTCGTATAGTAAGTTAAGAAATTACTTTTTCTCGACACGGCTCATTTTTAAAATCACTTCGGAATAAAAGCGTTAGACAGTGGCTTAATTACAGCAAAGTCGCCACTAAACATAGAGAACAACAGGAATGTTTACACTAGCTGACAGAGTACATTCCCTGTTGACGTTTTAATTAAAACTTTTCACCCTTTGCGCAACAGCCAATTTAATTATTCGCCGATTACTTTTTCCAGACGAGGCAAACGTTCGGAAGTTATCATTTCGATGTTCTCAATCTCGCGGCCAGGGACAAGTTGGTAGTTCGGAGAAGAAACTGAAACGACTTTCCCGCCGTAAAAATTTATGCACCTGTAAGAAATTAATTCCAAGCTGAAAGTTGGATGAGCTGCGTGATCTCTGCTACAAAGACGAGTTCGCCTGCAGGACATCTGATGTTAGATTATCAGAGGAAAGTTTGGTGGGGATCTGATAGAAAATCCTACTGTTTCACGATAGAAGACCAGCTCATGGAATCTTCTGCACGGCCGTATGGTCGATGACCCAGAGGATGTGCTAACGGATCGCGCTGTGCCGCTGATTCAAGAAACCACGAACCAGACCTACTCGTAAATGTCTCTCGAAAAACATGACGAAATGTGTTTGCCTAACCAGTACAAACCCACGTATTACGACTTTAATTTTTCAGTAAAAGTGGCCGGTGAATGACGAATACGTGTTCGATTCATATATGTACAGTAGCTGGCAAAAATTTAAGACGATTATCTCTCTGATGGATTATCGCGCCACATTATAAATACTAAGTATCCACATCGTCCTTGCAATTACAGATGCGCTCACGTTCTATCTACGAACGGCCAAGAGACAGAAAACACGAGCTACACTTGAGAAGATGAGTATAAAACGATTCGATGCTGTATTTGCTACGAATATTAATTTAGAACTATATAACACGACGTACTAAATTCGTGATAAAAATTGGTAAATTTAAATGAAAATCCAGAGTACAGCAGCAATGCCCAGAAGACATTTAGCGAAATATAGCAAATGTTATTGAAACACCTAAGACAGTATTTATAAATTTCAAAGAAATGGATGAAGGAAGAAGGAAGATGAATCGGCGCATCCACTGCCTATCCGAAAAGGATCATTTTCGAATTGCTATTGATTCTTAAAACGAAATCTGCATTGCGAATGATCTGAACATTTGCGTAAGAATCGTTCAGAAATATTTTCGTGATTTTAGTGTCGAAGGAGCTCCCGAAGAATCCAATACTCAGTCGTAAAAATCGGAAGCCAGAAATTGCTTCTGCTTCCGGGAAGCACACAAGCACTGGACAGTACAAGTACGGACAGTACATTTTAATGAAGTGTTGCTTTCTGATGATTTAAAATTTAATAGGCTGTAATAGAGTGGATTTCCATAGCAATCGATCGCGGACTGTTGGTTGTTTATTATCTACAATATAGCGCGATAATTTATCAGAAAGGTAGTCGTGAACTTTTGTCCATTACTGTACATACAATGGCTCGCAAGAATACTCCAACACTTGCAAAAAGAACATAATTTTAACGATATAATACGTATGTTGTACGGAACATTTTGACAAATTAACATTATAGTGAGACTCGACTATCATGGGAAGGTACAAAGTACTTGGTACAAAGAAATAGAAATATCTTAGAAATTAAACTGACCAACTCTACTTTTCATATAGATATACACATTTGAGACCAATTTGACCCATAGAAAAACAATTACAGAATTGCCAAACATACGATAAAATTGAACAAACTTACATTTGCCTCGAAATGTTAATGTTGAGATATGTATAATTTTCCGTGCTGGACTGGGTTAAATGCGTATTAGAGTTACTAGTATGTGAGTATTAGTGTGTGGATACATGTGTGTAAGCGTCCAGGCCTTAGTTAGGACAAAAGACGATTGGCAGTGGTTTAAAAGCATCTGGAAGAGTCAGTTAGCAGTCGAGTGTAGAGAAAGTGCGGAGACGCGTGCAAGTGTGAATCGAAGAATATGTGAGAAATCCTTCTTGTAATAGATATATTATTATTTTAATATTACACCCCGGTGTATATTCAATGTTCCTTCAACATTATTTCGGCACCAAAGATCCACAATTCTTAACAGTTAACTAAAAGCATAAATTCCTAATGATGACATTTCAATATTCTTAGGTCTAAAATTTCATAAAATATTCCACAACCTAACTGCATTTTTGATTCAATCACTAATTAATCAATGAAGAGATTTTCCAAGCGCGTGTCACATGACAATATTTAACTGGTAAATATACAAATGTTTAACGAACAATTCCATTCTCCCTCATTGTATTCGTATCAAATGAACTTTAACGTAGATATTATATATAGAAGCTATTGAGTTGGCAACTAAGTGATTGCGGATTTTGTCATTAGATGGTATTGATGGGATTTTGTCATTAGGTGGTAAGATCGTATTTATTCAATCGTAGCTCCTTCGTAATTGCAACAGTCAAGTACTTACAATATCTTAGCTACCCAAACGATGCAACACTTCCTTTGATAGGCCTAACAAACACATTAAACTGATAAATATCTGAACATCGACGAACATTGTATGACTAACTATGGACAGAGTGCATCAAATTTTAAACGTTTTTTTAATTATTCCTCTACAATTAACTAATGATTTAATTGTCACAGTGGAACGAATATTTCGCCCATCAATCATTCCATTCTATTAAGCTCATCACTCGCTACAAAGTAAATTTTGAAAACGGCGTTTGTAATATCGTCATTTTCCTGCAGTTTTCAATTTACGAAGTCGATCAATGCGACTTCTGTATGGCACGTGTATTTCAGTCTGTGCGTAACGCTACCATATTTATATGATTAAATTGTATTATAATTTATAATCGTATTATATGAATTTATTTTAATCGCACGAAACATTCGCGCAATCTTATTAACTAATTTCTAATATTAGAAAAAGAGATCTAAAATCACTGTATCTTCCACGTACACTGTGACCTAGTACGATATTTCTGCTTGACTGTGATCTTCATATTAGATTAAAAACCAAGCACACTGTTAGCTAAGAACCTAAATACAAAGAAGATTTATAAATCACAGATGAAAACAAAGTAAATCGACAATATAAAAATTATGATATTAACAAAATAAAGAGATGAGATTACTTGACTCATCGAGAGCCAACGTTGCGTTAACGCAATATTTTTTCTTCCTTTTAAATCAATTCACCTTATTGAATCCTATAGAATCCATATCGTGATTAAAAAAAAATAAAAATTCTAAGAATAATAAAATTCTAAGAAAAATAAAAATTCTAAGATAAAAAAAAATTCTAAGAATTCGCTACTTCTCCCATCTAGAACTTACAACTGTATGAATCATCAATGTATCTATTATACTAATATAACATAATAATCCGCAATGTATCTATTGTACTAATAAATTTTCGGTGGCCTGACAAAACAACGATTCAATTCTCTATTGTTTAATAAAATTACGTTTACGCGACTTTTATATGATCCTTAATGGGTTAATCACGTGCGGTGCAAGATTAAAGACGAGACGACGAAGAAGCAGCAAGAGACTCCGCCTCGTCTAAACTCTTAAACTCTCAATATCGCAAAGTGAGGTAAATCAAAGGATACGAACGCGACACTCGAATCAATCAACCGATGTGATACCGACATGAAAGAATAAGTTGTAGAAAGACACGCAAACAAGATTACGCGTTTCCAGTTCATGTTAAGTAACGAAGAGGTATTTCCTGTATTTATACATGAAATTCTCAAGCTACGTCGGAGAGGCTCTCGTTCTAAGAACGATTCCGTGTTCATTCCTGCATGAACGTAGCGTGCAGAGATCCCTACCACGCAGGATAAACTTTCACCGCAACATTTGCCGTCGCCTCGATGACGTTGCCGATCAACCGACCTTGCGTTCCAAGTACCGGTATTTAGATTACAGAAAACATTTTTGCTAAGCTTCGTGGGATAGACCACGCAAAGACACTGGGCTGCGTTTAAAATATTTTCACAGGAATGGCACCGCTAATGGGCTGCGGCGAAGAAGTTGGAAATGAAAGAGTCCTGTTCGATATGAAATTGGAAAAACCATCTCAGTAGAAAAATCTGTCTGTCTATGATATTAATGATTAGTAGTGATATCGATATTTATTGATGTAATGTGTAATTATCGTCAATAGTTATTAATAATACTGATGCTATTAGCATAAAATAATTATTAATAATATTAATTCTGTTTATAACAAATCTATAATTTATCACTTGTCAACTATTAACTGTTAGTTAATGCATAAATTATTGCGCAAGGAAGCCATGGGTATACAGGATTAATGTTTTAATCTTTTTCAGTAACAAATAGCTTACTTCTGTAAATTTATTTGTTACACGAAAATGACATAAACAATTGGAAATCCTATAAGGAATTCTAAAAAGTAATGTTTGTAACATTAGTACTCAACTACGAATATTTAGGCAAATTCATATTTTTATTAATACGTAAATAACGATTTCATTTTTCAGATGTTGCAGCTTACATATTTGGATTATATTTATTTACTTATTTGTATGTACGTATATGTGACAAAATTAGATGCAAACATTTTGCGCATTGTTGTACATTTTTTTTTTTTCTCAATGACTCGATAAATATGTAGTAGGAATATATTAAGTTTGAGATAAAAACATTTCAAGAAATTTGTGGAATTTCTTTCCTTTTTCCTCTGTTCAACCTATTACAAGAAACAAGGTTTATCGAAGAAAATCAAGGATAATGAAATTGGCGAGCATTTTGGAACAAGGTTTCTTAGAATAACGTGTAATATGTAGAGTCCAAAATGTGGCCCTTTCTTTACCTTATTATTTTCATAATCCTAATCTGTGGACTGTAATCTTTGGATTGTGATACTCATTAATTTTTCATAATTTCGTTGAAATATGGTTAAGCAAAATTTTATAGTTGCATGTAATACAACGTAGCTTATCTGTATATTTTGTACAAATTAATTGTTTCAGTAACCATTTCTGAAAGTTTATTCATTGTTTTTCTATAATTTCATATTGCTTCATTATGTACGAAATTTTAAGTAAAACATGTCAATTATTTCATGGTTAAAAAATTATAAAAACCTATGTCAGAATTGATTATTCATTCAAATTTCCATGATACATCTAACACTTTATTTTTGTTTCACTAGGAAATAAATAATCATAATATGGAATCATTGTTAAAGATTATTAAATATTACTCAACGTGACGTTTATAAGAAACATGCACAAGCTCATGAAAATCCCATATACATTCTAAACGACTTCTGACAGTGTTCTAAGAATAAACAAAATAAAACTCTCTGGATAACGTGTTATTACATTAACGAATATTCAATGTAGTTTTGTAATGAAGATCAACGAACTTCGCATAAAAACAATGAAATCCAGACCAAACAATGAAAGTGACAAAGTGTGAAGCAAATAACATATACATAAGTAAACGAAATTATAATATTAAAAAACGTAATATCTTATTTTTATTTAAAACGACAATCTTATAATATACTAATCGAAAAATTATTTAATAAACATGTTTTTACTAAGAATAAACCTATTTACATATTTAGAAGACTTCACAATTATTTTCAATAAACTATTAAAAACATACCAACAACTTAAAAAAAAAGCTATTAAATACATATAACAAAGAATAATATCTAAAACTAAATAATAAAAATATAAAACTGAAGCCTACATAATTATTCTAAAATATGGAGTCAAGTACTATAAATAAATATGTATTGCATTATTTTGTTTCCTCATAACATCCAAAATGCCTTAAAATGAGATTTAATGACTAACCAAATATGGAAATGTTTATAAATGTGTATTAAACAATCCATATTATTACTTGTCAATACTATAAATTCAGAAAATTAATAGTCCAAATTTTTCAACTTAAAATAAAATATCCCCTGATAGTAATATGACATAACCATAAAATATGAATGTACGTTTAAATTTCAATTCCTGGTAAATACAAGAGACAAACCTTGAAATATCAACCAGTTAATCATATCGTAGTTGTATAAATTTTCACTAAAGTACAAAACATTACAAAGTATATTTTACTTAAAGTAACTCTAAAACATAAAGTAATAGAATAGACCGATAAATTGTAGGAACGCTCGATGCACATAACATTCCGAGATGAAACAACCGTAAAAACGTCGAAACCAAGCGTCAATACTGTTCATTGACCTTCGTTGAAGCAACTAGTGTTCAAATACATACACATACCGTACGTATGATTAATTTTCCGAGATCAATAGTAACAGTAAATGATGTAGCAAAACAAATCAGTGAAATGATATGAAAAGCGCAAGTATATTTTCACTGAATCGTAGAATCTCAAGTTTCTATAGATATTTCCAGAGAACGTGACGTTAGTAAATTCAAAGTGAGCCACGGTGCAACAAGATGTTCCTTTCACCGTAACATAGTAAAGGTGAATAATATAACTTGGCTAACAGGTTGATCAAGTAAAAGCAATGTCACGCAAATATATTACGGAAACAGGGAAAAAAGACTTACCGGCCACGAAGGAAGGTTCGTTCCGTGTCTTTGCTCGTCATCTTCAAAGAATCTTGGATCCAGGTGTATTACGGTGGAAAATTACGCCAAGGATGTCATACCGTTGACTCTTGCCACGAAACCAAGAAGACCGCTTCGAAACAGAATACGATACTCTTTATAATTACGAATCACCGGTTTTTCGAACCAATTGTTTCCCCTACCCGCACCCTTCGCGCGCGTAAAAATTCGATTGCAAAGAGTAAACACCGGCAACAGCGCAACGTGAGCGAAACGGAAACAGGTCCTCTCTTCACTGATTTTTCCGCGAGCGAAATTCCGGTACCCGTAAACCAGGATATACCAAAGTATACGAAATCCTGATCGTACAACTATACACTGCTTGACATTACCCACGCGTTCTGTCACCGGTGTGTGCACTATCTCGCGGCCCTCTCACGACGGATCCGAGGACGATCCGTCGAGAGATCCTGTCCCCTACGTAAAGTCGATAAACGAGCTTGTTCGTTCCTGTTATGGAATGGAATTTATGTATCAAGCGACTGATGCTCACGTTTACAATGATATCCACGACACAAGCCGCCCAACCGACCGAACTCGTGAAAGGCGACTGAGCTTCTGACCGGCTTAGTGGGGAGCTCTTCCTTGCTGCTATCTCACTCCCACACAAATGCAAGGAGGTACACCGTACCCCACTAGAAGCGGACTCGACGAAAAGCCGCAAGGTTTTGAACGAGCCATGGGATTGGTTGCTGGTGGGGGAAATCGAGTAGTGATAGGAGACCGCTCCCAGTATGATGGCAGCACTGGACGTGGATATACTCACTACATGAAATTTCAAAAAAACTTTAACATACCTATAATGATCAAAAGAAATGATCCTCTATTTTCGCTTTCATTTTCTAAATAATACAATTTAGAGATGATAGTGTTTGCAAAATAGTATATATTACATCTTTTTACAAATAAATGTACTTATTTCTATACGCTAACAAAGATTATAACGAAACAAAGATTCGATTTATTAATTTTTAAATAGAATTACTAAGTATTCTTTCCTGCATTATATAATTTAAAAATTTTTTACATTTATGTATATGTTCATCATATATCCTTACATCAAACCTAAGGTAGTTTTCAAATTTTACTAGACAACCGTTACCTTCTAGCACAGAAAGTGTATTTAGAAACTGTTTACACATAATATATGAAAACATTACACAGTTTGTGTACAATAATGCATGTACAAAAATCATTCGTTGTATTACAGCCTTTTAATTATATATTACCTCTTAGTCCATTTTAATTTAAAGACTTAAAGAAGGCACAAAATACAAATTAGTATATCTTTTCTTGACTCAACAATTTTTAATAATTGAACTATAGATAATAATAAAATTGCTCTTTATTATGAAAATGAACATTTTACATGTGGCTGGTATTTAATACAGCGAAAATTACACTAAATGACACAAATAACAGTAGTTTTATGAATAAAATGAAAAGTGATGTGAACAGAACCAAAATAGAAATCGATAGTTGTTAGAACTAAAAACGTATATTACTTTATTTCAAATTGTTTCGATATTTCTACTATGGATTTTACATTAATTGAACACTACTGGAATAAAGATTATATATTACATCAAAGGCTTTGCAATGCCGAAATACTTTTTCTTTGACCTTCACACGAGTAAAAGCCTTATAGATTTCAAAGATTCCAGTCTCATAATCGTGGATATAAATTACAGCACGCTACAAATTATAACTTATTGTGTTTCATAAAATTAACAGAATGGAAACAAAGTCAGCAGAATGATTTCTCATGTAATCTTATATACTAATGTTGCAGAGACTGAAAACTTCAAAAATTTAAGCAAAGATATTCGGCAACACAAATTTTAGAATACAAAGTGTCCAAAATTAAAAATTTAATCTAGAGGTATTTATGCACACTGTTTACTGCTATGAGATAGTTAAGAGTATTTAATAACAAGAATGAGTACGTAACTACTTTTACTTGTAACTATAATCGTAAGGTATTAGACAATTAAATATAAATGGATTAAAAATTTCAAAAATTGAAAGTGAAAAAATTTATGAAATACCTATTAATACTCGCTCATATTATACATTTTTATCCAATTACCTTTATGCTATTTAATAGCTAATTTTAAGAAAACAACGTTAGTTGCACGCAATAGTTTAAAAAAGAGACAAAGTTAAACACCATGCACAAAATAAGAAATCAAAAGAACAATCGTCTTTCAAAATTACAAACTTTACGACACATCCAAGCCCTTAAATACTCCAACTTTCAAAACATTTAGTTCACAATCCGCATACAGTATCAAAGACTTCTGCAGTTTTGAGCAAACCATGCTACAACGCATCGCTTGTCAAGTAATTGCAGTGTAACGTACACTAAAATTTTCAGACTATATTATTAACTTTCTCGATTCTAAATGCCAATTATGTGGTGAAAATTTGTCTTTTTTTTAACTCTCGTTACCTATATTAAATTATATCAATATTTGTTTTATTTATATATTTATATATATTTATATATATATATATATATATATATACATATATATATACACACATATATATATATATATCACACCAGTCTCTCGCCATCAATTTCGTAACATAGGTACACTTTATCAACAATCACTCTGTTTCGCATCTGTTTTGTCTACATAGCTTCACATGTTCTTAACTGAATCACTAAATTATGCTGGTTTTTGCGAACCCTTCTTTCCAATCAACGATTTATGGATATGTGGTATAACACCTGTAACAGGAGAAAATTACATAAAAAATCATTGTTTAATCTTAATCGCATTAATATAACATTCTATTACTTTTTGAGAATATAAGAAAAATATTTGCAATAAACATATAAGATAAATAATTCTTATGTTTTGGCTAAACCTTTGAACTACCATTTTTAATATCATAATATAACTTTTAAAGCTTTAGATATTAGCAAAATTAATTACTTTGAATCAAGACTTTTAATTCAGGAGCAAGCTAATGCTTTAATTTATTATAACAAGATTATATAATATGATAATATATGATCACGTGATCCTTTAATTACAACTATTAAAGTAATGGAACTATTAAAAAACATACCTCCTCCAGCGATAGTTGCTTTAATAAGACTATCTAATTCTTCATCACCACGAATAGCAAGCTGAAGATGTCTTGGTGTAATACGTTTGACCTTCAAATCTTTTGATGCATTTCCTGCCAATTCGAGAACCTAAAACAAACAAAACATCGTTTCATAACACATCTAATATCGTGCGCTATTTATGAAACTTTAGCACGTAACACTACAAAACACAATACCTTACATACAGAATACAAAAAAATAATATGAAAACATGTAACAATATGTGAATAAATATGTACACGACAGGATTAGACATCATGTTTTAATAGAAACATAGAAATGCTTCAAAATCACAAAAGTAATTATAAACTAAAGCATTAGTAATGCAAGAATTGTTTGTCCATAAACATATCTTTCTAGAATGTAACTATATGATAATATTTCCCTAACAAAGATGGAAGTTTTTACTTTCGTAAAAAATGAAAAATATGAATTTAAAAGTTAAATTCTATATAACACGATAAGCAGAAGAAAGAATTGTTCCTTATTTGCCTACGGTTGACGAAAAGGCGGGAAAAATCGGCCATGATGCTTGGCGTTAGTGACGCCATCAGTCGCTAGTGATGCCAACGCATATAGTCCTGGTTATAACGGCTGATCTTCCTATTGTGCGTATTTGCCTTTCTTTCTCTGTCTTTCTCTCTTTGTTTTGTGAATGCTTTCTTCTTTCACATATATTCTCACTCACCTCAGCAGTGAGGTATTCCAAGATAGCTGCACTGTATACCGCTGCTGTAGCACCGACTCGACCATGACTTGTGGTTCTGTTTTTCAAATGCCTGTGAATTCTACCAACCGGAAACTGAAAAAAATCAAATATACTATGTCTAATATAGGTAAAAATAATATTACATCGGAAGGTAATTTTGCATTCGTGGCAAGGTAAATATTTTTGGGTTAGGACGCATCATATATAATGTCTGTTCAAATAACATGAGGTCACTCGGCGTCAGCAGCTTTTCGTATAACAAATATCGAACGACGACGAATGACACAATTTTTCGTAATATTATACGTTCCCAGTACTTTCCCCGCAACAATTCTTTATATAGCCACACTGTACCCGATTCTTCTAAACGAAAAACCAATTTTGTCTACACATAGAACAGCACACATAACTCAGTCCTCTTTTAACGTAACGAATATCGAGCGGTGTACGATGATTCGGCTTTCCCGAGCTTTCCAGTCTAGTATATGATTTCATCATTCACTAACGAATGTCCTGCATTTTATTTATTTCAAAATAATAATAAATTTTCTACAGTTGGAAAGTATAATTATCCGAAGACAATGGTTGATAAACTTCATAAAGAAAATATGTTATGTTACTTTACAAGATATTAAGTTTAATGTTTACATACTTAATGTTATTATTTACATGTTTGTATACATAACTATGTACGTTTCTACATATCATAAACTAGAGTTCTCTAAATTAATTTAAAAGATCGTTAAATTTTTATACTTAAATAAATAAGAATACGCAGTTTTAACATAAAAAATATCAGTGTCGCTATTGACTGAATTTTAATAATGGTCGAGCCTATTCAATATAAAAATAATAATACAAGACTAAATTAGAACTGCTGTCAATTTAAATTATCTTGACAGAATTCGTATAATATGACTAAAACGCAAATAATTACCAACACAGCGATTCCTATTAAATGATTTTTTGAAAATTATAAAAAAAATAATTCGATGAGAAACATATTAGTAGCTGAATAGGAAGATATGAGAGGAGGGGGCGTAGAGTACACAGACTCAACGACTCGTTTGAAAACTTCTGAACTTAAACGTAATCACCATAGCTTTAATTCAAAAAATAATAGACTTGCTCAAAGTTTTCTTCGGTTATTTAATACAATACGTATAAATCGAAGTTAAATCAAGCATTTTCATATATTTTATTCACAGCAAGATCGCAAATACTTGAAAAAAATGAATTGTTCATTATGTATCTAAAAACGCTTCGGTTTTTCGCGCCAACCACGATGATTTAACCTTTTTACTCTTAAAATCTATTTAAAATAATCATGTAGACGTTCATTATCGAAAAATAATGTTGACAAAGTTCTATTCTATGCATTTGAATTGGTCGAGTAGTAGGCAATAAACTCACCTGCAATCCGGCCCTCGCCGAACGAGAGACCGCCTTCGCCTTCGCTTTACCAGAATCCTTGCCCGCCTTTCCGCCAGCCTGTTCAGAAACGAAAATCACGGTTAATTTGCAAGATACGGCCACGAAATTTTGCCAGAAGACAGCATGAACATTGTAGAATACGGTTGTGCTATTAGAATGCACGGATGGCTAAAGGATCCGCTGAAAACTTGCGGATACTCACCATTATCGGACAAGAGCCTTTGTGGTTCACTACACGACAGACTTGCCAGAAGCACAGACGACGCCGTCTAAACGCGGTCCCGCCAAATACGCTTGGCGCTGTCGGCACGTCCCGCGATCGTCTCACGTGACTAAAACACACCAATTACACTCACTCAATAAAATATCCGTTCGCCATCTGTTGGTCTTGCTTCGTTACTACAATTTAATCGAAGGAGTAACATTACTATCTCGTATCACTTAAACATTGCATCGTGTACACTGGGTAATTTTCCATACTGTCTAAGGTACACCGCGTTATTATTCACGTTGACCACTTACCGTTTATTCCCAACTTATCAAACACTTCCTAAAGTCTCTTTGAATTTTAGGCGTAACCACCGTGTAATTCTCATTTCATATTTTTCTATGTATCTCTTTGTTTAAATTTATAAACACACAAATGGTTTGATATTCAAATTCTTTTCATATAACAGTATTTTTTATGCCGGCAAACAGGAAACGTAATTGCATTATTACTAATAAATGTAAAGTTAATAAAAATTGGAAGAACAAAGAATTTATCATTCTGTATAAAAATTTCCTTGCATCTATTGTACCATCACACACAGTAGATTACATATTATATTTTTATAGTATTAATACGATTTATATATCGTACGCATATCGTTTCTAACGTTTAAGATATGTTTCTCAAAAAAAATAAATGATGTTATAAATAGTAACATCTGACGTAAAAAAGTGATTATACCTCACCTAAAAAGTACAAAATGTTAACGACGCGGCACCGATGAATTTCAAAGTAACCGATGAACTTTAGTCTTAAGTTATAGTCTCAAGAATTCAGTTCTTTCTCACACATTGTGTCACAGGTATAACATAATAAAACAACACTATACGAAAAAGTGAAATCTGAATTGGAAACTTTAATAAACGTATATAATATATATTCATATTTTTATAATTAAATTATCAAACATAGGAGCGTGTTATTATTGTACACAACTGAATAGAATAAAACTTGACGAACTAATATCTACACAAACACATAATATAAAATAGTATTAATATTTTGTTGTTCGCGCTATGCAGTAAAGGCACAAATTAAATTATTCCTGTAAAAATAATCAACATGTATTTCCTTCGATTTTAACAGTTGACACCGTGAAGCATAGTATGTAATGGATTAGTATTGCGCAGACGAAAGAAACTGTATCACTCTTTATTGATAGAAAGGCAGTCACATAATAAATTTATACAAAAGGTATGTATGTATATATGTATATATATAGAAAATACGTACGTTGTTGCTACGAGGATAATATCAAGATTATACTACAGGGAGAGGAAACGAGCAGGTGTATCGCGTTTCTATTTAAACCATCATATGACAATAAACAGTTCCCAGGTTTTTAAAGAATTATTGTTGAAATAACGCGAGTAGTCCCTAACGTACACATCTCTATATTATTAGAGAGCACTGTCTAAAACTGCGGTTGGCACGACCATCACGGATGGCTTGCAATATCGACGAGTCTCTGCGCAGACATGCGCACTGTTGCATGCGCTTTACTTGCAACTTTTCCCGCCATTTTTCTCATTTCTCGCCCTTTCATTGGTACTATACGTCGTGTGTTTACCCTCCTTTTTGTTCCTTCCATTCATTTATTCCGTCGTAACCACTACCGCTTATCATTCGAACTTGTCTGTAGTTAGTATTGCTCGGACTTCTTTGTTTCGGCCAGTTCGTCGCACTTATCCTCCAAATCCTCCTGCAATTCGAATCAATATCATTTCAACTGTACTATTACAGATTGAAATATTTTAGCAGATAGATAAAACAAGCAGCATTTCACAGACTTCTAAGTAATATATAACACTGAATAATATCATTAGTTGTTTTATCTTAATTATATGGATATATTAATTAATATGATTAATATAATAATTAATATTATATAGATTAATACATGGATAGTTAAATTCTTATTTCAATGTTCACTTCTGTTTATTTGTTTCAAAATATTATAGTGGATAACGGTAAAAGAGTAAAAATTATTTTAAACGAGTAGACAGTGAGAGTTTAGGGAAAGGTTGTATCACAATATAAAAACCTTATTGACAATTATACAAAAGTGTATAAAATATATAAAATAAAAGTTTCTTTAAAATTAATTTAGAGGGTTAAGTTTGCTATATGAGAACTATTTAAAAATCTTGCTATTGTATATAACATATGTACATTATACTTCATCTGTATAATATATTGTTTACCAGTATCTATGAAACTTTTAAAATTTATTAATATATAATATAATAAAATTAATAGCAATTATAGAATTTATCAGTTTAATATCATAATATTCGAATTCTTTAAACAGATAAGGAATATCAATTCCTCTATTATAAAGTGTATAATTATTATAATTAAAATTAACGTTTTCCATATAATATCATTAGAAGTTTTAATTATTAAAATTTAATAAATTGTAATCATTGCATTCTAAAATTTATTCATGTGTATGGGAGTATATTCGTTTCAAATTACTAATTAATTAATATTAAAAATTACTTTATAATTAATACTAATTACTAAATAGTAACTTAAAATTATTCATTTATAAATATCAGGGATCGTTACCTCGTTAAGCTCTAAACATTTGCCCCACTCGATAAGGGTAATTTTATGGTCGTTGTCTCTGTCGCAGGAGTCGAGGAACGGTGCAATACAATGCTCGAGAGCCATCAAAGGTGCTTTAATGGGGAAAAGTTCGTGCCTCGAAACAGCTCTGTCATGGGGGTGACCGTCTAAGTCGCACCATTTCCAGATGGCGGCGTTAGTCCAACGCAACGTATGATTTGTTTCAGCTTCCCGTTGCATTTTCAGATAATGGGATGGTAATTCTTGACGATCAGCAAGATCTCTCATGATATTAAACAGCCAGTCTCGCATTCGCCTTGGGAAGTCAGCCATATCTTCCTTTTTGCACTCCTGCAACGCGGAGAGCGGTCGAAGTTAGAACGAAACTATAAGAATACAATTAATTCACTCGTCTTCGAACTATTTCTTAAAATTCTTACTAATTCCATGTTGCAATGTTTAAATACAAAATTAAAATATACATATATAGTCGGCCATAAATATATTTATATTATAATTAAAATTTTCTTTTATAAATATATTTATTACAATTTAAATTAAAAAAACATTAATTACAAACATGATCATCGAAAATTTCATGTTTCTTATAAATAATCGTACGAACTATTGCAACTTTAGTTTTGTATTTCACAAATAAAATATTTTAATCGTAATTTGTCCGATGTTTATTCAATTACGCTACATATTTTTACTTGCAAATTTAGTTAAAATTTCCGGAAATCGTTAAGTTTATATATCTATGTACTAATCTTTGATTCATAACAAAGTCATAAACACATTCTCGTTTAATTATATGATGACATAAAAGATATAACTTAGAAAACGCGAAGTTGGCACCCCGCTGGGGGTAGCCACCCACATGCTATATTTATTTTTATTTTATTCTTTTTTTTATTACCAATGAGATATAACACTTTATCAAATGTCCTTCAGGACAAATTGTAAAAACCAAAAATAAACTATAAAAAAAAAAAATTATATGATGAAGTAAACTAACGAAGTGGCGTTTAATGAACGCAAGGACAGATATAAAATTACAATAAAATCATTTCTACAGGACAAGAACAACAACAATACGCGATAGATAAGATACACTTCTGGTTATGAATAGCATTCCGTTATATCAGCCAGTGATAACTGTAACAGATACTTTACCAATACTAATGAACGCTTGTTAAGATTTATGAGAAAGATATTCGACTTTTTCGATTTAAGCGCAGTGTGTATAACAAACGATACGAATTTGTTCTTCGTATCGTGTGCTTTGTATTATATTCTTTAGAGAAATTTACCGTATCCGAACTCGTCGGTGACGATGGTAAGTACTTACAGGCATCTCTCGGCATTCACCGAAGTATACGACGTGAACGTGTTGATACTTCTCGGCGTTTCTGCATCTGGTGTCGCCGGAGTCGCAGAAACAACGCGCCTGGTAGACCTCGCAATCGCTTCCGAAAGTTTCATTGTGATTAGTGCAAACTTTTCGCCTAGGATCGACCTCTTCGTCGCATACCTCAACGCAAACACACTCGGCGGTGTCCTCGTCGATGGCCTGAAATGGTCGTAATCCTTACAACCAACGAATTTCTTTGTTGGATGGAACGTTCGAACGTAAATGAAACGTTCCAAACGAACGCAGTACGAACTCTTACCAATCTTTATTCAAAACACCATCTTTCAAAACACCATATTTATATTTATAATTCCACGAGTTGGATAGAAGATTCTCAAAAGCTGATAGCGAAGCGAATTCACGAGAAATACATTTTTAGGCAGAATATTGCGCGGAAGTATCTCGAGCGAATCTTCGAATATTTCAGATAATTCTTATATCTTTGAAGAAGATGTATTCTTACAAAGCGAAAGGATTTAGTGGACCTACTGTCTAGCGGAGCACTTTTCGTACTTCTGCGTTTTTAGACGCTTGCGATTATAAAATATTATAACAAATACATGTTATAAAATTGAATAATTGAGAGCCGAACATAGTCGATGTACGGGTAATGGCAAAAATACAGAAGAATTGTTGAAGAATTGTACGCATCGTGGTCATAACATGGGATTTCATCTCTGACAAACCTTGCAAACTCGTCCTGCGCCACAGTGTTTATCCATGCACGGATCCATACGGAGCAAGCTCTGACGCTTCGATCCAACCTCGTTTCTGCCATCTTCGACGGTGACCTCAGCATCCTCCGCTGTCTCGGCTATTTCATCAGCCTCAAGCATGTTCATGACCTCATCTTGAACGGTGGCTTCCGTCGTGGTTGTGCGACGGCGATGTTTTTTTCGTCGCTAAGAATCGATAATCGTAATAGGTCATGTTATTAATTCGTGTTATTATAATTTTTTAATTTTATGAGTATCGATCGGCGTAAAATAAACTCTGTCGTGGTTTACCTTAAATTATCCAATATGTTGTGTATAAATTTGTTACAAGTTCGTCGTTTGAATATTTACATTTAACGAGATAATCGTAATACTGTAATAATTCGTATCTGTATACTTAATTTTTATATATCTTTTAATCAACTTACTTGTTGGGCTGAGGCGTCCACCAAAAGGGACACTAACAGCAACGCAAATAAAAGGAACTGCAGTTTCGTCCGCATTGCGATCTCTGCGACAAACAATCGATCGTTAAACATGTGCGTGTGAGCTTAAAATACATATATTTAAAATAATGTGAATTTTCTTCTCCCTTTTTTTATCCCTTAACGCGTTGGCAGCTACGATGGTATTCGAAAGACATAAGCAAAGAGCGGGTTTCTGTTATTCACATCGCCGTTCCATAAAGTTCTTGCGCGGTGAAGGTTTATTATTCTAACGCGATCGAAGCAGATTTTTCGACAGAAGATTGTTCGTGCTGGATTCTACGGTGAACTAATTTGAAAAATGTCCAACAATATATGTATAACGTGCTCGATACAGCCGATCCCGCTTGGGTTAAGCAACGTATCCAACGATAAATCTCTGAGACCTTAATAGGAGCAACGAAGCGATAACCCAGATACTCGTAAATCACAATTCTTTACAAATGTTCGTAACTACCCGAATGCGTATTGCGAGCACGCAATTCTCTTGCCCGATTTCTTACGCTTGTAAATACGTCGTGCGACAAATGCGGATGATAAAACCTATTTATGCGGTTGTCTTTATTAGTTTGAATTGCTGACGAGAAACGAAGGTCGCGTTGAACTCATCAACCAAGTATGACAACGCCTACTTCTATTTGAAAGATCTTCGTTTAATTCGAAATGTTTTGTGATTTCAAAGCAGCTTCGTAATTCTTCCAACTAATGTCCTTTTGTTCAACAGAGTATTATTTTTAAAAATTTATTTTACCATTTTAAAACAACGCCTTGCTTCTTCGAATTCATGTCGTTTTATTCGTAGAAATACTATTTTATAAAAAAGTATTGATTTTAATTTATCATGAAGAATATCAAAACACTATTTAATTTACAAATTGCGTTGCGCCCTTATTAAAAATAGAGAATTAAAAACAGAGCAATTGTAAATTACATTTCGCTCAGATTACTTCATTATTATGGATTTATTATCTCATATTAGTTGATTAATTGTGCAAAAATAAATAATTACTATTGGAAAAACACGTGGAGAAATTAAATGTCTAATATAGAATCGTAAAGTTTGTTTAAAAAGAGATAACTCTGCTTTTATTTTTGTATACGTGTTTCACTTTCGCACGTGTAAATCAATTTGTAACTTAAATGATATTATTGCATTTTTCTTAGAACGTATTAAATCATCTTTAACGCATTGTAATAAAAAATAGTGATAAAGTGTATTTAAAATGTGAGCGTAGAGTCCTTGTACGATGATTTACAGCTACAAATTAAAACACGTTTCCCTAGCTTCCCTAGCGGGTTAACTGGCTAAATATAGCTTGGTTTATGCGTAAGGTTCAGTCGGTTTGATTACATTTGCGGCATGAAATTTCCGTTAAATAGAATCGTTAAATATGTAGGGCTATCGTTACACGTGTTACATCAGCTGTTTCTTCGAATTCTCTGTTTCTCTTTTCAACCTAGATTTTCAACATAATACAATACAATTAGTATCTTAATAAAGAAACTATGAGGATTCTTCGAATCTACGTTAAATGTAATTTTCTTCTTTCCCTTTAAAAAAGAAAAGGTTAAAGATATTCAACATTACATATGTATATTGTTAAGCGATACTTTTGTTTTTATTTTTTTTGCTTAGTCTCTGTCGTGCATTAAAATGTCAGTTACTATTAGGAAACTATGAACGAGTATATTTTAAATCTACGGAAAATGTACCTTTCTTCCTTAAAAAAAAAAGGAGAAGAAATTCAACGTTACATCCGTACCTTGTTAAGTGATATATATATATATATCACTTAATATAATATTATATATATATAGTCAGAGACTAAGAAAATAATGTATATATATAATAATATATATATTATATATATAATATAATATAATATAATATAATATAATACAATATAATAATATATATATTATATATATATATATATATATATATATATATTATTTTCTTAGTCTCTGTCGTGTATTTAAATGCCAATTACTATTAGAAAATTAGTATACTTTAAATCTACGTTAAATGTATTTTTTTCTCCTTTAAAAAGGAAGCGGAAAGAAAGTCAACGTTACATATGTAAATTGTTAAGCAATACATATGTACATTGTTAAGTCAACATATGTACGTCGTTAAATTATACAGAAACATATGTATCACTTAACAATGTATACGTTTTTATTCTTTTTCTTAGTCTCTGTCGTGTATCAAAATGTCAGTTACTATTAGGAAACTATGAGCGAATATACTTTAAATCTACGGCGAATGTACCCTCTTTTTTCTTTAAAAAAAAATACTTAAAAGAAAGTCAACGTTACATATGTACATTCTTAGATTCTACAGATGTTGTTTTTCTTTTTCTTAGTGTCTGTTCTATGTTACAATGCCATATCATTTTCGAAACTGAGGAAATCTGAACTTTCATATCATTCTCTTTGTTCCGTCTTTGTTTCTCTTGATTTGATTTAAAATATTTAATCGCTATTTCGTAATAATTTGTATAATATAACTATTTGAAAGTAGTTGAAAGTATATTTACTTGGAAGATAAAAAATACAACTTTTCGAACATTTCAAGGTATGTTGAAAAATAAAAAAGTACTAAATGGAATATTTAGACTAAGAAGAAGCAGTATAGTGCCTTTGTTTTTATAATTAAAACCGATGGTACTCGGAACGTTCTACGCAGGAGACTTCAATTCCTCGAAGAAACGTATCGCTACTTTCTTCTACGAAATCACGTTAACTCTACAGCATAACCGTACCCCGCGTATCATGTAAACGCTCTAGGACGTCCTAATCTAAGTTTCTTAAAATTAAAAATAGTTTCAAGAAGCTATTTCGTTAAGAAAAGTAACATTATTCCAAGTGCCAATTCCGAGCGGATATTCGACGCGATTTTTTAAAATTTCAATCGTATTTTACTCTTATTAACTTCCTCAAGTTTAAAGGAGAAAAAAATTAAGCAATCGTTACTCGATGATTTTTCGTCGCATTTTTTGTTAAAGCGGCAAACATTTCTCTTTTTTTTCTTTTTCAGAAACCGCAGTGTGGTTAAAATATTGCAAAAATATTGTTGGACCACTGGTAGAGTGGGAGTTTGTCACAAGTATGTCGCGACAGAAACGCGAACCAGCACGTTACAGCTTATGAAACGTGGAGGCGACTGTAGGAATCGCGGATGACCCGGTTTTTATCGCTTCTCTGATCGGCGCCCACGAACCTGCGTACGTAATCGTCGTCACTCGAAGTCCGAAGAACCGTATTACCGCATTGTCTTCTTAACAAAACTCTCAGCTAAGGCGTACAAATCCTACCAAACAACGGCCACGTACATGTCGAAGACGCGATACTGTTTCGTGTCCTATTACCAACGCGGTATCTTAACGGTGATAAAAGAGGAACCTTTCCAAAGAAGACGGTAGAACGAAGTGAAAACGAAGCTCGTCCTTAACCACTGTGACTCGTTCGAGTACGAACTCTGTGTTTTCGCTGACCTTCGTGGAATAGATTTAGATATCACGTTCCATGATACTGCAGAAATTCGAGATCGGGTCTTTCTGTACCCCGCACATATTTGTGACTCTGTATGCGAAATAATACTTTTAAATTGGATGCATGTAAATTATGCAACGTTCGAAATATAGTTGCTTCAGATTACGGCTTACACGATCGGTTAATAAATTACGAGTGCGCAAATATTCGTTGAAAAACAGATTGTAAGGATGTTCCATAGAGTTACACGCGTGACAACGTCGAATATCCTAGCAGTATCTTGTTTTTTTCGGAAGAAGGATGTTGAATTTCCGTTCTAAAAAGCACAATTTCCGTGGTGTTCGCGACAAGATAAACCAATTGCGACAAACGCCCACCATTAATACGTTTACTGAGCATATTTTTAGATGAAATATAGATGTAATTGTCGCTCGTGTGATAGAAACAATAAAGCGTATCTATCTATTAAATTATAAAAAAATTTAACTTAACTTCCTGGTCGGTGAGCTTAATTAGATAAATAGTGACACTTCCGTGTAAGGAAATTGATACATGTGCAAAATAACATTATTTTAATAAAATAAGAAAGCGTAATTTTTAAAATGTTTTATTCGTTGTTTAAATCCGATCACAGGATTTTTATAACTTTCCCGCCAGTTGAGTATCTCCTTCCTAATTTCTCGTTTCCAATATGTGTATTTTAATGTAATGTAATATAACATGTAGAGTGCAAAGTAAAACGCGAATTTCCGTTTCTATAATTTTGAAGCAAGAATTTAATGGGAAGAATTAAATTTCACGAGTAGAGCGGTTAATGTCTGATCGGATATATCGCATATCGAGATACCAAACCTACGATCTCAGCATACAACGTATGATAGAGAGTGTATATTTTTCATATTTTGTATTATTTCGAAATTCGGATATATCTGTTGCAGTAATTCATATAACGTAGCAGCACTAATGGTTAATTTTTTAATTAACTTAATGATATTTTATTTCATATATATTTATATGTATTCATAAATATATACATATATTTCGTATTTGCATATGAAATATTATATTATATCTTAATATTTTATTAAACGGAAATTCATCATTCGAAGATGTTTGAAATATCGAAGAGAACTATTATCACCAGTATAAGAAACTACAGATTATCTATGTATAGCATACCAAAATGCAAATGTATCTATTCGTTTGTGATAACTGTATCAACTTAGATTAGCTCTTCTTTTTCTTAATAGTATAACGTAATCAATTGATGTCAGAAAACATCATAACGTAATGTGATCACATTATCAAGACCTCTTATATACTTTTAATTCATCGTCAATTCGTATTATATACTCTTTTGTCTACAATAACTTTCAACGATAACGTCTGTTTAAATAACATTAGCTACACGTTCAATTAATATTGATTTTACGATTATTTCTATTAATATCTCTTCGACGTTATACGCGATTACTCAAAACCAAATAGAATTATGTCACCGTTAATTACGAACACCAAAATCAAATAGAATTACCTATTCCTCGAATATTTCTCAGATTAATAATCCGCAAGAATTGGAAAAACGAAATCACAAAGGCTGTGCACTCGACAATAACCGAACCCACATTACCTTAAGCCTCTTTCCTCTATAAATCCAAATGAGCGCTAAATATTTATTTTTACAAATACATCTTCAACTTTCATAGTTTAACAACCATAGTTTATAGACAAAACGATTGATAAAGCGCGACAAAGTTGCAATGGAATTCCTGCGGCTTGAATATCACTTGTGATAATTCGTGAAAATCGAGAAGGTAAAATTTCACATCTGTTATAGAGCAGCAATCGAGCGCAAGTTATTTTAAAAAGGGGCGTGTAATCGCGACGGATTCACGTACATGTGCCCGCAAACCGTAAAGCGGTCGCAGCAAGCGCACACCTGTCCACGCTATAGTACGGACATGTTATTTACCTCGTATCGTTCCTTTCCCTTGTTGCCGGCGTTACCTTTCTGTCCTTTCTCCGGCCGTTTTCGGGAACGTTCAAAAGAGCCCTCCAAATCGGTCGCTGGACCGGTACTGACTGCGGGCAGTGCGCGGAGGAACGACCAGCAGAGACTATCCGAGCTCGCGGACTCACGCCAAACAACCAGAGATGACCTCATCGTTTTTCTTTCTTCCGACACCCCCGTTTGATCTTTCTGCCATATGCACCGCTTCTCGTTCCTCTTCTCGCTATGGAACCGAGTCCCTCCTACCCGAACAATTACGCAACGTAATGTCCCGTACATACGTAACCGGCAGGCCTCGAAGTTTCTTTTTCGAATAATCTTCAACCAGATAAAGTTCGATTCAAGCTCTGCTCTGTTCCATCCAGCCTCTATGTAACAGTATACAGCGGCTCGTAAAAATATTCCGATCCTTGTAGAAACTCTTTACGTTCGATACGGATGCGTCACGCGTTTGCTTTATTTTTTATTTGCTTTATTAACATTGTAGCGAGGCGAAGCTATTACGATTATGTAGGTAGATTTCAAAATTAATCCGGAAATAGACGTAGATGAAAGCTATTTAGGAAGACTTTTGTATCTGAAAGTATGTATTTTGCAGAAACCGAGCTAATATTTAAATATTTAATTATCCAATTACGGCGATAAGCTTCGATGTTCGGTGAGATTACGTTTAACTATTTTACATGTTTAAAGTAGCTGCTTACTCCGTACACCAATTTTTTGTTACCTATATAGTCACGAACTAAGATATTGCCGCACTCTCTAACATAGAAAAGGTTTTTTAAAATTTGACCAAAGTAGCTGAATTTTGTTTTCTTCTGGGAAGTTGGGACTAGTTTACTAGGTAACGGGTAAGAAACATTTTTGGAAAGTTGTAGCTTTCTACGCATCTTTATTTAAATTTGTAAACACAATTCGAACAATACGTTTTGAAGAGTTATGCCAGCTGTACCTATGCTGAAAATTTTATCGAAGTCGGTCGATACAGAAACGAGTAACAGATGAACAAGAATATGGATTTATTAATTACAGGCCGAAAATCGTAAGAAACAACAATTTTCATCGTTTTTATCCGTCTGTAGCTCATAGCAACGTTAACCGGTTTCGATAAAATCGACAGTACATATATAACTAACATAGATCTACAAAGCGTACTTATCTCAGTTCTTAAACCTTCGTTGCAGTCTCAGATAAGAAACTTATAAGAAGTGACTTATTATTTTCCTCGTGATACTGATCGCCTACAATTTTTAAAAAAAATTTTTTGCGCATCATCTTGTTTATTACGAGATTCTTCCTAACTCGTTAATAGAGTCGTATGGTCTAACCTTAAAAAAATTATTCGGTTCTAAGGAGTGTGCCAATACTTTCGTTCGTGATCGCATCATATTTGCGGTGAACATCTTGTAACGTTTTGTTCAACGACTCGCGAAAGTTTTCCAACGCTTATTTATAAGAAAATTTTTATAACTATATCGTTACAGTTGCGAACGTACTGCATGAAACTTTTCGAAACATATCGTTAACAGGTGGCGACTATTACGACTGTAATAATGAAATTTTTAAGCAATCCAAAAGTGTACGTGAAAGTTACTTTTCTGAGCGAGCATACTCGTCACTCGTATGACCGTGAAGAATATTTCGCACTTATTTGTTCTATTCGCATGTTTGTTCTGTGACACACACGTACGTGGAATTATCTAAATCGTATGGTGTCAGTTACGTTAAGCAGGGATTTAAGCGGTAGACGCGCTCTAATTGGCCGAAAAAATTCGTCTCGATTCAAGTGACTAGTGAGTCGCTCAACCGTGTCGAACGATTTAGAAATTGCGACGATTTAACAAAACGCCAACAGAATGAGCTTAATGGCACGTGCAAGTGTCCTCCGGCATTAACACATGCATTTTCACAATGACCAAAACTTTTCCGATAATATCGATTATGCTCGTTTTTATCTCTTATCGATTATGTCATAAAATAGCTCGTCAAATAACTTGTCCTAAAATAACCTGTTAGTCATAATTTCGAGATATTCACCTAATATGAATTTTGTAAAGAGAGTAGAAAAGACATTGCAATAAATGTCATGCCGAATCGTATGTACGTAACTACGCGTACTGAACTTATTTAAAATCTACCATCACAAAATGCTCATAATTCGGTGAATTTTTTACAATGCAGAATATCTAGCATGACGTAAAACCGCTGTAATTTGAAGTATCCATAGAAAGCGTAACTCCTCGCTCGATATTCTGTGTCTGTGTACTTAGAATTAGAGTTCATCCGCCTACGTGCAATTAAAAAGTAAAATCAATTTGCCGAGTATACCTCGTCGGATCGTCGCGATGTTTTTATAGCAGTTTCGATAAAATGAAACTGTTTGTCCGCTAATTTTTACGTGTGTATATTTTTATACTTCGTACTACGTTACGCCGCTGTTTGATGTTCGAGTAATCAGGTCATGAGGAACTGTATCAAGTGATCGCAAATAAACGTCTACTGTATCTAATGTTCATATAGGAACGAGAGTAAATCAATTTAACCTCTTAATTGAAGTAGTGAAACTTACATATATATTACGATATATATTAAAACGTGTAGTGGGACTTTCGGAAAGATATTTATTTGTTTGCACGAAACGAAACATCTTGTACGAATTCCGATTTCAATGAAGATACAACTTTTACTTGAAGTAATTACGACAGGAAGGATCAAATAATTCATCGTGCTTCAGAGATAAAATTAGACGAGAAAATAATTGGTTTTTGAAAAGAACATGAAATATTCTTCTTTTGATCGTAACGCGTTTGTTCCAATTGTTCCAAAAATGTTCGTGTTTGCCTTGTTATTTACATTCAAGCAAGTCCCTCACTGTATCGCCGCAAATGAAAAGGCTGAAATAGTTTCCCTTCTAGATTTGATTGTTGCGTTTTTCATTGAGAAAAAGTCAATAAGTAGTCGAATGTTACTGATGGAGATTGAGTATTAAGAGAATAAACAACGTCCAAACAAATACTCGGCATTTACTTAAATAAATTAATGTACCATCGTAAACGATTGCAAATAATAAAATTTATTAAACGTTATTACCGCAGATAATCGGTTCTTGAAGCCCGCAGCTTGAACATTTTGTTGATAAAGAAATGGTAAAATATTCCGATAAATAAAGCGATACTAACAGGAGTTGGTAGTAAGGTAGGTATATTATACTAAATGCAAAAAGTTACAATATATTTGATGTTTGTTTTTTTTTTCATTTTCCTTTAACATTATTTCTTTCCTTTTGTCGTAGTAACGTTGACCATGGTTGTACACACAAACTGGCCTGATAGACCGAAATAAAAATGTATACTACAAAAATTCACAACTTATTCGCCATCCTCTAATTATTATATTGTTATAATTATTTGTGTTTCTTCATATTCCTTTCTTCGTTCATTATATTTATCTTTTTTTTATTAATTATTATTATTATTATTAATTATTATTATTATTAATAATCACTTAAAAACGAAAACATTCACACTAAAAATTTGCAGAGCTTTCGTTCAGGTATAAAGAGGTGATCTCGCGTGCACGTGGCTTCTGAACACTTTGTTTTCAATGCGTTTATACGTGAGATGCACACTGATATATATATATATATATATACTGAACGGTACAAATGAACTTACCTAAAGACTGTATATACATATTGAAAATTGAAATAAGAGCAAAGATCGAAGTGCTACATTCTACTCGTCGAGGCTGGAGAGAAAGCTCGTTAAAATACCTAGCCATAAAAATTCGTTATTGTATTCTAACCCTATGATTTAAGAAGGTATAAATTAATCAACTTATTCGATGCATAGAGTTAGTAGCGTGATTGTTTGGACATATAAAATTTTATATATTATTATTTATACAATTGAAAATATCATCGTACGCAGATATAAAAGGCATATCGGTACTTCAAATGAAACAAGCAATTCGCTATTTTACAATGATCTTTTTTAATGGTAAAATTCTTTTACGGATGACAGGACAATTACGAGCATGCTTAGCAAATATTCTAATTTGTCGACGTAACGAACAATGCAGCCAACTGATTACGCGAAATTACCTCTTTATCCATGACCGAGACAAAGCATCATCATCGTGATATAATACAAAAGCAACGTTTTACAAACATCGAATTTTGTTACAGAAAAATTATTCCACTATGTGAAGCTATACTTAACTAACATTACATGTACATTATAGGAAAATTTGTAAAGATAGTAGAATAAACGTCGATCGCCGATGATTCTGCTATATCCCGGACATAGCAATTGTAACGCATTCGATTACAAACTATTGCGGATGTTTAATGTAGACTACGTAACAATTTAATGGATCAATAAGAAAGTAAATAATTACTTCTCACATGTTTTCAGCCTTAATATTGTAGCATTTTGTGGTTTAGTCGCCGTGCACTTTGTAATTTCTGGCAAATTTCAACATTCAGTTAATTTATCACCATCAACATATTGTTACCACCTCTGTATTTCTCAGCACTATTAAAAAACAGTTTAATTTCTGTTCGTCTCCTGTATTTTCATCTGTGCACTCGGGTTAGGGCGAGGTGTATACGTACGAGATGGCACATAAATTACTATATGCGCTACCACTGTTTCACGACGATGGTAGTATTGTATTACTTTTTACTTTGCACTTACGATTCTTCTATATTGTTTCAATGTTGGCTTGACAATTTTCTTCTGATTATACGATGATTTTTAACACGATCACAATTTACAGAAATAAAAGAACAATATCTCCTGGTTTGAAAAAAGGAAAAAAAAAGACACACGTGACGAATAGGCCAGAAAAAATATATTGCCCTGTCTCTAATAATCGCAGGACTCATCTTGCAAACTGTTTCTAGAAATTCGAAAATATTTCTGATGCTTTTTTTTTTTTCTAATAAACACAATTCTCTCTCGTTCGCTCTAGCTCTCTCTCTCTCATCCTCTCGTACTCTTTCTCTCCTCTGTTTTATCTGCCCTAGCACCTTTATACGGACACGTGTCGAAAATACAGATAGGAAAATACTATCTACACATTAGGGTACTTATGAAGATACAGGAATCAAAATATTCCTCAATTCCATCCGGTGATATAGAATAAGTGCACGTGCTGAATTTATCTTCTCCATATAAAGGATAAGTTAGATCGACCATCTAATTTCGCTAAATCGCTGTTATTACTTCATGCTGGTAAAACTATTCGTTCGTAAGATAACGTGTAGATTGAAAAACATTTAAAAGTGTGCCTTAGCGCCAGAGAGCTGACAAAATCTTCGAAAATGAATATTCATATGCCTACTTTTCGATCTAATTATTGATATGGATTATCTAATTATCGAAGAAAAGAGCCAGATTAAAGAAGTTTATAAAATCTTCGTACGAACATTTATCACTCTTGATCGAACTTCGAAAAATTTCTATTTATGTATGTATAATAATTACAAGAATAACACTAATTACGTTAGTAAGCAGGGGAATATTCTTTCATCAATATACATTGTTAATCTTACGAGGTTTTGCACAAAGTCAAGCTAAAATTTTGTGTTGTTATAACGGTACTAGGTCTCTTTGTTTTAGCAGCGCACTGCGAGTTCTGCGATCACCAGAGACTATCAAACTAACAGATGTTAGACAATTCTCAATTAGTTTGTTGTATCAACTATGAAATTATAATTTTGAAATAGCGTCGCCCTCTTTGTATGACTTTGTATGAAAGAAGACAAGAAACAAAAGACCGATAAAAAGAGTAAAGAGAAAATAAGAAAGAGACGAAGACGAACATAAGAAGAAAAGACAAGAGGCTAATACGAAAAGATACATGAGAAATAGAAAAAGGAAATTGAACAAAAAATTAGTAAGTTGGAACAAAATAGAGCATAAGCGACACGCGGATGAATTAGGAAACGGCGAGACCAGCTGCAGTCTAAAGGTACTGCGCCACTATCAATCGATACCGGTCGATTGATAGTTGGCCATGTTTTGTGAAAAAATCGACTGTGTCTTTTTGTATGCGACCACAGAACAGCCGCAGTTCTCTACTCGTTAACCAACACCGACCAACTACACCTATAAACATTATTGCCGACTTTCTACATATAGATGGAACGTTACATCGGCAGTTAAGTAAATTAACTCGAGAGCATATGAAGTATACGGTGATATTCCATAGTTAAAATGATTCGTATCCTCTCGTTTTAATTTCGTTTAGTTTGGCTCGTGACTTACTTATACGACAGCGGAATTCGCACCGCCTATGTCTCCTTAATGCGATTGGCAAACGAAGAAAACTAAAAGAGCGACGTATAACTTTCATGATATTCATCCAAAAGAAAACAAAAAGTACGTTACCGAATCCTAGTTTGACATGTATCTGTATGTGTGTATGATCTGTATGATGTATACTTTTAACACTGTCACTTGCTTTTATATATCGCACACGTGCTACAAAGAACACGAAAGAACTTGGTTCGAGTTTCCTTCTGTCACTCTATCACAAAAATTGGCAACAATTTTGTTTCTTGGATGTTGGCTTCTAAGAAACGTGGGCTACGTATCAGGAGACAAAATACACCCATATTTCTGGAGAGGATATCACGCGTCGCTCTGTTATACGTACATATGCAAATGGATGCAGTTCTGTTTTCATCGTAAAGTCTTGTAAATTGCCTGACGTAGATGTATGAAGGACGAACTCGTAGTATTTATTTCATCAAATATTCAACGAACTAAGTTGAACGTTTAATGAATTATTTTACTAAATCATTGTTCCTTATCCACGAATACGATAAACTTAGCTTAAATGCGATAATCCGATTATCCTACTCGAGTTCGTATTCCATACAGTTTGAGCTGCGTCATCTATAGTTGTTGCTTGACAAACGGTGCAAGCGATGTTTAAGCGTAAAAGAATAGCGCCTTTAATCACGTTGTGTGGCATACGAGATAGTCCTGGATTTTGTGTTCAAAAATGAGGATGGTAATTATATACCGATGACTTGTTCAAGAAGAAAGAAACTGGGAAGTGACCCTTCAATGTTGCTTGAAGTATTAGCGGCGATTTTGATAACTTAAATTGTTGGGATTACCAGACTGCCGCATACCACCACCTCCCCTTCCACCATCACCACCTCGTGAAAATCCTCCACGTCCACCTCTCGTACCATGTTGGCCACCTCTCATCATACCTCCAGGCCCACCTATAAAACAAAGAAATATGACACGGTGGTCACACTTGTAACCATTTTTTAACTGCAATTATCGCAGCGTTTAACATATTTTCCGTGGATCTTAAAAGGTATTAAGGAGCTATTATTCTTTACTTTAACATTTAATTATCGAATTTATATATGCATTTTTACAGCCTTTAAATGTAATTATAAAAATCATCACATGCGTGTGCATACCTGGGCCTCGTTGCTGTTGCTGTTGTTGTTGTTGTCCTCCCATTGCTCTCATATTGCCATCGTTAGAATTCAATCGACCACCGCTACCTTCCATCGTTCTCGGCTTAACCTTCTTTTCTTCCACATTTAGCTTTTGTCCATTTTCAGCAGGATAATAAATCGGCTAAAATTAACGATAAAAAATTAATCCTTTTGTACGTTATATCTTGTATATGTTATATCTATATATAGAAACTAACCAAATTCTGTAACACTTTGCTAACGACTTGTTGATCTTCGAAAGTGATGAATCCATAATTAGGCACTTTTCCCGTGTTATTTCCCTGCGGCCCCTTGCATCTATCATTTGATTTACTGTGTATACGCAACTCTACTACCCTACCATAAGATTCAAATACTTGACGTAAATCATCTTCTGATGCATTGTGCGGTAAATTCCCAAGGAATAGTTGGTGGGCATCACTATATTGACTTTGTCTTGTACCACGACGATCACCATCTAAAGAATTCATTACTTATTCTATAATACTAGTAAGGCGTGTGAATAATGTAAATAGCACGTAGAAAATAAATATCTTTTAACATTGCTAATATGAACTACATTTACCTCGTTGTACTGCTCCTCCTCTCGGAGCTCGCTGTTGCTGATGTTGTTGCTGCTGTGGCTGTTGGTTACTAACTCTATGAGTTTGTTGTTGAGGCGTAGAAACGCTAGTTGTTATAGACAGTGCAGGTCCACTACTAGTTGGATGTAGTGGCGATCTATCGTCTAAACGCAAGTTCGTCATTGGGGGCTGAGAACAGATGTTACAAAGTAGTTTATATCTATACTTTGTCGAGATCTGATTTGTATAAATTACACAATAAGCAAAATCTTAATCGTTAAAAATAACCATTACAATAATAAAATACATACTGGTGACATAGACAATTTGGGAGCTTGAGGACTAGTAGCACCAGTAGTACTCGGGAATGATTTCACAAGATTAGCGTATGTTTTCGGCCCGCTACTAGTCACACTTGTATTTGCCACTTGATGTTCTGGTTCGGATTCTTGTACAGAAGCGGTAAACGTTTCAGCCTCAGGTTGTTCACGGCTCTCATTTGATTGAGCTTGCGGCTCATTTTCTGTTTGTTGTTGTTGTTGTTCGGCTGCAGGCTCCAGTTCCGTTTCTTGTACAAATTGTGTTTGTGACGTAGGTTCAGTTATATATTGGTGCTGTTGTGCAGGTGGTGGAGGTGGTTGTTGTTGCTGCTGTTGTTGTTGTTGTTGCTGTGGTGGTGGTGGTTGTTGATTAATTAATGGTGCTTCTTCATGAACCGAACCATTTAACACCTGTTGCATTACAGGATGTACCTGAAATAACATATACAATGCACAATATAGTACACAATATTATTTAAATAATTTTATTTTAGGATGAAACTAACATGAGTCTGTTGCGGTGGTGGTGCATAGTATATTTGTTGCTGTTGTTGAAGCACAGGTTGTTGTGCGGGAATAAGCGGAGGTTGAACTTGAGGTTCAGTAGATGTAGCTGGTGTTGAAAGCTGCTGTCCACGATTTTGATGTTCATCTTCCTCTGGTTCAGAACGCACTCCCTCCTCCCCTTCCCTCTCTCCAGGCTCACCTACACCTCCTTCCACACCACCCACATCTGTTTCTTCTTCATCAGGAAAGATCAAATCTTGGTAACGAAATATATCATTATGTACATAATATGTTTTTGGTGCTTGTATGGCTAACACAAATGTTTGTGTAAAACGACGCATTGGTTGTCCAGCATTAGATAGTTCTCCTGATACCTACAATTCATATATAATTCAATTAATACAAATAAATTTAGTACGTATTACTCTTATAATTTGTAGTATTAGGTACTAATTAATACCTTAAATGGATATAAAAAGATTTTTTATAATTTCTGTTAATACTGTCACTTACTTGCACGACAACACCATTTTCAAGAGTGAGCTGTGAATCAACTTGGCTTATTTTGGCATGGCAGTCTCGGAAATTTAGTTGTTGAATTTTCTGATGTATTTGCTTTTGACCAATTGCAGGAGTCGATTCTCGATTGGAATCTAATCCTCCATGCACAAAGGATGAATGTTGATTATAGAATCTGCAATAATATTAAATATAATACAAAAATATTTTAATTTTGCACTGTGGCTTTTTCAACATCTTTTTTACATTTAAAGAGGTATTTCTTCTCTCTTTCTTTCAATTACCTATGAAGATGTGCAGGAGCTTGATTAAGTAAAGTATAATATTGTCGGACAAATTCACGACCGACATTCTGCGGAGAAGGGGATGCCTCCATGACCATTTTCTTATCCCTACCGTCTGAAATAATACTTTGCTTAAATAGCAACAGAAATTTTATGTAGTAATTATGAAAATTGGAAGCTTAGATGCCTGTAACAAAAAAAACATACCTGTAATGTTTATAGATGTATCATACTATTTGTGTACATAAATTATATCTATCTATTTTTTGTTACAATATAAGTATAATAATGTATAAATATATGTATCGTTCAAAGAAAAACAGGTTAAATTAACTATGTATGTATTGTAAAAGGTACACAATATACTTAAAACTACATTAATGTTTACATATTAAATAACTTATCGCATTTATATATAAACATAAAATAAACATAGGAACTAAATATTGGAAACAAATACAAAATATGATGAGATAAAAATTGTAAATATGCACATCAATCAAAGTGGCTATCTATGGATATCACATGAAAGTGTGCTTGGATTAAAAATGGTCATAAATAAAATATTTTTCTGAAGTAATTGATTCATCAATCGAACCTATAGTATTTTTATTAAGATTGATACAATAATCCTAAAAAATAAATATATGAGTGTTAAAACATGTAATTTCAGTAATTTGTACATTAAATTGTAATCAGGCGCGTGTAGTCTAGTCTTAATAGAACATGTGCTCGCGTAAGTACAAAAATAACAGGAATCTTTGTTGCAAAGCAGTTACTTAAAAATAAAAAACCGTAGATCATCTCTCAACTCGTGTGCTGCGCGAAGTGCGAGGTCGAGGGCAAGGGGGCCGCCCGGTTGCATGAGCAAGCATGGCGATTTTTCTTGATCTAAGAAATGGTAACGCTAAGCTCTCAATATAAAATTTTAGCAAAATGTTTCGATAAGTAACATAAAACATGAGTATCAAAATGTTCAATGATTTGAACAATAATTTACGAGCAACAAATATCGCTAATTCATGAACAATAGATAGCACTTTTCACAGTCTCGTATCATGCTTGCCTTCCTGGTTCGTTCCGAGGTCTTCTCTGTGAGAAGTCGGATGAAAGAACATCGGCAAAGCCGATCTTATGGCGTTGTACACTCACCCAATGGAACCACTTATGCGTGACACAATTCACTGCTTTTCCCGGCAAAACGAGATGCTGCGACGAAAACAGAAAGTTTCTATGAGCAACAACAGTTCACAATAATGTTAATTATAAAAACAGTTCAATGTATGAGTCCTCCAAGCACCTTGATGTCAGCACATGCAGCGGAACCTGCACAGAAGCACCGGTCGTATAAAGATAAACGACTCTCTTACAAAAGCCAAGACCTTGCTCGTGCTGTGCGGGTTTTACAGGAACTACATCATCAATCGAACAAATTCCAGAAGGGCATTTCCTTGAGTATACTACGTCGTTGATTGGCTATTTCAGTTCTGCTATGAAAACAGCCAATTACAATTTAGATTAAATAGAAAAATTCTGTAGACAAATAAACGTGCTATTGGTCCAATAATACGCTCCGTTCTACTGTAACTTATACGTTATTGGATGATTTATTAAATGAGTTACTTTGGAATTATAGTTCATTCCAAAGTATAAATTATTTTAAATAGACAAGAACAATACAATTAAGTGACATGTTTATTTGTTATATTGAAAATATGTTAAAATTGCGAATAAAATGATTATATTAATTATAAGTCTTATAATTTATTGTTTTAAATTTTTACTATTTCTTTTACCTATATTGTATGTATGATAAATAAACACAGTTATCTTCTACCGCCATCTGATGATAGGGCATCAAACTATATATTTAGTGTGTTGGATGTAAATTAATTAATTTGTGTACATATGCTTTTTTTATAACAAATATAAAAATATTCTTTCATTCACATTTTACACATAAATAGGAAATCAATATACACACATATGAAAGATGGGTATAAGAAAACGTTTCATAATAAAGTTCATTAAAATATCACTTTTACCTTTTTTTCTTGAAAATCTATTTAAACACTTTTATGTAGTTATTATTGGAAACACATTATTTGACAATAAATAATTACATAGAATTATAAAAACATAATACAAAACTATGTACATATATACGCAGATAAATCATATTGTAAATATTCTATTAAGGACTAGATCATCTAAAAAGTTAATATCTTTCTCGATGCAAGCTTAATTTTCTGTTGGTCCAAGAGACATTATTTTAACAAATCTTAAATGACTTATATTATTTATTACTAGATATACTTCAAATTTACATGTTTTAGGATTTATCAGCAACTATTTCCATTTCTCTATCTTCTGACATTTGTAGAGTATGACTTTGTAATCTGGACAAACTCTACTCTTTCAGAATGTATCATTTTGCATGCAGTACTCGGTTTTCTTCAAGCACAAACATATCACAAAAAAGATATCTTATTTATTCAAAGTCTTGCTCCAAACATGGATAATAAGTTAAACTGCTTATTAGACAGGCTCTGTATGTTATTTGCAAAAAGATAATAGCATACTAGAAACTGTACATTAATAAGATATATTTTTTTTCTATTGTTTTTATTTAAAATAGGACATTAATAATAAATCTGCTGACAACAGAAAAATGATGTAAAGAAAAGAGATGTATAAAAATAAAGCAGGTTTGAAATTAAAATTATAAAAGAAATTTTATATGTACAATTTGTTTCTAAAAATTAATTGAAATACGCTAAACATTGCTAGGCTAAACAAGGCATCGTAAATGCTAATCACTTGGTATCTCCAGTTAGGATTGTGAAATATCCTGAAATATACAGTGATGAAAATAATGTATTGAAAATTACATACTATTATATATAGATGTAAATTAAAATTATGTCAAAATAGGGTAGTAAAGAAGGGTGATACAATAGTAAAGAACATATATATAAATTCGTTTATTTAGAATTTTTACAAATTTTCACTACATATATTTTTGCATTAATATTATACATTTTCATTTATGTTTCTAACAACACAATAACGAAATTCATTTGTTATCGACCAATCACCGATCGTTCACCACACATGCGCAGTATCTCGTTACGACATAAGCTTAAGCCCAATAGATCTGTACTCCGTCTTTTTAATTCCTAAATTCATGATATAGTATGTAATTTTTTTTATTACAATACATATGTTTAATGCTATTGTAATGCTACGATAGAACGGCTGGAAATACTATTGTAATTATTTTTAGATACTGACAAATGTAGTTTCATTTTATTGTACGTTCACTGCAGATTAAATATTTAAAAATTATAACCTATGGAAGATCGCCAAATAACTATTAACCGATTATATTTTTTATAATGTGATGAATATATATATTCTAGCTTCTTTCCATGTCATATAACTTTGGTATCCTATAAATATAATTAATAATTGATAATGATAAATGAATGCGATCTCATGTACTACAATACAAATAACTGGGTATCGTTAATCAATCAAACACATTGTTAGAACAAAATTATTTGATAATTACTGCAAGATAATGCTATTAAATCAGAAACGATATAAGAGACGTTCTTTTAAATGTGGTACAAGTGTGAAATACTTTATATATATATAATGTGTATACACATACACATGTAACACTAGGTAGTACCTGCATCAAACTTTATCAAGACAAGAGTTCCCAATATTTGCGAGACACAGTTTTTAAATTCATGCTTTTAACGATTTAGTTGTATTATATTTTTTAATGTTCGAAATAAAATAATTGTTACATTTTAAGGTTTAGTAGTAATAAAACAAAGTATTAGAATACATAATATATTTAATTATATAAAGTACACAAATGAAAAGCTTTCATAAAATTTACATACCAAAGAATTTTTATAAATAAATAAAAGAAATTTAGATTGTTCTGTGAAAAACTATGATGAACATCTATGCCATATTACATTTAATCTAATTCTTCATGCCTTTCTACAAATAAATTTCATGATATGATTTTATGTATATTTATAGTTCCAATTAAATTTTATAAAATTATACCTGACATGAAAGTTGTTCAAAAATTCTTTGATTTGTCTTAACAACCAAAATATTTCGCAACACAGAACGAAAGTATCAAATTCCCCATTTTATATATACATCAAGATAGAAATTCTTTTTTACAATTTTAATACAAATTAATAAGAAAAGATTTTTACTGAATATGATACATGGAAAACTATATATAAAATTTAATAACTTAAAATGTATACTTTTTTTAGTGAAAAATTTAGTTTAAATATAGCTTATTTTCTATAGTTTAATGTCAGACAATAGGACTTTATACAATACTATTTACTTAAAACGTTTAATATTGTTAAGATTGCGTTTTGTACATTTCGCTTTAACTGTGAAATTAAAAAAAAGGCAACACTATTTTTTGTCTAATTTTTTTAATGTAATACTTTTGTGACATAGAACAGTGTTGAATTTGAGAAAAATACAATATTTTCTTTTAGTTTAAAAATCTTATTACGATGTTTTTTGCCTAGAATGAAACTATCAGTATATAAATATAATTGTATGTATGTGTTCTTGAGTGTAGAGTAAAAACTGAAAGAATATCTAGAGCTCGATGCACGTACTGTGGTAGAATCAGCAAAATATTGTTTGTAATACAAATTCACTAAATCTTTGTGTCAGTCTTATTTAAATCTAATGTATAGATGTTTATCACTATATTTTAAAGAAGTATTGTGTACATATTGTTTTCCAAAAATTAAATTATTAGGATCGGTTAACACAAATACAAACATACGCGGTATATATTATGTACACAAAATCAATTTATTTTATCCTATTTTTCTTACCAATAAGGAAGCAATAATCTTTTTACCTCATTTCATACCTCACACAATCATTATAAACAATTCGGTACTTTTCATTTTTGTCTCATCATAGCCGTGTAAAAAGTACATTGCCTGCTTACTTTTCTATAGTGGTTTTCTTCTTATTAAGTTTAGTTTATAAACAAATTATAATAATCTTATTGTTAAAAATAGGGACGTAGGTATTTCTCAGTAGTCCCAAAAGATGAATGAGAAACTTGATTCTTCCTAATATATCTGTATTTAAATTATTTCCTATCATCTTTTGCTTTCCCATTTGCACAAAAATATTACGTTACAATACTTCATTGTAAGGCATTTCGTCTATACGTTTGGAATAATTATCACGCCAGCATTTATATCATTCTATAATTGTATTAACATAGAATATTAATAATTTACAAACGTATTGCGATGTGATATTGCCTTACGCTGAATAACGTAACGTACAATAACGGTAAAAAAAATTCATGATAAATAAGATGAAATGAGACAGAAGACCAATGTAAAATATGAAGTATTTTTCACTTTGTACAAAAGGGTAAACGAGAGATGGAAGAAAGCATTGTGTACCTATATGTATATATATATAATATATATATGTATATATGTTTGCTTTTGTTGTCTTGTTAATACAGATGTATTGCTAGACGCAAAACGTGAAGCTATTACAGTTTTTGTCGTGATTCCTGATGATTCATTTTATTTTGCGGCAGTAGTCTGCGTTGTTGAAAATCTTGCTGAAAGTGGCGTGGTTTAATGGAATGATGATTTAACGAGTTATGAGATTTGTGGATGGACAGGAAACCTGAAAAGAAGAATAAATATTCAAATGTATTGTACTGTATTGTTTGTGTATAATATTTATATTACATCTTTTTAAATATTTTTACTATGTAACCACATGAAACCATTTTGCTAACATTAAACATAAATGAGATTGGAAAAGGAAGAGAAAGGTTGTTGAGACTGAACTTATAGATGTCAGGAAGCTATGATGACTCACCAGCGGTTACAACGCGAATTGCATTGCGGTCGCAATGAATGATTTCCATTAATAGGGTTGGTGCCTTTGGTTCTGACGACCACCTCCCCTCTGCTTTCCGCCGTAGCCTGAGCCTCCTGAAACAATATCCACGATGTACGTTAGTCCAGCAACTTGGATATATATCCCCGCTTTCTTCCTCCCGCCGTTTTTTTGAAGAAATTACAAATTATTGATCACAAAACGATTCATTTGCAGAAATTACCGCACGCACACTTCTATTAATAACAGAATAAAGTACGAAACAATATATAAAGATAAAGACTAACGTAATGGATATAAAACTACGAAGAATCTACATAAGAGGCTACAGGCTAAGGTAGTAAGCTGCAAGGCTGCGTTCTGATTCATACTCTCCTTTTCTCCTTACACATTTCTGGGATCTGCATATGCTGAAATACTGAAATTTCCATATTGCGATACTGTGTACATTCTTAAACAAATTTCAAATTACTTAAATAATTTACAATTACTTCACTAAGGCTTTACTTTATACTTATATTAATAGTTCTTATATACTATTACCAAAATATAATTTATAGATATATCATTAATATCATAATAACAATTTGTTGTTTTTATCAAATAACCAGAAATGTTTAAGGTTAAGGATATGAAAAATGAAATAAAGATGAAAATGGATTTAATACCAGCATGAAAAATTTCAACTATTCATTTTTCTTTGAATTTTAATATGCACCATATTGTACGCATGAGATATGACATGCTTTTATATGTAAGATATATATATTTCATTTATTATTCTCAAAAATATATCTTCTATATATCTTACATATATCTTTCAGATATATAAATTTCACACACACATACATATATACGAATGGTGTAATGACATTTTAGACTTTGAAATGATAACACAATCACTTGGAAAATCTTATTAGTATACTAGAAATATATATCGATTACTCAGAATGATAAATTATATATACTCTTAAAAATTATGAAACTATCTCAATATATAGAGAGAGAAACTCTCTCAACACTTTCTTTAACCAAAATTTTATTACTAATAATACCAAAATATTCTAGTATTTACACATGGATATTAAGACCTATGAATTTATGAAATTGTATGATTTTCTAAATAAAATTTCTTGTATATTACAATTACATAGTTTGTGTTAATTGAAAAAGTATAGACTACATATATATTAACACATTATTTTCTTTCTTCTTAACCCATTTACATCGAAGTGTTGCGATTGTCTTCTATCACCAAGCGCGGATTATTTCGACATCGGACGACTGTCTTCCATCACCAAGCGCGAATTATTACACGCGCTGCGATTGCTTTTTATTTCCATTTTAATCTAAATATTTTTTTTAAAATAAACAAGTTTTACTTTTTTCCTTTGTTATAAAGATTGTCTACCAATCGTTTTGAACAGTAAATTTTCGATAAACTCTATGAAAAGTTCAGATGTCATTTACTGCACCTACGACCGACTGCGCGTGGTGATAGGGACCAGTCCTCTTAATTAGAACCATGATGCAAATAGGTTAAAACTATGATATATCAATGTCTTTCCTAGTTTGTTCTTAATATATATGTGTAAACCAGGAATTAATTTACAATAAATTTTTCTTATTTAATTAATTTCTATTCAATAAAATGATAAATACTTTTTCATGAATTTATAATTTGAATTATCCTTAAATAAGTATGATACTTATACAATAAAGTATATATAAAAGTGTAAGATAATATTTCTTTAAACATTATCTTTTAAAAGCGATTAAAGAAAATAAGACAATATATTATAAATATTGAGAAATAGAAAAAAAGCTATTTCTAAAAATATGTGGAAGGAATGGAGTATTTACATTTAGGTTACACAATAGTAAATATTTATGCATTTAATAATGTATATCAGTAATTGCTGAAAATTCATTATTCTCATTAGTATTGTAACTATAAAAATAAAATATCAATTTCATATGCTCACACGTACATGTACACACATACTTAGAGAAAATAAAGGGAAATGATGATGAAGGATAAACATAAACAAACATAGAAGGTAAAGTAATGGTGATGAAAAATAATAGATGAAATGAATGTGAACTTAGAAAGTGGATTTCTGCTAACAAAGTAGGGCACGTTTGGGAAAATACAAAACAATAGAGAAGGAACGCTAATGCGTACCTTTACCGCGTGCACCACCGCGCCCACCACTGTAGCCACCATCGTAACTACCACCGCCATAGCCATAGCCGTCTGCGTTTCATGGAACACACGGTATAAGAGACAAATGGGGTCAGTATTAACATGGACCGGCAATTGTGTATAGTATAATATATCAATGATACCAATAAAAAATATCGCCGGTACACAAGTATGTAACAATTATGTAAAAAGATCTTAGTAAATTTAAGCTTTAAAATTAAATATTCTCGAAAATATAATTTTAAATATTATATTAAATTAATATTTATATATATATTATACGAATTTTTTAAAAAATACTACTTAATAATATTAAAAAATAATTATCTTCCAAAGGGTTCATTGTTTGCACATCTAATATATAATATAAGTGCAGAGGCTGTTCATAAACTTATGTATCAAAAAAGATTACAATTGATTTTATTTACCGTTAACACGAAGTGGCATGCACTTAAATTTCTTTGCGACAAGAAAGTTTAGTGTAATAATTGAATTATTTGCCACAGTCCCAGGAAAAAAGTGTGTGCAGGGTCGAACACGCAAATAGATAAATATAAATTCAATGTGGACTTGCTATTGTGTTTTTCAACATTTACTCTTATTTGGCATATGCAAGAGGAAATAATTTTATAAATTGGTTTATAGTGTAAAAAATGTTTCGCAGTTTTAAATGATTCTGTTCGTTTTATCTCATAAATGAACTAAAAGTCATGCTAAAAACAATGGAACATAATTAATAAAATAGATCAAACACAATGATTGCAAGTATCGGTAATTTATTATTGTTGAGGAGTGTATTAGTTTTTTTATGAATGAAGTGGTTATGTGAAATGTGGAAATATGTGAAAGCATGCATATCAGGAAACGTGGCAGGACTTGAAAGCAAGGATTGGAGGTTTAATATTCCATATCATACGACATTATCCTGTATAGTTTTGCTTTAATGTTCTCCACACATTTCAAGTTCACATATAACTATGTTACAGTGACTGCGTGTGTTTTGAAGTCAGCGAGTCTGCAGAACTTATAGTAAAGATAAGAAATGTAAAAAAAATTAATTTATTCCACGGATTCACAGACATCAATCAGTGAACGTATGAAATTAGTACTCTTATGTACATTTACTGAGTGAAATTATCTATTACAATATTCATATTGTTTTATCTATTGATAAATTACTAAAAGAAGTTAATTGAAATGTTTATACACTATTTACCAATTAAATATACGTAAAGAAATTAAATTTCTTTTGAAAATACCACATTGAACTATAGTAATTCTTAATCATCTTCACACATTCACTGTTACATATTATATGATATCCTGCTTTTTTGCGTTTAATGTGGTTCATATGTATGTGTGTATATATATGTATATATAAGTCAAATATTAATAAGGCATTAAAAAGTTTAACTTAGGAAGTTGTTAAAATCAATAAGTTAGTTGATCACAGCTCAAAAACAGCCAACCCTCTGGAAGTAGGGATTTACTTTTCGGATTATGCTTTTTTATTCATGCGCAATAAAATTTTCTTTTATAACCAAAAAAGGGAAAATATGCATTATACATACTTATAGATAAAAGAACATAATCCGAATGTACATCCTACGTATCTGAGCTGCTGGTTTACTTTCTTAATTAGTTTCGTATTTAATTTTAATTCAGAAATATCAACACTCAATAGACAATAATATTTCAATAATATTAATAATATTCGTAAATAATCAATAAAAATAAGTTTAATGTAAATAATTTTTAAAGTCAAGATATCGCTGATCTGCCCGCAAACCAGCGCTCAATTTTCAACATTAGTCATAAATGTAATATATCACATCAATTTTATATCATTTCAAAATATAATTTAGTCATATAATACTAAATTAGTATTATATTATGTTGTGTCAAATGATTTAAAGTTATGTAATATAAATAAAAATTTTCTATAAGATTTTACATAAAGCAAAATTTTATAGGAGGTATGGGTAATTAAAACTTCGTGTCAGGTAATTTTGAAAACCTTCTCGACATCTGATTGTTATTTTTAAAATTCGTCCCATATGTATATGGCTTAAAACATTTACTTTGAATATAAGTTATCATTTTTAATAATACTATGATGAACTCTAGAATTTATTAATTTATTTAAACTTATATTTGCTAATATTGTTAATTAATATTTATTAAGTTACTTCACAAAAACTCAATTATTTACTGTTAATACTAATCAATTCTAAAACAAATATTGTGCTGAACTGTTTGTTTAACAGGAAATATATTTTACATTCTATAAATTAAATAGCTTTCTAATTTCTGGTAAAAGAGAAACTGTACTAATATTTGTTATATCGAATGATTTGTTGAATATCTAAAATCTGTTATTTCAACATATACGTAACATTATTGAATTTTAAAAGATTTAATGAGCTGAAATTTTACCATAGATTTATATAACTTACGATAAAAAATAAATTAAATGCACAAGGAAAGAAGCTAAGACAACAAATATAACAATGGCAATAATTTTAATATTACGTTTGTTTACCAAATACATTGGGACGATAGCAGTAGAGAATTATCTGCTATTGATTATTATAAAAAAGAGAAATTAAATTCTTCAATATAATCCTACACAGCGATAAGCGCGTGTAAGTTCTTTTAGTAATAATCAATAAAATTACCGTATCCACTGTAGTCGTAACCACCATAGCCGCCGTACCCACCGCCGTAATAATCGTAGCCTCCTCCGTATCCATCATAGCCACCGCCATAACCGCCTTGACCGTAACCGCCGCCATAACCACCTCCGTATCCGCCTTGGCCCCAGCCGCCTTGACCGCCAAAACCGCGACCTCTACCTCCTCTACCGCCACGGCCGCCTCGACCTCCAGCGCCACCACGCATTCCTCCCATACCATCTGGTTTAGGTGTTGCTTTCTTTACATCGACCTATTTAATATATTGAAATGCATTAGTTGGATCGTCAATGTGTATAACATTTTATTTTAAATTAATTATTTTATTTATTGGTATAAAACGTACCTCTTTACCATTAATTGTTTGCTTAGGAGTTTTCAGCAATTCGTTTACAACTTGTTCAGATTCGAATGTAATAAAGCAGAAACCTTTCCTCTGGTTCTTTGTCTTGTCAAATGGCATTTCTACCTCAACAATCTGTAACATTTAATTTCATTGTATTTTTTTTCTAATGAGCATAAACATTTATGATAAATAAAAAAACTAAGATACTTACTGTTCCAAATTGAGAAAAGAAATGCTTGATATCATCATCTGACAATTCTGTTGAAAGACCACCAACAAAGACTTTGCCATGTCTAGCCTTTGCTTTCTTAGGATCAACTTTCTTATTGTTAATTATATGATCGCCGGCTGCCATGATCTGAAACATAAATAATCTCCATGAAGACTCATTATTTAGAATTCGCATGATTAGTCCTAATATCTTATCTTCAGCAATTGGAATTACATCAAATACAGTCAGTAGCAGAACTGGATATGTTTATCATCATATCAATTTTACTTTAATATGTAACTATTGGTTTCATTAATTTTACCTTATCTAACGATTCTGCTTTAGCAAAAACGATGAAAGCAAATCCACGCGACCGTCCGGTATTAGGATCTGTTTTGACATTGATGCTTTCAATGTCTCCATATGTACCAAAATGATCCCTTAATTCCTCTGTAAATTAATGTTTATTTAAAAATGTTAGTTATTGAATTCTTTAATTTATACTACTAAATTTATAATATAAAAACTCAGTATTAAATCTAGTCTCATATGACTTATCATCTGAAGGTGTCCTAAGTAAATAACATCATAGTTTGTAAAGAACTTGCAAAGAACTATAATTCTTAAAATGCAAAATAATACTCACTGTCTGTAGTCTCCCAGCTTAATCCACCGACAAATAATTTCCTGTAAAAATAAAAATAAAATAAGATTTGAATTAAATTAAATAATTTTTTTATGAAAATAAAATAAAATATTAATTTTTGAAATTTTTCAAAATTTTGTACTTGCATAACTATTCATTTATAAATAATTAAATGCTAACAACTTAAATTTTAATTTGTACATCTTACAATGTGTTTAAAGCTATTATAATGCAAAAACTGTTTGGGAAACATTTATTTTCATTTTCATGTGCAAATTAGAAAGCAAAGAAATAATAATGAAAATAGAATGTACCTATCATTTAAAGAATCCTGATTACCCCCGGTTGACCTGCAAAGCAATGTAGTGTGTTATTATGACGATCTTGAAATTTATATAAATTTTTAGGACTAAGGTTGAAGCAAAAATTTAAGTTTTGTTACAAATTATTTCCATTTATATTTGAAAAAGGAGTTTGACTTGACCCCTGGAAAAATTAGAATAAACGTTAAAATATTAAAATTTAATATTGACAATATATAAGAAATGCAATAGTAGTATATCATTTGGAAAAAGGGCACTGGATAAACTTTTAAAGACATTTTGGTAAGGAATTTTATTTAACAGGTAATGTATGCAATTTATTAAATGCTTCTTATGTATATAAATATAAATATATACTCATGTATAAATGTAATCTACAATTGATTAAGTGACCTACATTAATGTCTACTTTAAAATTTGGAAGAATAAATAATTTTGCAAAACTAAAATTATCTTAATTTCATAGTTATGGTATTAATAAGGACACAAAAATACCTAGAATAAATTAACTCACTAATACAATCTTATATGAAAATTGTGCGTTTATCCTTAGTAAGAAACATAGGATTATATGAAACAACCATCAGAAGACTGCTTTGCACACCACATAGACCTTGATTTGAACTTCAGATAGATGTGTTTATCAACAAAAATTAAAGGAAAAAACTTGGAAAAAAGTAGATATGTAAAAATTAACGCATTGAGAGAGCAAAGTACTTTTCACAACGTTCATGTGAACTCGAACAATAGTTATAACTCCAGTTGACATACAGCTGCTCCTAAAGGAAATAAGATTTAACTTTTCCAAGTTGAACTCTGACTGCTGATTGGCCCAAAGAATTGACATATGGTAGATAGACTGCAACTCTATTAAAAAGCTAAAAAAATTGTTTCCACATTACAAGTTAATGATGGTCACTTCTTGATACTTTTTAAATATCTATATATGCACACAATATTTTATGTTTATTTATAGTATATTTATATATATAGTATTTCTCTCTCTTTGTTTATTCATCAGCAAAATATTATATTTCAAGTCCTGATATACTTTTCAGCCTTTTCATATACAAATATAACAAGCTGCAATATTTTTCACTTTTCTGGCAGTGTGATGATAGTTGTCTGTACTTAGATTGATCTTTTCATATATCATCTAGGGCTGGTGATAAATACCGTAGGCACCAGTCACTCGCCGGTAATCAGTTGTTGGTCGGGTCACGGTTAGCCGGTTGCGAGCCGCCCGCCATAATCGCACTGGGTCGTTTGCCACCTGCAGATCAAGCCACATAAACTGGGTTAATGGCATTCCGACCTATCGGAGTTTTTCGCTTTGGCCCTAGTGACTCTGTGCTTTGATCACGCCCAAACAGCATTGACATCTGATCAGAAATTACTCTACGCGTGACCCAGCAGGCAAGTGTATGTCTGTGCGAGACTTATTGATCTGACGTAATTGACTCGACTTCCAGTGCTTGTGTTGTGACGAAACATGACGGACTTGAACTTGACGTAGACTTCTCACAATAATTCAGACTCAGAAGTCAATCATAAGGCTTCACGGTTCAGTTCACAGATCCCAGGTAAGCGTACATATTGTCAATCATGAAGAATTGACTAACCAGAATTCTGCTGCAATGAATCAATGAGGAAGACTCAGCTGGCCAAAAATGCATTTCAAAGTTTATGCTCTATAAAAATATTACAATTATTATTTGTGTAATATGTAGAAATTTTTATCATTGATGAAATCACAACTTGTCTTTATCAATTACAAAACTAGAATAGAATTAACTAGGAAGGAGAGCAGAAATAAGGAGTTTACACAAAATTACAAAATTTTAAACAGATAAACGTATACCTCGCAACAACAGCACATATAAAGTTATAATATCTATAATTCTTATACGTATAGTTACCTTATCATAATTTTGCAATAAAGAACATGCAATACTTAATTTTCTTTTTATTTTTACTTGTATATTAAACTGATATAACAAACAAGGGAATGCCAGTTTTCAGTTATTTATTTTTGTTACCTTATGTATAGATATCACGTCCCTCAACACACATTTGTACTTTCATTATGGGTGAGAGGAAGCATACCTCCAAATTCTTCGTACCTTATATATATAACGATTTTATATTTTGTACTCAACATTTATACAACCTTTTGTAACATAAGAATTTGAAAATTCATACATATTTTATTAAATTTGAAGGTTACATCTTCTTTCCCGATATCAATTTAAGTAGTTCTACAAGTTACAATCTAAAGTAGCTTACCCATTTTGCAAAAACATACCCCAAACTATGTAAGAGTTTGTGACAATCCAAAGCTGTAGGGATACAAAGAAAAAAAAGTCGAATCCCTTAGGTATAGAACTAAAAATGCTGTGATAATAGTAAGAGAATAAGAACGAACGTACAATGCGATATAAAATATTTACATAGACTGTGTCCGTACATCAACATTGACATCTAAACTCGTCGATGAGCAAATCGTCCAGCTTGAGATCTCGTTACGCTGAAAAGGGGGAAAGGCAAGGTGCTGTGCCCACCAGCCACCAAAAATCCTTATAATCTATTAATATTTCTAAATATCACGACAATACTAAATAACCAATAATTATTGCGCATTACCCTCCCTGAATAATCTACATACTCATATTTACGTAATATGTATATTATTTAGTGTTTTGGTTTGACGCATAAATGCGTGTTGTGTGTGAAAAACACGAGGACGTGATACGATATGTAATGGTAACAAAAAATTGAAAAAAGCGAGCCCAAGCAAAGTGTATTAAATCTATGCATGGAGTTCCTTGGCTTGATATAAAAAATTGATTTTTCTGTGGGTTTACTTTACAACAATGCGTGGGCGCGCCCTTTCTAAACTTGCGGCCGGCATTCCTTTTAATTTGACCGACTCACTTCCTTTTCTTATTTGTTGTTTCTTTTCGAAAAAAAAGATTGATACCTAGGATTTCTTTATACTGCAGCAATACAAAAGAAGTTAACTGCAATACTAGGAACGCTCGCTTTAGAATCGATGGGAACGGATTACGATTTTCGGGATCTCGCGCATCCGCCATTTTGTCATCGCGACAATCGTATCGCACAAAGCAACTCTCGTTTGGAAGCTTTACTAGATATTCCCGCGCGTTCAAAGTACCAAATGAATCGAAGTCGATAGTTTCGTAGAACAACGATTGATTTAATTGCAAGATCGAAATTTAAGACGAAAAGGGTTACCTGTCCTCCTGTGATTCTTGGCCATTTTCTGCGGCGTCCCCGCCGCCGTTCTCTGCTTCGCCGTTCTGCTCGAAGTTTTGATCGGCAATATCTTCGCTGAAGTCCTTGTTTTCCTGATCGGCCATTATTTGTTATACTTTTTTTTTTATTCTAATAAAACACTTAAAACACAATTATAAATCGCGCTTTAACAAATAATTAAATACACTACACGAGCTAACAACACTCTCACGTCCGTACTGATCGCCCGTCGAATGGAGAAGGAAGAGGTACGACTTGCGCTCCGTTTGACTCAGGAGATTCCGCGCAAAGCATCATGGAATCTCTTTTACTTCCCCCCTTGCAACTCTCTCAGCCAATCAGTTTTCATCACACAGTATCGTACCTAGAACTCCCAATGCCAGGTTAGTTTGCACTTTCCAAAAATATCACGTTACTTTCAGCGTGCTATAATTATATATGCATAGCATTCAAGAAAAGAGAATTAATATTTTTTCTGTAGCATTGTGCACGTCGTTTAATCTTTAATATCTGGTTTTTCAAATTTCGATAGAACAAAATGAAATCAAATAAAATTCGAGAAGTTATAAATAATAGACTATATTATCAAAGATAATATTATGAGTATTAATATATCTTGTTTGACAAACTGATCTTCTATTTTACTTGCATCAGTGGGACTAAATTTTACATCAATTGCGAAATAAAAAATATTTTATTCTGTATCTGAAATCATGAAAAATTATTTAGTTTCAAAAAGATAATGCATACACATTATTTCATAGCATTGTTACGGCCCTGTTGCACCAATCGATGTTGCCGAGTATTTCAGTGATGTTAAGGGGAAATAATGAATACAATGGCACGCATACGAAAATTTTAGCTTTGCGTGGGGAATGGAGCGAAAACGAAGAGCCAATAAGATTCGTGAGAAATACTGAGTAATACGTAGCAGCCAATAAGAATTCCATAATGATTTGGCTCCATTCGGCATCACTTCCCAGAATTCTGTGCGCGTAATTTGTAAGAAATCAATAAAATATTGCTCCCAAGTTAATTTTGATATAATAATTTTTTCAATTTTTGTTGTTATATTTTTATTTTTATTATTTAGTCATTACTCATTATTTAAATGTTTAAATAAGAAGGAGAAGTCCATCTTTCTGTTGATATCCAATAAAAGCGGGAAATGTTTACTGTTGATTCAGCGTTCTTATTGTAGACGCTAGTAGTTGGCGCCAGCATCAACCTAGATGTCGCTCTAGTTAGCTCGTTCAATGCTAAGTTATTTTGTGTACATATGTATATATATTTACATATACGTATAAATATGAATATTTGCATGTGCTATCATATGCATAGCACATGCATTGTAAGATTATAATTTAATGAGAAATATTTGTTTAGTCTCTTTAATCGATGGATATATCTATATATCTTAAAGTCTCTATGTATTATTATTATTTATTCGTTATTGTGATGACAATAACAATAAGTAAACATTATAATAGGTCATTTAGTGTTCATTTAATCTAACGCTTGATTTAATTAACGTCCTTCCTATTCGTTTACATCGTATTTTTTTGAATAATACTAGTAAATAGAATATTACTAGCAAATTAGAATAACTAGTAAAACGAATATTTTATATCTCTATCAATGTTAACGTTTGTTTTTTGTTTGTGAACGGAATTATCGTTTACGGTTTGCAAAATTTATAGATATTTACAGAATAAAATTTTTGTAACACCTAACATTTTACCTTTTAGTTGTCCAAAATGCCTGAGCAGCAGAAGGTAAAGCCAGGATTTTTATCACACTTAAAATAAGATATAGAGAGAAAATATGTTTAGTTTAAATAACTTTTCATGTTTAACAAATGTTCTATCCATAGATTTTGAGGCTACAGGACATTTGGCGTACTTGTAATAAAATCCGAGCGGCAATTTTTCGCGTGGGTTTTAATTTATGGAATTTTTACAAACCGCTAGATTCTAAAAATAATTGTTTAATCTCAGGTACGGTTACACAATTTCCATTAGTATATTAATTAAAGATTTTTATTTTTTTTGTCTAGAACACCTTTAATCGTGTTTTTCAATTGTTTCGTAGTTTTCGAATTATCATATTAAAATTTTATTTTACTCGGTACCGTATCTTGATTTTTAGCAGTAAGTATTTTAGTATTTACAAACATAATGTTTCACGAAGATTGTAAATGACGATCGTGAATTATACAATATATATCCTTAATACGCAGAGTCGAAATTTATTTCGGTATTGGCTGGGCCACTGAAGGATCAAATTGGTTTGTCTGACAAAGAAATTTCCGATTTGGCCGATTATTTCCGCGTTCAGGATGGTCGAATATTTTACACCCAGTTTTGTGAAATAATTCACGATAGTGGTATGATGAATTTATAATTTGATATATACTATAATATTAACATATAGTTTATAAGACTAGAAAAATTTTATTAAATTATTTTATAATTATATTCCAATGCATTACACATATATATTTATAAGTAACTATATTTATATAAATGATTGTATTATATTGTAATATATATCTACAAGTAATTATATTTCTTGATCCTCTTCGGGGCAAATCTTATAGGTATTTGAAAGAGGTAAGCAAATTTCTATTATTCCGTAAAAATAAATTTCAGAAACTGTTACTGCCGCACCTGAAAAGAAAGGAATTTGTATTTGACTGACATACATAATCCGGTACCGTTAAGTGAACTCATCGTCGGAACAAAATTTGTGTCCTTTTCTAAATGTTTCTTTATTTTGCTAAGGGGATTAATATGAACAGCAATAAAATCGGTGTTTTTTTTTTTTTTGTAGCTCCTGAATTCGATAAAAGCGAACCGCTTGTAACTGGTTTGGAATGGGAAGATCCAGAGCATGTAAATCGTATAAGTGCAACGGAACATCGAAAATTATGTCTCGTACTCACTCAAATTGCCGTTCTGATAAACAAAAGAAGACTCGTGTTGAGGCCTTACTTTCAAGATTACGAACTGGTCTGCGTCAAAAATAATCTTCTCCCTAAAAATCTATCGATACATTTTTCTATTTTATAATTATACGGTAAACGTCAATTATTTATCTTTTAGATTGCAAAAAATGCCGGGACTGTAACATTCACGCATTTCGGGCGAATCCTAAAATTTCTAGGTATCGTTCTTGCTTCCGAAGAATTCTGTTTGCTTGTAAAAAGATTCGCGAAAGATGCTTATACGATCAACTATGTGGCCTTTTTAAAGGCGATTGACGAAATTCAATCTTACTTTGATAAACATCAAATGCTGGCTCTTGGTGGAGTAATATTTTATTCTGCATATTTTACAAATGTTCCTCTTACGTTCATTATTTACCATTACCGATTCATTCGTTTTGTTATCAGACGTATTGAACGATGAATCTATGATAAATATTGTATCTTATTTATTCAAAAGGAATTACTTGATCAATTTCCTGGTCGAATTATTACGGCTGAATTACCGAAACTTCCAAGGCCGGAAATTGGTAAATTCATACCAAGCAAAGTATTTGGGAAACAAGCTGTCTTCCATCCGATAATGGAAGAACGAAGAAGTACAATGCCCTTGATAGAAGTTATTCAACGTATTCAAAGACATATCTTTGAAAATCGATTACGCATTTCGGAATTCTTTAAGGTAATAATCCTTTATTTATAAAGATTTGTAATTAAAATTTTAGAAGCGAGTTTGCTATTTTTATAAAAATATTATAACTCAGTATAGCTACCACGCTCTTAAAATATTAGTTACAGTTTATTTACAATTTTTATATAGTAAAATGATAGTGGAGATATATCTATTTCATTAAAATGTCAGATAACAAATAGGAAATTAACGATTACGACAAATAATAGGATTTTGATCCTTTGAACGCGGGCAAAACGACGATTTCCAACTTCAAAAGAGGATTAGATGGTCTTCAGATTTCGAGTTTGGGACGTCTTTATCTTGCGGAAACGGAAATTGACGCGCTCGTTACGCTTTATAAAGACCCAAATGATCCAGATCGTGTATGTTGGCGTACATTTGAAGATGACATCGATAAGGGTATTTTCGAGACAGAACGTTCTATCTATTTTTCCCATTTTCGTTATCTGATCGTGACTTTTTCGAACTTTACATTTTTCGAATTCTTTCCATTTACAGTGTTTACCGTGAAAGAAATTGAAAAGCTGCCTAATTTGAAAATTGAGTCGCCGCCAAAAGAAATAGCGAAACTAAGTCGAAAAGGAGCGTTTAATTGGCAATGCGAAGAGAAAGATATAAGAGATCTTTGTGAGAAAACATTATTAAAAGTTCGACATCGAGTCGAGGAAAGAAGAATTATGATAAAACAATTTTTTAAGAATTACGATCGGTATATGTATATTCGTTCAACGAAATTTTTATATTTCCGAAAAATATTATTTTCAAAAATGTACGTATATTTTTATACTATTATTTATATGTTTTCCGTTCCTAATTATTTCTTAGACATAACAAAGGTCACGTATCACGTTCGCAACTACGTCAAGTTCTAAGAACTGCGGCTGTACTACTTTCCGAGGAAGAGGAGTTTGCATTGGAGAAGAGATATAATAATGATTTAGGTTTTAATTATAATTGGTTTTTAAAAGAATTAGAGGCTCAACCAATCGAGGAGCCCTTGTACCATTCTATGGTGAAAGAAAAAAGAAAAATCAACGCTGAGAAACTATCACCGGAAGCAACAGCTGGTGAAACAAATATCGTTTTAATTTTAGCCAAAATCAAAGCAAAAGTTGTGCGGGAAAGAATAAAGGTAAAGCACAAAATGTGGGTATTTTTATATTTTTCCTTTACATCCTTTATTTGTTCTTTTATGGGAAAGGTTATCGAATTCATGCGTCAATATGATATTCATAATGAACACGTTATAAAAAGAACAGAGTTTCTGCGAGCTTTGGATCAACTACGTTGTAATTTGACTTGCACAGAAATGGGAACTATTATGAATATTTTCCAATCACCTTTAAGGTACATAAATACAAGTAAACTTAATATATATTTTACGTAATTAAGTAATGATTAATACGTTTTTTATTTTATTTCATAATATCTGCTGAAAAATATTTCAATTTCCAAATTAATCTCCTTAACCATTTTATTTATATTTTCAATATTTAGATCAGTTTTTAATTATTCTATTATTCTGTTATTTTCTGTTAAAGATCAGATTCCGTGGATTATGTGAAATTTGGGGAAGTGGTCGAAGAAGCTGTTGCTATGGGAAGTTTAGAAAGAGCTCCACTTTTAGTGCCTGTACAACACGTGCCTTCGGAAGCTTCCCCTAAGACATTCTTGAATTTCGATGAAAGGCATATGGCCACAACAGCAGTAGACAAGCTAAGCAGAATGCAACAACCAAATCTTGAGGAGTTATTCAGGGTCCGTAATTACGAAAAGAGCATACTGTTTAAAATCATTAAATAATTTCATATTTAAAAAATTAGTTAGTCAGGATTAGGGTTTAATTAGTAAGGTTTGTAAGGATTCAGAACTTTTACCATCAATTCACGATATTATATTTATAATTAATTTCATAATTTAATTTATTGGCTATTTGGTATTAATTTATTGATTCTAAAATCGTACAGATCTATGTACAAAATTCTGAGATCATAAATTTCGAAATTTCAGGGTTACGATAAAGAGAATATTGGTACAGTTTCGAAAGAGTGTTTGATCAAAGTTTTGTCTATCAGGCGTATGTTAGAATTAATTAGCAACAGAGAACTGGACGCTGTGCACAAATGTTTCTCCGTAGAAAGAGGTGGTCGATTAGAAATTGATTATCGAGCATTTTTACGCGCTTTGTATCTGATGCAAGAGAACAAAAAACATCTGCCTTTTTAGGTATCTTGAGAATTGTATTTTGAGCTAAAAAATAAACATTGTTGATGCATGAAGATATAAAATATGCTATAGTGTAATGCCCCCATAAAATATTATGAGATATGAAAACTCTAATTTTACAATATTTTGTTTTTGTTTTAGAATGTTTGGATGATATTATTCTAATTGCAATACTTGAATTACCTTACATAATTTTTGTTAGCGTATTTAATGTATATTATGTATGATATGTATATATATATTTATATTATACAAATTATATTGTATTCATAATAAATTTTCTTATCTATTAAATTAATTATTGCATTATATACTGGTATTATATTTATAATTTACATGGAACAGTTTATATTTGAATACAATACTTTTATAAGAAGTAACAAAATAAGGATTATTTTTACGATTTAATTAGCCCTAACTTGGAAAATCCCGACTTATCGTTGTGTTATGATTTAAAACCGTTATATGGGTGAGGGAATTCAGCTACTATTTTTCCTTTGTTTTGTACCTACCTACCGTTGATGCTCCGCAGAGACAATGAAACCTTACCCTCTTAAGCGGGATATAATCCTTTCTTTCGTTTCTTAGGTGAGTCATAAAACAAACATTGTGAAAAGTAAGATAGTGTTGTTTGAAACGACGTTTCTATTCGAGTTTTTACTATTACTTATACATATAGTAAATTAAAAAGTATTTGAACACTCTTAGAAACTTTTTATGTGCAAAGATGAAGAATTGGAAAAAATTAGGCATCAATCGAAAATAGTATCAAAAACCAATGACAATTTTTTAAGAGAATAAATAAAAAAAATAAAAGGAAGGGTAATAAAAATTGAAAATAAAATGGGAAATCCCGCTTTATACATAAATATAATGTATACATTGAAAATTGTTATAAATTACAAACAGAACTTTACAAACAAAAATAATAAAAACTATAAACGTGACTAACTGATATAAGAGTAAATATATTCGTATGTGTGGTAGAAACAAATATTTTTGGTTGAGTAATTGTTTAGTTAGTGAAGTGTAGTTAAGTGAAGGGTTTGTGTTGGTGGGGATACAATTGAATCACGACCTTGTCTTTCCTTTCAAGAATTCCTTTCGAGAATTCCTTTCAAGGAAGAGCGGAAGAGTCGATTGCGGAGTGATACGTTATGGGAAATGTAACGTAACGGTGAAACAGAATTATTCACCGGACATTATGTTTTATATGTCTTCATACGATTAATTGGTAATTTATTCGGAAATATAAATTTTTCGATGATCTTTATTATTCTAACGCGAGTGATCTGGTGCTCGAGCTGTTAGGGAGAAAGTAATTTAAACAATTGGCAATATCGTACAAAGATAACGTAAGTAAGTATGTACAACTATGTAGCCGAAACAGTACGGTATAGACAGTATAGTGAGAGCTGCAAAAGCAAAAAAGTAGAGAACGAGTAGTACGTATACAACGTCCGAAAGTAGAAGTAAAAAAGGCAACACGAGCGACATTTTACTGCACGATATCGCTGCGATCATATGTCTGTTTTTGTTATTTTTAATAAGAAAAAAAAAAAAAAAAAGAAAAAGAAAGAAAGCAAAATCGCGCAATCAAATGTAGTTCGTACATTCAAGTCAGGGCCGACATGACCTTTTGCGAGGTTGGTTCAAAAATTTTGCAGGACCTGAATACATTTAAATCTTACACTTAAATTTTATAACGAGGAATTATCTATTTACAAATGCTGTTACATATTATATATTTTTTATAAGATGAATATTAAATAATAATACAATCCAATAATAATATTAAATAATTTTCTCGCCTTTTTCGACGCCAAATCTTTGATAAGATCATCAAAATCGATTGAATTTGCTACTTCACTTCCTATTGGTAGAATAACCAGAGACGAAAATCTCTCTTGGCTTATCAATGATAGCAAATAATTTTTTATTAGTTTCAATCGCGAGAAACTACGTTTTGCTGAAGCTACGGTTACTGGCGTCGTTAACATAATTTGTAATGCGATTAATAAATTTGGATATGCTTTCGAGAGATTGTTCTTTACAATGTAATTCATCGAATCTAAAGTCGAATAATTAGTTTGCGTTATTGACCGGAACATCTTAAACATTTCAAACATTTCAGTTCCGTCGAAATCTCCAAACAAATGTAAGTGAAGATCTTGACGACACTTTACTAAATATTCATCATCTAAATTCCCAATCTCATTCATGTATAGAAAATCAAAAATATTTTGATGATTTGCATATAATGCAAAAAACTATTGATGTAATTTAATTTCTCTAAAAAGTACATTTCTCTGAAAGCACCTGGATTTTTTTATCTAAAGTAGCTTCCAGGATATGAGGACTTTATGAAGTTACACTTAGCTTTGATGTTTTTTGTCACTCTTTTAAACTGAATCATGGCTACTAAAAAAATATCTTGCATCTGTTAATGGTATCACTATTCTGTAAAAAGTTAATCAAAATCGGTGTTTTTTAATTGGGTAATTTTCGTAGACCGTGGGGCCGGGTTCCAGTGAACGCGCTGAACCTGCCTTGCGCCGGCCCTGATTCAAGTTAAAAGTTGTTTTTTCATTATTTAATTTGTACTTTACAATTTATCCAGCTGGACATTTAATAAATTTTTCTAACTTAATTGCTAAATAACATGTGAATGGCTACCCCCAGCGGGATACCATCTTCGAGTTTGTCTATTTTATTTCTTTGGTGATGTCAGTGAGGTGTTTTCTCTTTAGTGTTCTTTTTATGAAAGTTTTGCTCGCTTCAGCAGCCAACTTGTTTGGATGTGTTGCTGTTACTTCCCTATATTTTTTTACGTACTTGCCGATTTCTTCCTTGAACATAGGTATTTTTAAGTCTTCGTGTATATCCTCGTTTCTTACATACCATGGGGCGTTGACTATTGTTCTCAGTATCTTCGATTGTAGCGACTCTAGTTTATTTATGTGGCTCATTGTTGCTGTCCCCCATAGCGGTATTCCGTACGTCCAAATTGGTTTTATTATCATTTTGTAGATTTTTAGTTTATTTTCTATGCTGAGTTTAGAGTTTCCACTAGTCAGCCAGTACATCTATCTTCTTTTTATTCGTATTTTGTCTATAATTCATTTAGTATGTTGATTTTGTCCAGGATGTCTGTTGGAATTATTTTTGTTTGCCTGTTGTTTGGTTCATAATTAGTAGTTGCCCATGCTGCTTCTTGTATAATTTCTGTCAATGTTGTTACTACCTGTTCGATGTGTTTGAGTGTTTTTAGTGGAATATTGCAGTTGATTTTGCTCTCGATTAGTTCTTTAAATGTTTGTCATTTGGTGCTTTTATTGCAAAGCAACTCTGATTTGGATTTTATAAAGTATTGGTTTGCTTGTGTATTCTATTATTATCGGTGTATGATCAGAGTTAAGCTCAAGATTGGGTGTTATTTTTAATTTGTTTGCATTTAGTCCTTTTATAACTGCAAAATCAAGCAAGTCAGAAGTTTTGTTTAGATCTGTCGGCCAGTATGTTGTTTTTCCTGTGGATAATATGTTGAGATTATTAGTTCTATATTTTTCTAGTGTTCTACCTCGAGGCGTCTTAATTCTTGAGCCCCATAGCGTGTGCATTGCATTGAAGTCTTCCACTGCGATGTATTTGTTACCTAAGGATTGAAAATACTGTCCCCATTTTTGTATTGCAGTGGTGCATGTACTGCTGACATCTGAAAGTAATTGCTGTTTGTTTGTATTGTAATGGTGGTTGATTGAACGTTTTCCTGACTAATTTGACTACATAAGTGATGTTTAATATCATTTCTTATTATCACTGCGACCCCATGTGCTTTTCCTGAGCGATGTTTGGTATCATAGATGGTGTAATATGGTATTTTCATGTAGCTTTTTGGTGTGAAATGTGTTTCTGAAAGAAGTAATATGTCAATATTATTGTTATACAGAAATGTTTTAGTTTCGAGGGCCCGTTGTTGTAGGCCATTGGAGTTCCAAGCTGTTATTTTCAGCATGTCCATTTCTATTTTTTACTGGACATGTTCGTAACTAGTTGTAGCATGACTGTAATTTGTTGTGTTTGTTGTCTGAGTACTACATTTTGCTTACTTATCATTTTTGTTAGCGTTTCAGAGTTTCTGATGCATTGCTTGAGTAGTTCCTTGATTTCTGTAGCGTTGTTATTGTTGTTGTTTTGGTTGTTTAAGGGAGCTGTTTGATTAGTTACTTGTGCATAACTTCAGCTACCAAAGGTGTTGATGTGTCTATGTTTAGTGTTCGGTACGTTCTGTACATTTGGTGTTGTTTAGTTCTACAATTTCTTGTTGTGGGGGATGTTCTGCTTTGAAATGATGGAAACAGTTTTCGTTGTTGTCTGATTTTGCAGCCTTTATAGCTTGCTGAGTAGTTTCCTTTACAGTTATAGTATTTTACTTCGTTTATCTTTTTTGTGTATGGGCAGTTTGTTGTTAGGTGGTTTTCTGCATATTTGACACACTCCGGGTTTCTGTTGCAGTAGTTTTTTGTGTGTCTGTATTGTTGAAACCGTTTGCATTGCAGTATGTCCTTCTTATAACGAGGTGGCTCAATTGTTACTATTGTGTTTAGGATTTTTTTAATGTCAAAAATTTCTTTGTTACCTTTGGGTTCAAGTTCTATTAGAAACAGTGGCAATTGCTGTTTCGTATCGTATCTGGTTATATTATTTATTGTTCTTGTTTTGTTTCCGATTTTTGCTAATTCCTTACATATATTTTTTTTGTTTGTCTTTGTGTGTAGTCCTCTAATTAAAGAAAAAATAATACTCTGATAATACTGCCAGAAAATCTCCTTGTAATGGGCACAACGCCCAAAATATAATAAATTATTATTATTATACATGAGTTCACACAATTACTTACACTAAAGAACACAGATCACCCACTTCAGAAAATTTCATTAAATAGTTGTAATATTGTCAATGAAATTTTTTAAAACGGATGATTTATTTTATAACCAATGTAAGCAATATTGTCCACAGCTATGTTCCATCATAATCCACATTGCTTTGAGTCCTTTATGATTTAAAAAAATAATTATATCATGGTACTCCTTTTTTGTTAGTTGTAGAAATCTATTCCATAAAACAAAATAATTAATAAAATACAATATATTTATGAATTTATTAAGCGATTGTATATCTTACCATCTTATAAGTTTCACTTACAGTAACATATAAAATATCATTTACTTATTTTATAACTGTACCAATTGTTATATATATAATATCATGTTTTGTAAGTTCAGATACTAATTTTAGATAGTATTTATAGCATTTTAATAACACAATTTTCTTAAAATTTTTTTTCATAATTTTTGACAAAAAATGAGCAGAAAGTTTTTCTAGTAACCAGCTGTTTTCTATTTGTTGCCAAATCATATTTGTACTTGAGTATAATGTACCAAATTTTAGGGGTAATAACAAATTTGGATTAGCAAAATATTGTTTATAATATACAATCTCATTAAAAAATCTTTTACTTATAATCGGATACTTGAGTATCAAATTTTCAAGAAGATTCTTACGAAGAGAGAGTGATTGTTTAATGTTATATAATTTCTCTAAAATATAAAATAAGAGTTTTGGTACTTATTTCTAAATATATCAAAAATATAAAATCGAAAGTAACTGTACCTTATACTTTAGGAGCAAAAAGACTCGTTATATCATATGATATAAAATATAAATGTGTTGTTTCTGTATCACGTCTGTGTTGAATAATTGATCCCCATTTGTTTTCAAAATTAGTGACTCTAATTATTGTAGTATGGAATTGTTTAAAAAATTTGAATGTTATATTCAAATGATTTATCTCAGATTTCTTACAGTAAATGGTATAATACCTAGAAAATAATTTTTTAGTCAGTTTGCTTGCTAGAATATAAAATTACTTACTTGTACTTAAATAGTGTAATTACATACATTGGTTTGATATACTTTGGCTTAAATATAGGTAGTAGAATTTTCAGAATTTTTAGAAATTATTATATATCTACCTATTAGAGGCTTCCATTCACTACATTTCGTATCAGACTGCAAGATTTCTGAACGTATTCCTTTCTTAAATTTCCTTTGGATGGAGTTCCAAGTTGAATATATGATATATAATGTTCCATTATTATTTCCAGAAGCTGATATCATATGAAAATAAGCATGTAATATTTTTAAAAGAAATCAGACAAAAGGTCTATTCAACAAGAGGGGGTAGTAAATGTAAACAAAATTTGTCTGTAGCCACAGCAATCAAGTTTCGTTTATATTTACTACTTTGTTTTGTTGGATATAAATATTATATAAATGTATTCATATGCTGAAAATTCATCAAATATAACTAATTTTGTTAAAAGAATGTAATTATGTACATTTAATTTTTCAATAAAAGGTTTCAAATTAAACAGTTTAAAGCATGATATATCCAATACTTGAAATATAGTTCTTTGTACCTTTCTTAAATTTCATAACTTTCTAAATATATTCAGAGGAATATTTTTAAAGAATATAGTATCAAAACGTGGCTTCAATTGTTTTTTATTAACTTATATTTACATTCTGATTTTAGTTGTTTAAATTCTTTTTTATGGATTAAATGCTTCAAAACATTAAAATAATGGAATTTTTCATGAGTTTTCTTAAATTTTTCTAAAAGTAAAATAAGGACTGAAATAAAATCAATAATTAACACGTTGAATGCCATGCTAGTTTTACAGGGATTGCCCATGACAACATGATACATTTTTTATTATGTGATACATATAATGTTGAAATACTATAGGTTTATATTTCATGTATAAATAAAACTATTTTTATATGTTTTATACTGCATTCATTTCATCACGCCATTGTAGTAACAATGTTAATGATGATAATAAAATTTATAACTATTGATATTTATTCAAATTATCTGTTTCTACTAATCTTGGCGTGCCAGTCACCAGTGACCTTCACAGTGCTACTGACAAGTTGAATGCCAGTTACCAGTGACTCTTATGGCATTCAATGTGTTAACAACAATATTATTTATCATAGTTTATTTTTTAGAATAAAGTTATATATTTCATTTCCATTTTTATATTTATCGAGAAGACAGTCTTTCAAACTTGCATAACATTTATAATGAAGATGCATTGTATAAATAAATATTTAATTCCTTACTCATTTATCATAAATTGATACACATTTCCTTTTGGACATATTTTTCACTTTATTTTTGTTTGTTTTAGTCCTAGCCTTTATTAGAGCTGAATCTAAAATAATAATCTATTATTATTAATCTATATTATGGTATTTTTAACTTTTAATAATATTGACTTTACATAAATTTAGGTATATTTAATGATATAAATGATATAAGGGTAACAAAGTTTATTTGAAATATCATAAATATGAAATTTAGTATATAATACATACAGGGTGAATAGTCTGCAGTCAATGCTTCTTTTTGTAACTTTTTTAATTTCTTATCTGTTTCCAATTTAATGTTGTCAATAATATATAAACAGTCTGATAAAGTTCTAATATTATTTGATGTCCCAGACACTTCAAAAGCACCACATTTATCACGTTTGAGTAATATTTTATTATGTAAACAGTACCTAATTGAGAAAAAAGGAAAAGAATTAAAAGTATAAAAATGTAAATAAGTAATTAAGATAATAATAAACTAAAAAAATACGAACTGCAGAAACGTTTTACCAAAAGTTTGTTCTATACTTTGTGCCATAGAATTATCCATCATTTATATTTTATATTTAAGACGACAATATGCCAAAATAGCGATACCCCTTAATACAAAAAGAGTATAAATATCAAACACTGGTATCACAATATCAAAACTATTTGGTTAAGTATCAAGTGCTTACTACCCCTTTGATAAAACATAATACTAGAGGGGATAATACGTATATATACTATACGATATGTAGTTACCTGTATCATCTGCACCCTGGTGGCAGAAATAAAAATTAAATTTTTAAATTATGTCATTTCGCGCGGTGTCGTATTGAAAGATTGGTAGAAGCAATTGCAGAGAGTTCGTCATAAGTGTGGAAAATTTAATACACATTGCCATCTCATTGCTTCAAAATGGTGAGCATCTTAGTTTGAATTATTCTATATTTGCAGTTATTAACATATTGCAGACGAAGAAATCCATGACCATTCTCGTTTTATTTTAATGCCTGAGGCTGATTACGAAAATTCTCGTATTTTCATCGTTGTCATTTAGGAAGAAACAATTTAACTATACCCTAAGTATAGCTAGTAATAAAACGATTAATTAACACAATTTATACTGATTTATTGTATTTCGATGTAGAGTTCTATTTAGATGGATATCGAAATTTCAATCATTTGAATAGCACCCGGGTACTGAGAGAATTAGATACGTTCTTGCATCAACGCACTCTGGTGGTAAATTTTGAAATTAAAATTTGAAATTGCACCATTTCGCGCGGTGTCATATTGAGAAGAGGAAGCAACTGTCGAGAGCTCGTTATAAATGTGGAAAATTTAATATACAAAAGCAAGTCATTGCTTCAAAATAGTGAGAATCTTTATTTCATACATTTTACATTTATAATCTAATACAATTTATAGTGATTTGTCGTTTTTTAATGTGAATAGATGTTTACTGTTTTTCAATCAAAGTTACTTCGAGAAGTACAACCATTATTGGAGTGAAATTTTTTTCCTTTTCACTGCCCTCGATTTTTTCTTTCCTTCTTTTCCCTTGATAGTCGGTTTTACTTTCTTTTCTTTTTCTTTTATACATCATTAACAAAAGAAATATAGTTTGATAATAATCGTTCGATTTTACGGTAATAATAATTATGCGATATTTTATCTTAATTTTGCCGTAAAGTTTTATATTTCATTATCTTAAATTGTTCGAATAATCAGTATTTCTTTCAAAACAAATTATAATAATTCACATTTTGTTAAAGGTATTTGACTATTTCCTCTTTTTCTTGCTCCTTGAAAAGGACCTAGTGGTGCTTGAAAAGTTAAGAATGTAAGTAATATTTTATTTTGCACTTTATTTAATTCTCTTCCTTATATTTTACAATAATTATTATTAATTAAAGAATAGAATCTGATTGAAAATTTAATAAGTGTAAACCTCTCATTCCTCAATTGAATATTAACATGAAATTCATTATTTAATAGAAATTAAACTCTTATCATTACAAACTTTCAAAATAATTAACACTATTACTAACAACAAATAATAATATTTTATGCTTTGTTATAGGTTTCTTCCAATCTCCATTTCTTTCATTGAATTCAAGGATTCCGACTTGATGACAATTTCTCTTAAGATGACTTAATGAGAATTTCTCTTGGACAACAGTATCGATGACAACGCTGCAATGTAATGACAACATATGTAATCGTAAGTCGCATGCATTTTTGTTCCTCTCGTCTATTAAACATGTTGTAGGATGGAAGGTCCGAATCGACACGGGTGAATGGTTATATTACGTAGAATTTTTGACGAGCATAATAACCACGGATATTTATTATATCTGTGAATAGTAACATTTTTTTGTCTGTGTTTTATTTGTTAGTTCAGGATAGGTTTCCTTGTACATCGCGTTTTTAAATGTTGGTGGTAATGCATTATATATGAGTACAATGTTTACATATTACAATATGAAGAATTTGTATGAATAATAAAATGTTAAAATTATTTATAAAATTAAATTACATATATTCAATATTTCTACTTATATAGATTAAATAATCCTCACGAGTATGTACAACAATATTGAAATAAACAACGAAATGAGTCTTTTAAATATTTTATAGTGAGAAAGTTTGATGCCATTTGACTGCCTTATTATGAAAATTTCAATTATGGTTCAAATTATTATTGTAATGCTAGTGATGATTATATTTAATTTTATGTTCTATTTTACGATGAAACAACTTTATTATTTGAGTTCCATATTCAGCATAATTTCAGTAAAATTTCAAACATGAAACATGGAGGTATTAAACTCTAATTTTGTTCGTCCGTTAAAATATACCAAATTTTATGTCCAAGAAGACACTTCGTAACAGGCAGATTGTAGAATCGAAACGAGTTTTGAATGACTCTTTGTGTTTCAAAGATGGATTTTGACGAAGGAATCTGCCGAGAATATTTTTATTAATATTTCATTTACAGTTATTGATATAAATATTATTTGCAAATAGATAAAGTAAAATAAAATGTAAAGTAGAGTTATTAAAATTTGAATGAAATGATTTATTAATTATATAATTATATAATGTTTCATTAATTATCCCGTTAGATGCAAAATGTAATAGATGTAAATACGATTGCTAATCATAGATTTAGCCTTCGATTTTCATATTCAACCCCTTCCATGTTTAATTCCAGGTACTCATACTCACGTGCCTAGGTTCTAGTCGGGTGGGAGAAAAGCAATGGGCATGATGACTAGTTTGTGAGCTTGACAATTTTTCAGTGACTGATGTTGCATTAGTATGGTGCACGACGTACTTTGCACTGCGTGTATGTGTGTGTGCACGCGCGCGTTTGTGTGGTTAGGCTGTGGAATTGCGTCGCTTTTGCTATTCATTATAATTTTAAAATATTTATAAATTCGCAAATACGAATCCAATTACAATTTACAATAACGATGCTAATAAATATGTATAGTAGATTATAAATAGTAATATTAATCTTAGTATTAAATTACAACGATAGTTAAATTAATTCAGATATCATGATCTATTCTAGTAAAATTATTTCTTTGAATGATATATACATGATTATATACGATTATAAATATTTAATTAAAATTTAAATTCAAATATACTTTATTAAGGTTGAAATATATATGATATTTTTATGAAATGGTCTCTAAACATCGTCACTTGATTTCAGGAAAATGATATGTAAATTAGAATATGAAAGTTGTGCTCTAAACTCGGGTGTTGAAGGTGTCCCGGGACGTCTTTCTAGTGCAGGTTCTTACGTTCGGATTATGTGTAAGAAGCGTGGAGCGAGCGTGTTGGTATGTCTGTTTTGTTACTTTTTAAATGTAGGACTAGATAGCATAGGTAGCATACCCTCTAGCGTGAGTGTTAATTATAAGTAGGTAGTGCCGGACAGGTTGGCACTGGCGTATTTTCGCGTGGTCCAATCTATTTCAATAAATTTGATTTAAAAGATTGACGGCGAAGCTTGCTTTACGAGTGGAGCATACCATTCGCCTCTGGTTGCTGATTTGCACACCGATTTATCAAATTTTGCGATTGTGGTCGTGAGTAGATCTCGAAACGTGCATTACTCGAGTATGCACATGCGAATGAACAGCGATCACTATGATGTGTACTTGAATTAGCTCCCACGATTTATATTTTATTTTATCTTTATAAGTTGTTCTTTGTTTCCCGATTAGAAAAACTTGAACTAGATTTAAGTTTCAGTGGGCATTGTGTTTGAAAAAAGAAGACGCTACGAGCGAAGAGACCCGGAAAAATTGCCATAGCACAACTACTAATGGCTTTCCACCCTTTGGATCAGCCAAAGCATGGAAAGTCATTCCCTTTATTACTTTGCCACTATGCTCACTTTTAGCATTTGTAGTTGTAGTATTTTTTTTCGGCCTATGTATATCCCTGTCTACTATCATATAAATCGCGGTGTTTTTCATTAGCGTTGCAAGAGATTAATTATGGTTTGAATTAGAGTTGCGAAAAAGTTTCGCGGCTTTTTGTTAGCGTCGCAAGGGACTGATTACGGTTTGAATTAGACTTGCGGAAAGATGATAATCGTGTTTATTTTAATGTTACGAATTATGCCATCGCCATAATGCCATTGTCCGTGGCAATTCTGATTATGAATCGTCAGAATTTCTGAGAAAGTAATTCATATTGAACTTTCTCTTGTGTCCTTTAAAATTTTTTGCTGTATTTAAAGTTGGATTTAGAGATGTTAAATGTTTCATTGATTGTATAATATCGCAGTTTGTAGTAACACGATATGTGAAATAGCTTTTTCATTATATGTATATGGATATTTATTTTATTTTTGTTTTAAGAATTAGCGTTGTGTTCTTCCATCGCGATTGTTTTAATTAGTTTTAGTAAATAACTAATTAGTTAAAGTAGTGTTGCGCCTATATCATGTCCAATCTTCTTTCACTGGGCTGTGGAAACATATTCCTGCTCTTGTATCATCTGGTACAGTTCCAATAGCCTTCTATATGGCTGCACTGCACCGTTATTAGTTATTATTAGATTAATATAGTTATCGGTATTGCATAAATAATTCGGAATAATAATACCAGAATTGTCTATCTTTTTTTCTTGTCCTTCTTTATCAATAGAAAATTAATTAATATTGCAAACGTGATAAAGCACTCATTGAGATTTCCTGTAACACGTTAAAATAGAGTTAATCGATAGAATTTTTAATGAATCAAAGAACAATTAAAATTTCGTGTCGGATAAATAAATTCTTATTGTGCCGTTAAAAAGTTCAATCTCCTAAATAAAGGGAACAGTAAATTTTGAAATACTGATTGTACAATGATGACGAGATAGTGATTGCAAAGGATGTTAAAAAATACTAAAAACCGTTCCTATAGAAAATTGCCTTTTTCCTTCCTAATCGAAGGATCTCATACAACTTCCTTTTTGTGAAGAATTCTTGGTTCCTCCATTATCTGAAATATTTTTCTTCGTCACGGTAGCTGCGTTTGATGTGTTAAAATTCGCGTCGCATGCATGGAGGACGTGAAGGTAATTAAGTGGAGAAGCGGAATCCTCGAGGTTGTGTAAAAGACGCGGAGGTCGCAGCTCGTGACCCACTTTGTTCATCGACAACTGCTTCCTACTTGGAGAACATCTTATTCTTCCCTTGTTGAACGTAGCAAACGTAGGCACCCTCTGCCTCGCAGAAATATTATACCTTAGAAAAATCGTGTCGAACTTTAATCGCACATCTTTTAAGAACTCTACTGGTCGCCGAATGTTTGAAATCGTGCGTCGAGATGTGTATCGTTTCGAAGTTGTGATTGATCGACATCGCAATCAATCGGATTTAGTATGCAGAAATACACCGGCCCACGAAGTACATATTTCAATACTTGTCCTAGAAAACTTTTATATTATAATATAACATTTATATTACATAACTTCCATATTATATACGTTACATAAAACATTTAGAAATATCATTAGCGATGTTATGAGATACGGCTGTAACGATTATATTGGCCAAATTTCTAAGAATCTGAAAATGTATATAGAAGTTATAAAAGATTTATTGCAAACACATATATGTATGTACGTACATTTTACATATGCATTAACTTGTATATATAATACTTAGTAAAAAATTAGTAAATATTAGTATGGATAGCCATCTTAAATGTGTAATAAATGTTAAAAATGGGCCTTTGAATATTTAGGCTTATTAATATAATTGGCAACTCGGTATTTAAATACTTTTGTAACCTCTGCAGAACGTTAAAACTGTAATATTATACATACGTTTGGATTGGTAATTATAATGGCTCTTAATCATTAACCATCTTAATGTGCTATTGTCATTGTGATTAAAATTGCATGTAGTAATTATACGCGAGTTTTAAAAACTCACGAATTTGTAGTGTAAAAAGAAAAAATTTGTTGAGCAATTATAATTTTAATTAAGGATTAGTTGGAATCTCCTGGATTTGAGTGCGTTGTGTAAGAACGTACAATGAAATTTTACACGTGGAGAATCCTTACGCAGATAAATATTTCATAAGAACGTTAGTACTCACGCTTGTTAAATTATACGTGTTTGTAATTATTGTAGATATATCTTAGACTGTGCTCTTTTTCTTGCGTCCCTTTGCCATTTTTGTACAGCAATTCCCATAACCATCTTTTTTCATTCTTTTAGTATTTTTAACGATTTATGGTCTCATAATTATATGCATAGTTCTGTAATTAGCAACAACGTTTGGGAATGCATTAATTTACATATTTTATAAGATAATAATAAACATTTTGTTTATATAACGATCTAAGATTGTTATAGATCTATGGATTGTTATGGTCTAGTTTGAAAATTGATGAATTATTTTTTGGTAGGTAATTAACGTTATCGATACAGTTTACATTTATTTTTGCTTTTAAATGAATTTAATATAAAATTCTTTTTTTATCTTTCAGAACTTCTTCAAAAATAAAATTGATCTTTTCACTTTGTTGGATTTGCTAGATTGCTACTTCCGCTAACACTGGGGTACCATTCTTGCAACCAGGTGATCCTCAACATCATTTCTCATAAAATTGGCAAATTTCAAAATGTTCGGAAGTGGCAAATGCGAGAGATAAAGAAAAAAATAGTTGCGTTGTCTTATCCTATGGACTGTCAGCAATGTGTCGAATGTAAAAGATCGGAAGTTCGTTTTGCCTCATTCACCTGATGAAGTCTTCGACATGGTAAAAGCTTTGACATTACTGTGCTATTTAAATGGGACAAATGAATTTATTATTATTAAAATTGTTTATCGCAAGATGATATTTTATAGCGTGCATTAACTTTGCTTTAAGCTATTAAAATATTGAATCATGTAACAAGTTTGGGAGATCTATTTAACAAGTGGTATATATGCATATCTACCATTTTGTTCTTTTGTAAATGAATTAACTACTAACACTATTATTTATTTCACCACTTCAATATTTTTGTTTTTTTTTAAATAAATTTTCTTATATAATGATAGATATAACATTGATATATTCTGATCATATTAATATGTGATATTAAATCAGATTAAATTTTGGAAACAATCCTTTTAGTTTGATTCTCTTGTAAAAAAATTTCTATAAAGGTAAATTTTTTGCATATTCCTCAAATTAAACGAATTCCTCAAATTTAACGATCACTTGTTGGAAAAAGCTTTCAAACTATAGAAATGTTTATTAAAATAGTTTACAAAACTATTTATATATATAAAATATTTATTTATTTTGGTCTAGAAATTGAACTTGGTTTTACATAAACTATGAACATAAATCACAGCTAAGATATTAAGAATAAATTAAAATATTAATAGCACAATAAGTCCAATAATGTCAAATATCGTAAACTTGAAAGAAACTGCGTTAATTGAAGGAGCTATAATTTAATTTATATTGTAACAAATGATTCTTTTATTAAACACTCATAACGCTCGCTTTTCTTCATTGCTGTGATTAAGTGATGCGGTTTATTTATCGATTTAAAATTATAAATATCTTACGGCTATTAGAGAGTATATCGTGATACTCAATCATATCATCAAATCATTAATCAAATCATATCATACTACAACATAATAAAAACATTATTTATTATGTAAGATCATATATGATAACACTGATATAAACGTAACGAACGTATACATATATATATGGTGATCCTGGAATATAGTGATGGAAATTTTGTAAAAAAAAAAGTTTATATTTTTTGAAGATGTCTTTTCCAAACTAACTACAAACAGTTCATTTTTGGGTAACAAATATCCATTTGTAGCAAAGCACTGTTATATGAATTTCTGTGATCTCTTTCTGTCACGTCAAAAAAACTCTGCCCTGTAGTAGAGTCGTAGATCTCTTTGGAAGAACTTCCCATGTGAGGTAAGGCTACTTCATTCATCTCTGTCATCATGGTAACAAGGTATGTCATTAGTCCCTGTTTCATTATCAGATAATAATGAGTAACATAGAACACAATGTACAAATGTAAATACGTACAAATACGAAAATTCTATTAGAGCAAGAATATATTTTAATATATATCTCTGTGTTTGTAAATAATAATAAATGATAAATGTTATTAATGTTTAAGGTGTTTCTATCTTATATTTTATTAGAGAAAGTATTTTATCAATCAATTTTGTTTGATTTATGCATGTTTCTAATTAGATTTTGTCGTGTTGTATCCAGTTCTATATAAATTGTTCTAAATAATATTCCATTCTTTACAGGAGGGCAATCTTAAAATTTAGTACATTGTTGATTCAATCTATAGTATGAGACTGTCCTTTTATTTGGGACTAAACACGTATTCTTCTACCCTTCTCATAACTTTAAAGACATTGCTCGTCAGAATATTAAAATATTATTTGTTTTAAGTTATAGTACATATTTGACTTTTAAGAAACTTCTTTAATCATATCTTTGGATCTGATAAGTTCTTCCCACTTTTAATTATTTTATGTAGTTTTAAGTATTTTATGTAGTATGTAAAAATATGCCGTTTGAATCTTTTTAAGATAATTTACAGAAATATATTTATTACATCCTTTGCTTCTGACCTGTAAGCGACATAGTAATTTATGCAACGAATTTTACAAAGACAACGCATGATGTACGACAACGTGTTATATGCACGAAGGATTGCGACCTGTACTTCGAACATAACACCCATTTGCAATCTACGAGAACATCACGTGTGACACAACGGGTTCAGTTTATATCTGGAAGAGCCACGAACTCGAACCACCCTTGATACCCGTGGAACCCGGTTCCAGCGTATCCGGTTACGAGATTCCAGACTGCACGTGCCTATTGTCGTCTAGTGCTTCACCTGACACGTGGCAATTTTCAATTCCCCAGTTCGTACGATGTGGATTGCTTGACTTTTTCATGAGATACTTGACAGAGGAGGTAACCCTAATCGAATCCCCTTTGCCTAGCAGCGTCTGTTGTTTTATCCTTTTTAATTAGAGCGCACGATCAAACGCTTGTGAGCGAGTGTTAGGCAATATGAACATATTTAATAAATTAAAAAAGTTGTTGTATCTGTCGGTTAAAATATGAATAAACCATGGTACAAAATGTAACGAAACGATAACGTATATAAGACGTGACAAAACTTATTTCGAAAAATTATGAAAATATCATTATGCGGCAAACATTTTTTCTGCTTTAGACTACTTCTTTCTCGAGATAAAATACGTTGCCTACCCTCGTTCGTTGCTGTTATCAGCAAAAGCCACGAATCTCTTCCTAAATTCATTTATAAACAAAAATAGCTTTAAAATAAAGCTTACAATATTAACTATATATATTACTTGACTATATTATATAATATTACTTGGTGATGTACCCTTGTTATTTTTATATATTTTATACTTTCTCCAGGCATTGTATATAATACCTTGGCATTATAGGGAACGAGAAGTGATAGTTAGGCAAACTATGGAAAGAGAGTTATGAAAAAGCCTTTGTTCAAAAGATATGTTGCAAAAGCAAGGTATATGAAAATGAAAGGAGTAAAGTACAAAGAAGTAAAATACGAAGTAAAATACAGGACTTTCTTATTGAAGAGACAAGAGGAAGGGGCGATGATTATGCATGTAAGGGTACACTTCATTGATCTTGATGAAATTTAGGTATGTTGTTCAACTCAATGTTTTGAAAAATTTTTTCTTATACATACAGTCGCAGGTTGGTTCCAGTTCCTGAGATATTCGGGAAACACTGTCGGTACTACTACAGTGAATTTTGCCTATAATTGTACGTTTATGACAGCACATGCGTTAGTATTAGGACCAGTCTTACGGCGGAAACCAAAGCCGAGTGGGGATTATATGAATAGGAAAGACTTGTTTAAAATGTCTACAACATATTCAAAAATCATCGAAATCGGTGAGGTAACAGTATTTCTAAATGGTTAGCACGATTTTTATATTTTAAAATAATATTGCCCATTAATAACAAGAACAAGAACAAGAACAAGAACAAGAACAAGAACAAGAACAAGAACAAGAACAAGAACAAGAACAAGAACAAGAACAAGAACAAGAACAAGAACAAGAACAAGAACAAGAACAAGAACAAGAACAAGAACAAGAACAAGAACAAGAACAAGAACAAGAACAAGAACAAGAACAAGAACAAGAACAAGAACAAGAACAAGAACAAGAACAAGAACAAGAACAAGAACAAGAACAAGAACAAGAACAAGAACAAGAACAAGAACAAGAACAAGAACAAGAACAAGAACAAGAACAAGAACAAGAACAAGAACAAGAACAAGAACAAGAACAAGAACAAGAACAAGAACAAGAACAAGAACAAGAACAAGAACAAGAACAAGAACAAGAACAAGAACAAGAACAAGAACAAGAACAAGAACAAGAACAAGAACAAGAACAAGAACAAGAACAAGAACAAGAACAAGAACAAGAACAAGAACAAGAACAAGAACAAGAACAAGAACAAGAACAAGAACAAGAACAAGAACAAGAACAAGAACAAGAACAAGAACAAGAACAAGAACAAGAACAAGAACAAGAACAAGAACAAGAACAAGAACAAGAACAAGAACAAGAACAAGAACAAGAACAAGAACAAGAACAAGAACAAGAACAAGAACAAGAACAAGAACAAGAACAAGAACAAGAACAAGAACAAGAACAAGAACAAGAACAAGAACAAGAACAAGAACAAGAACAAGAACAAGAACAAGAACAAGAACAAGAACAAGAACAAGAACAAGAACAAGAACAAGAACAAGAACAAGAACAAGAACAAGAACAAGAACAAGAACAAGAACAAGAACAAGAACAAGAACAAGAACAAGAACAAGAACAAGAACAAGAACAATAATAATAATACTAAAACCAAATTCTTATTCTTTGTTTATAGTTTATATAGGTTTGGGTTAGGTGTTATTTTTTATTCGGTCACTGTAAAGTTGGTTTTGACGCATACGCTGCTACGGTCTCACAATTATAGACATAATTCACTGTAGTAGTATCGACAGTCTTTTGCGAATATCTCGGAAACTAAGAGTGAACGACTGTTACATTTATAATTTAAGAAATTTTGAAATATTAAGCATTTCATACTTTGCCCCATTTATTCATTTCCATTCCCATTTATGCCAATTTATTTCAATTTCATTTCCATTTATGGAGTTCTATGGATTTCCGAGGCATTAAATAAAATACCTGTATTTTACACATTGCCGGTAACATATACATATATTGACAAAGCACGTTATAATTATTAACGAAACAGAATGCTTGATTATTCCTTATTCATTATTACAAGGCAACGACCTCTTATTAAAGGCTTAAGCAATACATTTTCCAAAAATATCTTTAATTCTCCTTATAAATATATATTTATTGTAATGAAGTGCGTCTTGTGTTATAGGATGCTCTGTGATAAAATCGAGTTCTCGAACATCGAGGGTGGTTCGGTACTGGAGTCGGGATATAAAAGCGAAGGTGCAGTTTCTAGATCCGAAAGAGTGGGTCAAGTGATATCGACCATGCAGAAGCAGTAGAGATATAGGAAGATTCGGTTTCGCGATTCATTCTGGGAGTATCTTTGTTTAGCCTGAACAGCCAACTGCTATATTTGCTCTTTGTCGTACTATAGCGTGTCGTCTACTAGTCGAGACAGACCAACTATATTTGTCTATGCTTTCTGTTGACCTATAGCAAACGTGGCAGCGACGCAATTCGTTGCTCAACCATTAATAGCTTTTCCCGTATTCAGCCTTTTTCATCTTTGACGTCAGCATTGGCCATGTCTTACCGGATGAACTTGCACGAAGAATGCATTTTATTTAAGACGACGAATGGTTCGTCTTGAGTACACGAGTCATGCGAAAGTCGTATACGAATCAGAACACAAATATAGAATGTGAGAAATGATTTATGTCCGTTAATTACCTAGATACCGTTTCAATTTATAAACGGATTCTGGCTTTACCATACAATTAGCGATTGATTCGTTCATTTACGTTTCTTAATTACTTGTCCATGTCTGTGATAAATTAATCAGGCGAATGGAAAATTTCTGTGAAAATTTCGTGAGTGAAATTTTTTAAACGAATATTTGATCCCCATATAGTATATCAAAGTTTTGTGAAAGATTTCTAGTAATGATAATAATTGAGTTTTAATAATAATTTTTGAAACATTTAACGGTTTTAAGATAATCAGTTTTTAAATAAAAAATGTTTTTACATTCTAATAAAATTATTTATTCAATGAAGAGCACGTAAATAGTCTTCCTAAAAGAATGTTATAGAAGGTATTGGGAATTATAAAATGTATAAATGTAACTTCTAAGGAAATAGTATAAAATTACTCTATTTAAGACCAAGTATATTAGACAATAACCCGATGGAGTTTGTTATATTACTCTGTTTGTAGCCTTTCAAGAAGGTGTTTATAAGTCTCACAATACAAAAGAATTTCAAATATAGTACAGATGTACGTGTTATTTTCTTCCTCAAATGAAATCATGAAAAATATTGATTTTGTTGAACGTTTCATATACGAGCATTATGTCTTTCAGTATTCATTTACTTCCAATCATGATACACAACTAGGTATTCGTATAAATCATAAAGATTTTAATATTAAAAGCAAATATCGCTTTAGTAGTAACATTAAGAAAAGCGAGACAAAACATAAACTTTATAAATTCCATCCTTTTTTTAATATAATTGTGCCGAATAATATTATACATAGCATACGTTAATTCATTCATTGTTATGCACAACAACGATTACAATCTATAACGCGAGGTTTATGCGTTTTATAGTGTTTCGTTTGCGAGGTCATACGCCTTTCCAGCTTCATTGATGCGATCCTCGACCATTACCTTCCTCCAGTTTACGCCTACGTGTACGCGCAGTCTCACCTGGAAGACCTGCCACATCGTTGTAGATCTCTAACCCGTACAGCTGCTTAATGGTACCTACGTTACCCACATTTTTTACGTCGATCAATAATTGTGTCAATAAATATCCATGAATATTTTAACGTATTTGTTACAAAATAATTACTTCAACATAACAAAATATGTAATTTCGCCAAGTCGCCCACAATCATAGTCAATACAACTATAAGCCTTAATTAAAAATAAAAATAGGACTACAGGAAAATGTTGTGTGATTACTTGCACATAAAATACTTGAATTAATTCACGTAACAATTTCAGTAATTCACGTATACACAATTCAATTATTCTTGATTTTCATTTTATTTTGAGTTGTGAACTTTCATTAACTCTATTCGTGGATATCATAAATTATGGTTCAAGATGTATTGTAAAAATCTAGAACTGTGATTGTTCTTTCGATCGATCGGTGTCTATAAAAGAATAAATAGGGTGAATGAAAGAACACGAAACTCATATTGCAAACAAATACTTGGCAAACTTTATTTTCAACGTATAGCAAAAAATTGTCGCATATTGGTGTTTCCTAATATCGTATCGCGAACTTTGTATAATTTTCCACGTTTCGTTAATTTTTGTTCCAGAAATCGCGCAGTCGTTGAGAAACGATCTTACGTTAAAACATTTACAATACATTTCTCCACAAAACGAAGTATCCTATCTGAAAATTCAACAATTAGAATATTTCAAGCCATCGCCGTTACAATTTTTAGTCAAATCGGGTCTATTTATTTTTACTGACCCGAACGAAGTGGCAGGTCGAATCGATGGTGCTCGGCGCGCTTCTACCTACCTGGACTTTTTTTAGCTCGCATAATTAGTCGAACTAGTCTACCTTGCCCGTAACCATATGGCGAGATACTTATACACTGTAGAGAGAGAGAGAGAGAGAGAGAAAGAGACCCGTTCAGCGAGATTTCCGTTGATACGGCTGAGCCATGGGGAGCTGATATGTCTGTCGCGGTATTTTAGGCGCAGACTCGCGGTTCTTCACCGAGTCCACGCCCCCGGCTTCGATCCCGTCAGGGGTTCGAGAGAGGAGTGAGGACACGGAGAGGGAAGTGGAGGTGGACGAACGAGAGAGGGGTGCGAATTAAAAGGCCGAGAGGGAGCGAGATGGAAGCAGTGCGAGAGGGTAGGACGCACCCCCGTGAGTCTGTATGACGTCACGAGGGTCGAATCAATATCACGGAACCATTCCTCCGCTGTCGGTCCTTGACTACGAGAAAGATACCGACTGTTCAGTACGAGGTGGCTTCCACGACCGTTAAGGACACGGAGAGCGCGTCGTTCTGACGAGAACGACGACGGCAACGACGGCGACGACGACAAAGAGGAAGACGAGGACGAGGACAACTGTCACGGGCATTGCACTCGTTGCTCGTCATCCTCTGTTACTTCCGTCACGTTTCTTCGTTAGGTTCTCGTATCCATCTTATCATCTTCCTTCGCGCGATTCCTTGCTTTTTCATGGTTGTTCCATCGTTTTCGAACAAGTTTCACGTAACTGTGAATGGTCGACGCGCGACAGTGATCAACAAGAAGCCGTCGAATTGTTCACGGACCGCTTTTCACCTGCGACGCTTGGAACGTGCGCGAGTGGTAGAAAGACGTTCGAAGATCGCAAACATCGTTTGGTGTACCTGTAAGTACGTTTTTCTCAAGTCTGCAGTTCGATAGCTTGTTTGAAGAATGAGGTTTTCATAGACCCCCGCTGATGGCTTTGAACCGAGGTAGAGTTGTTTTGTGTATACGCGACCAATTTCATTTCCGCGTTGTCTGCTGTTGTTGTTCAGTTGGTGACATAAATGCGTGATACCGTTACCTACCGGCCAAGGTAGTGCGATCTATCGATTCCGTACCTTGTAGGTATTTATGAAACGCAAAAGGAAGAAACGTTCGTCTATCCGGCTTCTCCAGAAGGAAAAAAGAATTACCGACTAGTGCCTGGTTTTATCTGTGTTACATGAGGTGTACTTCTCTCTACATATACACGCGATTATGGTATTTCCTGGTTACGTTCGTACAAGTATAACATTGATTATCGTGGTGTCGCTTAACAGTAAAATAAATCCAAATAAGTTAATAATAAGTCGATACGAAAAATTGATACTCGCTATTCAAATTATTACGAATATTATTGAAACGTTGAAATTATAAAATATTTTGGTGTCTCGTGCGAAAGCGATCTCGTGTTAGAATATTCTCATGTAAAAGTAATGCAATTATTCGGTAGCTCTTCGAGCAGATCAGATTGGATGAAAGAAGTTCGTTTTCCACTGTCACATTTGTCTCATTTTTTTTTTATTTTGGAAGAAACGCGTATACGTATCTAGGAGGATCCAGCTCGATGTATTTCAGGTGAAGAACTGTACTGATCGACACGATCGGTATCAGTGCCATAGGCGAAGCAAAATTTCGAGAAGGAAGGAAAAGCAGCAGCAGAGTAGCAGTACGCTTGGTGAGTTGGGTGAAAATCGATGGCCATCAGTGCCCATGGGCGGCCTCGCGTTTAGAACAAGGAATAGCCCCTCCCAGAAGACCTCGCTCCGGTGGGGTGACTGCTGCCCCCCAAATCCCAACCCTCCGTCGTCGTCGGCCGTCTGGAAGGACCGTCATCAGGACATGCCGCCGGTACCCGTGTGAGGCTGTCCCCCACTACTTCGTGATTGTACCCCGCGGGGTCTTCAGAGGTACCAGTAGTTTATTCTTATCGATCCACGCACGAAAATTCCTCGACATGCATGTTTCGCTGCATAAGCTTCCTTTACTTTCTTTTGATCCTCCCATGCTTTCATTTCTTCTTCGTGTATATGTAAAAAGGAACTTATCGGAAATTTGAATTTGAAAGAAGATATACCTTAACGTTGTTTCTGTAGATAGTCAGGAAATATGATTTTGTGAAAAATGAATTTTTCGAAATTATGAATGTACAAAGTTCGTATGAATGGAAAATATACAAAGTATAAATTGAATATCGATCAGATGTGTTGGAACTTCGTTATGAAATTTTCTCGTAAATCGCGTGAGACATCAAACGTCGGCTAGCCATCGCAATTGGAAATCTTGCTCTTGTTTAATCCTCGGAATTTTCTTCTTTGAATAAATGCAAACACGATATCAGTTTTGGATTTCTCCTGTTAAAGTCTGTGATTTTCTTACGAATATTTCACTTCTAAGTAATTTACATTTCAATAATTTACATTTTATGAAGTTACTATAATTTATCTGATTATTGCTATGTGATGTAAAATCGTGTTCACAATACACGGTAAATTTATAGTAATTTTGTGTTACGATGTAAATTTTAAAAATTAGTCGTGGTAACACCGACCCGAACTTTGCTTTCGTACTGACGAGAAATGCAACAGATAGCAGATATAATAAGACATTTTATTCTTTCAATTTCAATTTGCTATCGTGCAAACTAATAATCGGGACCAATGTAATATGCAGGTAGTATCAACATTTCGAACGAAGGTATTTACCTTGTGTTAAGAGAGTGGTGCAAATAATCCAGCTTTGTCTATTAATTCCGCTGCATTTATTGACAAGGCCTTGAACCTTTGTGTTTTATTTACGTCTTCTTGCTTTTTTACGTTAGTAAAGCTATGCGTTTTTTTTTCTTTTTTAATAGAAGAGTTAGCCCTATATAGTGTGAAGCAAGACTAATGGGATTAGAGGGTGAACTCAACCGAGCGATTTAAATGCCTTCTGGGTAGGAACATGGAATTTACACTTAACTGCACGCATTAGGTGCGAGCGGATCGACCGCCGCATTAATTGACTAGAAAAGCAGAGTGTAATTTCACCAAGATGATTGAATTCAAAGCGAAATATAGATTTTCTGGGGCACCTAATGACACGTAACGTTTGGGAATGTTATGATATTAATTATTACATATCTAATTAATTAGTAGTGTTCCCTGTTAAAACGATTTTAACTCACGCTCTAAAGCAATTTACTAGTTGGATTTGATTAATTTTAGTTAATTTCAATTAACGAGATTCGGGAATTTTTGCAGAAATTGTTTAAGCTGAGACTAATTTGACGATCTAATTATAACTAAGCTCATGAGTGGATAAAAGAGTTCAGTTGTATGAAAAATAGTCTTCTGCAATAAGTTCGCAATATGGCATTGTTTTATTGTACAGATTGTGCAACTCTTTTACTTTACATTTATTCAGTTGAGACTAGAAAACGGTAGAGGTATCCTTCATTTATCGACTTTAGTATTTAACATATTTAATCTTTTAATATTATATTTAATATTTATTAATTTAATGGAGTCAATTACAGTTAATGTAATTTTGATAGCAACCTGAGAACTCCTACACTATTCCTCATGTCAGTTATTTTGAATAATTGCTACTTTCTCATAATATATCGCTTTTCATTTTCTCTCTTACTTTTCTTGATTTTAATTTTAATTCATGATCAATTCGTGACGAACTAGACGGTTGTCGGCACAAGGGAAATTTGCTTTTTAAATTTCTTTCAACTTTTCACCTTTATTGAAAGAGTTTTGAACATTTGCATTTAAAGACGTCGATAAGTAGACCGTGGAATTTTATACATTATCGAATTCAAAGGTGAAAAACTGCAGGGTATATGTATGCAGCGTAGAAAGATACGTGAAATATTCAAAATACAGTGTTCATCGTAATATCTAATCGTCATGAGATTAAAGGAGAGGATTGTTATAATTGTCCTAATACCATTGTGAAGTTCATTGGACATAAAACCCCATTATGAATGAAACTACACATCTCATTTAAAAAAGTAGGATTAATCTATATTTTTTCAAATTTGAGCGTATTATAATCTTATACTACTATATAACATTGCGTTTATCATTAAAAAAGAATTCATCTTGAAAGGAGTAGCCGGCGAAAGAAATTTCCAATCAGTTTCAATTTTATGAGCCGCGTGCAGAGGAATATAACTTTACACAAACAAGTATCAGCAGCTTACTAACAAGTATCGCAGAATTTCTTCAAACTCTTTGAAAACTCGCAACAGCAAAAAAATTCGATTCGTCGTAAGCAAGCTAGTTTGACTAAGGCTCGTTAATATTGTAATATCGATATCGACAGTTCCTGGAATTATTCTACGAATGGAACCTATTTTCCATTTGTAAACAGGTATCCGAATCTCCCAAAATCAGATCGACCGCCATACCTCTCGGACTTGCATCTCCGTCAGTTCGAGTTCACGCAAGTGGACCCGTACTCCCCGAAGATGATCAACATAGCGGGTCTCGTTTCAATCATCCTGTTCTACGCGCTTATCCTAGCCGTAGGAATATGGGCGGCCAGGAAAAAAGAAGCTGGCAACGACTCCGAGGAGGAAGTGATGCTGGCAGGTCGTTCCATCGGTCTGTTCGTCGGGATATTCACGATGACAGCGACCTGGGTCGGCGGCGGATACATCAACGGCACCGCCGAAGCTATTTACACGAGAGGTCTGGTTTGGTGTCAGGCTCCGTTCGGATACGCCCTTAGCCTCGTTTTTGGTAAGTTCTACGATGTACAATTTTCGTCAAAATTTCAGTTCTCTTCCTTTCCTTTGATTTCTTAACACGTCCATCCTAGTTTCAATGTCTGTGAATCGTAAAGGTTTACTGCTACTTTTTCTAAGATAGTGCACTCTGTTTATTGTTGTAGAAAACTCATTGCATTTTGTCAAAGTTACGAAAATATATCACGATAGGGAATAAAGTTATAATTCGATCAATCGAAGAGTGCTTGTAGAAGACACTGTAAGTGCCGAGGAACAAGTCTTTCAGGAGAAAAAGAAATCCTATGCGTTTATGTAGTCCAAATTCATGAAAAAGGAAAATGCATCTGTAGGAAAGTCTGTATGTGGTATCCCTTAGTTGTAAAGAGAAATAAATGATCCATTCATTTAGATAGATAGATAGATGGCATAAACAAAGCCTAAGAAATAATTTATATATACTACAGTATTCTCATTGGTATGTAGAACATCTTTCAACAAGAAATCAGAATTTTTCAAGTTTGGTACTCACATTGTTTTCTATAAATATTCTTCAATTATGAAACTAGGGGGATGATACTTTGAAAAGTCAAAGTATTCTGATTTCTGATACTCTACTCTAAAAATATGTATATATAATACGAAGTATATATCAAATTGTTGTTATTAATCATTAGTATATTACAATGTATACGTACCAGTTCTCAAAAGTTTAGGCATTTCGAGTTGTAATTACCCAGAAATTGATGGATAATTGAACTTGTAATAAAAGTAGACTTCGATGTATCTGTTTATATATGTACATACAAGGACTCAACTAATACACAATATATAATATATAATATATGTATACCTTGATTCAATTGAAGATATTTCTCGGCGGCTATTTTTTCATAGTTGGAGAAAGCTTATGGTCGTTTGGAAACTTGCTAGTTCTTACGGCGTAGTATAGCAAGGTAATAGATTGTAATCAAGACTCCTACGCGTAATAAGTTTTTAACGTGGTCGAATGGCCTCGAGAAAGAATAAACATGTGTATAACCATCCATTGAAACTATAGGCGTCTATTCACTGAATGATTGTATAAAAAATGTATGGTTATATGTACATGATGCCGACTTATAGTGTAGAATGTAGACTATAGTCTCTCTGTGCAAATTCATATTTTTATGAATACGATCTTTCCTTTCACACTCGACGTTGCCTATAAGTAACATTGTGTACTTTCAAATATTATTGACTAATTAAACAACAAATGTATAATTTTTACTAAAATCGGAGTACTATATGTATTTTCCTTACAAGAAAATCCGAAATCCGTGTTTAGATTGTTAATAACTGACAAAAAAAAATTTTCATCGATAAGACGAAAGGAATATTTGATAGTAAAAAAGTCGAAGAAATGAACATTTGTGTCAGTCTTTAAATTGCAAAATCAATCCTACACTTTGGATATTCTGTATATTTTGGAAATTATATACACCTTCACCTTCATAAATCATGGGGCACAGTCTAATTTCAAATACTAACTTTAATAAAATGGGCTTATATTATATATAATTGAACACTTCTTATAATGTATTAATTATCCTGTGACTTACGAATGGTAGTGTGCATCCTTGTATCTCCTTTTTATATTTATTATAATTTCCATAATTATTTAATTTAATAAATAAATAAATATATATATATATTTATTTATTTATATATATATATATAATATATATAAAATATATATATATATATATATATATATATTTTATAATTATCTTTCATACTCTTATAATTTGCTACACGTTATTAATACTAATTGGTATCACGTTTATTGGTGTTACAGGTGGTATATTCTTCGCGAACAAAATGCGAGAACAGGGGTACGTCACGATGTTAGATCCTCTTCAAGATGCGTTTGGCGAACGTATGGGAGGTCTTCTGTTTCTTCCTGCCCTCTGTGGCGAGGTCTTCTGGGCCGCAGGTATTCTGGCAGCTCTGGGTGCGACGTTAGCGGTCATCATCGACATGGATCAGGGAACCTCGGTCATTTTGAGTGCCTGTATTGCAGTTTTCTACACACTCTTTGGTGGTCTTTACTCCGTTGCTTATACCGATGTTATTCAACTTTTTTGCATCTTCATAGGCTTGGTGAGTTACGAATGTTTTTACGTATACCATGAAATATGTACACATGTTTCTTTCTTTCATAAAATTATAATACGTGTTTTCAATAGTATTGATATATTAAGAAAGCAATCTTCTTTGTAGCTAATAAAATAGCGAATAATATTTTTATTAATATAAATATAATATATTATTAATATTCTTATTGCAAGAGACACAGTGAGTTCTATAACGTCAATTTTTATAATGTCATCTTTTAATAATAATTTTTAGTTTTTTTCCCTTTTAATTTACCATTCCTTTCCATTTAATTTCCTTCCTTTTCGATTTCGTTTAATAACAACATATGCTAAGTTTTTTTCATGAAATTTGATACATAACATATCCTTCGATAAGAATACTTATTATATTCTTTAGGTACATTTCGATTTGAATTTATTGCGATATCTTTCTTCCTTGCTTAGCAGGGAACGAAATCATTCTTTCTGTAGGTTGCTATATTTATTTACAGTAACTTTTGTTTCATAAAGCCCTTAGGGGAAATTTATCATGCAGGGTTATAACGTGAAGGTTATCATCGATTTTATTCTCTGCTTTTACAAACGTGTTCGGTATTTTGTAATCGCTTATAGTACGTTGTAATAATTACATATTCGTGTCTTAGACGCAAACGTGTTCGTTCATTCCTTAAACACAATTTTCTAAATATATCATTACATCGCCGTATTATTTTCGACTCTGCGAAATAAAATTATCCGTAAGACAAATATAGCGTTGTATCGCACTTGCAAAGTATCATTGATAAATCACTTCTATTTAAGGCAATGCGTTATTAGATCAGAAAGTTCTACGTTATCGAGTTGCTCGATTATCTGAGTCCTGTGGTAAAGTTGGCTTTGCTGATCGATACGAGGGCTCAAGTACCGCAAGTATTTATATTACCAAATTCATTCAATGTTACGTAGGTAGTGACCTACTTCTTCTCGCAAGAATATTATCAAACTATCATTTATTATAAGTTTTATCAGATTAAAGAATTTGCAAGTAACCTAGAACTTTTTGTCTTAGAATCGCAATTTATTTTTATCGTCCTTCAAAGATATGCTTCCTTATATTTTGATATTTTAAATGGTTTCCTAAATATCTCCTTTTCATTCGATATTTATGCAAATTCATGTCTTTATAAACACGATTAAAGAAATAAAACCTAAATAGAGATTCGTTTCACCTACTAAAAATTGTAACGAGTACATTCACCAGATTTGTCAAATCCGCTATTGAAATCTATAATTTCCAGATATTTTAAATGTTTCTTGTAAATCGCTTTATACTTCCTTTTGTATAGTCTTCTTTGATAGCCGTCCATTAAGTATAATTAATCACGATAGTACCAGATTTTCTGGAAATAACTGTCTTTGACATTTCTACAACTCAATGGATTGTAATATCTATCACAAGATGAGGATAACGTAATCTATATTCATTCATTTGTGATTACTTTACTTAATGATAAGAATCGTTCTAAAGCCACCTTTGTAGTTTATCGCAAGATTTTCTGTCTTTCTCCCATTTAATTTGCATCCAATTAATTTTAATAGCAAAGTAATGGTATCTACTTCGTTCTCTGCTTCCAAAGAAGGAAATATTTCAAATTAGCAAAAGAGTGGAATTTATATTTCATACAAAACACATGTTGTATTAAATACAAATATTAATTTACATCTTACATTTTATCTTAGTTATTTAATTAACCACATTTCAAATTAAAAAATAGTAGAATTTATATTTTATACAAAAAACATGTTGCATTAAATACAAATATTAATTTACATCTTACATTTTATCTTAGTTATTTAATTAACCACATTTCAAATTAAAAAATAGTGGAATTTATATTTCATACAAAAAACATGTTGCATTAAATACAAATGTTAATTTACATCTTACACTTTATGTTAGTTATTTGATTAATAATGAACCACTAGAAGAAGCTCTCACGTTAAGAACATACCTTCTTACTTTTTCATTTAAATTTAACAAAAAGTAATATGTTGTGTCACGTGGTATCCAGTTTTTAAAGAGAGTATTATAATTTTGATTGCAGTGGATGTGCATTCCTTTCGCTTGGACCAATCCAAAGGTACAGTCCCTTAAATCCATGGACGTGGATTGGATTGGTGAAGTGAAACCAGGAGAATATTGGTCCTACGTAGACTATGGGCTATTGTTGATATTTGGTGGCATCCCTTGGCAAGTGTACTTTCAACGGGTTTTATCTTCGAAAACGGCTGGAAGAGCGCAAGTGTTGAGTTACGTAGCTGCGGTAGGCTGTATTCTCATGGCAATCCCACCTGTTCTAATTGGTGCAATCGCCAAAGCAACGCGTGAGTAAAATTATATTAATCTAAAGATACACATCTAGAATACTTTTATCTTAAACATGCACTAACCCATTAAGGTCATTGTTGCGACAAGACAACATTTCGTTTGCACCTTTTTTTCAAATCTATGTTATCGATCTGAATCTATTTGATTACATTATCAAATTCCTTTTCTTTAACATTACGGCTAAGAAAGAACATTTCAAAAATTCGTTACCGTTTTTCTCAACTAGATTCCGCAATTTTGTGAAATTTAAAGAAATCGAAGTATTTAAAACATCGTGATAAACCATGCGCAAAATTTTCACTAGTATATTTACAAAGTGATGCACGTATATTATAATAGTTCACTCTATAATCTTTATTTATACTTTGTCCTTGCACTATCTGTTCATACACGTATTTATGTATAGAATTCTCTTTCGAGTCGAAGGTGCTCGTACTATTACAGGCGCTACTGCACCATTCTTATATCTTCTGTGCGACGTCGTGCTTTATAACAGCGAATTATAATTTTCACAATTATTTATACCAGCAGATACTCTGTAAATCTAAATTCTATCGTAGAATATTCCTCACATAGAAAGTGCATCAGTTTTGCAAACTCGTTTCGTCATTCGCAAACACGACCCAGCTGTACATTTTCTATGGTTTGCTAGAATAAAGAAAATTCCAATCTCATCGTATTAATAGTAAACGAGACGTTGTACGAATGGTTCGGGCGTCTTCCTACGAGCAACCTCTTCTGCTTTCGTTCGAGGGGAGAGAAACATGTTTCGTGGGTCCCCGAATCTAAAGGGGATTGAATTAGACCCGGTTTGCTCGTCATCCTCCCCATTCGCGTTCCTAGGCTACTTGACATTTGGTAGTACTGCAGAGAGAGGACTACTGGTATTTACAAGGTTCCAGGGCTAAGCAGGTCGGTGTTGTAACGGAAGGGTGTGTGGGCGAAGGGTGCCTTGATATCCCACAGCGTGTACAATAGCGTGGGATTTTGTCATATGGTGTTCTCGGCACAAGGGTGAGGGTGATAATGCGACTCGTACACTAACGCAGAGCACAATAGAACCGCTGGAACTAATGCGATACACTGTATCGGTATCTTGTGTATTTTTATTCTGAGGCACGAAAGCAAATAATTTCTTATCTGCACGTGTCTACAAGTTGAGGTGTACGTTGATACAAAAAGCACAGACATGATGTCACATCTTATACGTACATGTATAGTATTAATATAGGTGTTACGTATATATGGAAGATTAAATTTGTAGACGAATTTGAGAGAATGAGTGAAGAAATATTATACGTGAGAATCTTCAAACGTAAAATATCGTTCAAATATTGTGCAATATTTTTACTATCTAATTTACCATATTTTACCATCAAAATTATCTTCTAGTTAAATAGCATATTTGATTTGTATTTTTCCTATATAATGGACATTGTATTCGTTAATATCTTCCATTTAATATGACAGGGGAAATATATTAGGGTAGATAAGCCGTTAGGATAAAACGATATTCTATAAACTGGGAAATGATACAGTACCTGTAAGAAATTTTATTCGTTCTGAAATATTTGTAGCATTAGATGGTTTAATTGCTAATAGATCGATATAGAAATATAAGGCCAATAATTCAATTATTAAATTCCCCTCTATTAGACATTTCGCGTAAATTGAACTTCGTATTAAATTAGATTGATTTGTTCACTGTTTGGAGTATCGCCCTTTTATAAAATATTTACATGGCATATAATTTTCTATCAATTCGTTTATATAACAACGAAAAATATTTCGAAATCTGTTATAGCTTGGAACGAGACAGGATACACCGGTCCATATCCTTTCACCGAGGCAGAAACAAGCATGATTCTACCAATGGTTTTGCAGTATTTGACGCCAGATTTCGTTTCCTTTTTTGGGTTAGGCGCAGTATCAGCAGCAGTGATGTCTTCAGCGGATAGTAGCATCCTTTCGGCTAGTTCCATGTTCGCCAGAAACGTTTATAAATTAATCTTCCGTCAGAGGGTAAGTTCTTCGTTCTTACGTAGATGGTCGACTTTCTGTTTTTAATTTCGTGTTGTGTCATGCATTTAATCGTTCGGCAATCTCGCCTGTCATCGCTTTTAAATTTTATTTGACATCATGTGTCGCACGAATCATCATCAGTATTATTTTCATCATGGCCATCGTCATCACTACCATCATGCGTTCTCCATCTTTGGTTCTGACTATAGGAAAGTGGTTACAAAATTTGAACGTGTTTCACGTTCAAGTAATTGTTCGAGGAGCGATATATCGTTACTTCTTGAAACGGGGATGAACGTAACAAAATTGGAATCTGCATTAGTTATTCGTCGCTTGACAGCAAGTCAGCAAAGTCAGTACCACAACGATGCTTTAGGTATCGGACGGCTCCGTCGGAGTAACGCAACGATCATGCAGTTTCGATATTGCATTCTAGTATTCGACGCGAGATGCAGATTCTTCGAACCGTAGTATTTCACGTACGCATGAATATGGATCACGCGTTATCGATTTCCTTCAGGATCATAATTTTTAGTTGTGCATTCACAAGTAAAAGTAACCGTGTCAAAAACTTCCACGTTTCATAGAACATCTTGCCCGACCATAGAAAACGTCTTCATTGGTTCGTATTTGCGTAACGATGTTTCACCAGCATCGCGCTCTCATATTTTCGTATTTGCCTCAAATCTCCTTTCTATCTCGCTCACCCGCCAATCCACTTCCTCGAACGATGCAGCCGATCGTAGAATCGAATCGACGTCCGCCCTCTCTACTAGCCATTTCCCCGTTAAACAGGCGTCGGAAATGGAGATCATCTGGGTGATGAGAGTGGGAATAGGCGTGGTCGGCATATTGAGCACAGTGATGGCATTGACGATACCCTCGATCTACGGCCTCTGGTCGATGTGCTCGGACTTGGTCTACGTGATCCTCTTCCCTCAGCTGTTGATGGTGGTCCACTTCAAAGAATACTGCAACACTTACGGCAGTCTAGCTGCTTACATAATAGCCTTCATCGTAAGGATTAGTGGTGGCGAGCCGTTAATGGGTTTGCCCGCGCTCATTCACTATCCGGGGTACGACGAAGAGACGAACACTCAAGGGTTCCCGTTCAGGACAATGGCGATGCTGATGTCGTTGGTGACATTGATAGGCGTGTCGTACGGCACGCAAGTAGCCTTCCTGACGGGCAGGCTGGCGCCTGGATACGACTTCTTCAGATGTGTGGTCAACATACCGGAAGACGTCGAAAGAGTCGGACCAGATCCGGCGGAGGGCGAACAAATGGCTGTCCTAGCTGCCGGTATTGGCAGACTTTACGGTAGCAAAGACGAATCAAACGGCCGAGTTAATCCTGCGCTCGAGCCGGACTACGACATGGAACCGGGATGTAAGATAGCCGGGGAATCGGACGGTGTCGTGGCAGGAAGCGGTGGAGGCGGAGGTAGAGCACACCTAGTGCCTCATGGACCGAACGTGCCACGACAGCCGCAATCCAGCACCGCGTTCTAATTCCTGGTTTCGTGATCGGATGCTGTGACCAACAATAAAAACGGCGGTGCAGGTCCGTCTTTTGTTCTCCTTCTTCTTTTCCTTTAGTCTTTTAGTTCTTTTCGTTTCTTCCTTGTATACATCATTTCCAATTCTTTTCGATAGTTTCTATATCTGGGAACTGTGTTTTGCATGGGCAAATAAAGGGAGTGCGCAAACGCGTGTCAGAGCATTCGTTGTGAAATTGCCTGAAACGTCGATTTAGATTTTTTATAACGTAAACGAGTATACAGTTAACAGTTTTTATTGATCGCGTTCATTGCTAAGATTAATTTTACGAGATCGAACGTATGAACGTCTCTTCGTTGAAGAGAACTTCGTCGAAGGATTGTCTGATTTCGTTGCTTCGGTTTTCCAATTTGTTTTCACGCTTCTTCTCTCTCCCTCCTCTCCTCATGTCTAAGAAGCTCCGAAACATGCCAATTTGCTCCACGTTCTTCACGAATCTTGTTTCACGGTTGTGTTTATACGTAGCTACAGTTCTATAGCGATGTGTACCTGTTTGAGAATGCTCATGCGTTCTCTTTAATAGTGAAAGAAATAGAAGAAAGGAAATGTATAAAAGTGGTCGAATGAGCGCGAAAATGGAACTGGAAGGAAAGTGCAATACTCTTAAATATCGGAGCTTCTTGGATAATTGGGCGAGGTAATTTCTGCCTGTACCGCCAATTAGGCCTAGTAATCTGTTTCCTTTTTGAGAAATATACACACAAACACACACAAACACACACAACACACATACACTTATACGTATATAAATTACATTTATATGCAATTATATATGTGCGCGTACGTATGTAATTGTGTATAGACATATCAGAAATTTAGAGTTTATCAAACTGCTTGGGAAAACCAGCGTCTTGATGCACGACCGATTCGTTCTCGTTACCATCAAGCGTATTTCAGAAATCGTGAGAACGCGAGGGGAAAGTAACGAGATCATCGAGGGTTTCAATGTCGGCTGAAACAGTTCATCAGACGGTGACTCGGGACGAGCGGCTATCGTCGGATAGGATAAGGTCTATAGATGAACGTTACATGCAAAGTTTTTAGAACGAGTTAAATTAGACGGATCACGTTATCGTTTAGTCCTCTTCCACGTGAATCGTTCCACTTTCTTCGTCTTATTCATTGTCACGATATTAGTATTTAATAATATACCGTCATCGGTTAGAGTCCATCTTAGAATCTCAATGTTAGAAAAAAATATAAAAGTAAGAAAGAAACAAAAAGACGTTAAGAGGCTTTTGTACTTGCGACTCATCGTTCTTCCCTTGCTTAATCTAACTGGAAACAGAGTCAATACACACCATGCATATACACGTTCGTTTATACTATAAAAAAACGAAACGGAGTTAGGTGTTATAAATTAGCATGTCACGCAGCCGCTCGTAGAACTCCTCGAGATTTTTCGTGACTCACGCGTTAAGGCTACCGGGGTCAGCCAACTCGAATTTTTCTTTTGCATCGATAACAGTGATTTGAAGGCATGTAAATCTCAATCAACGATACAGAGCCCGATGTTATATTCGACACATTCGAAACCACAGTTTTTGTCCTTTATTTATTCGATGTACGACTGGCCTCGGAGTTAGATCGAAGGGTTCGATAAAATTTTTCCTCGATAAATTGCCAATTTTTATAAAATTCTTACGTTCGTCTGATAAGCGCAATGAATCGTAAAACTATAAACGCGATACAAAAATTAGAAAATGGTAAATATCGTAAATGTAAATCACGATGTAAGACGACATCGTAATTATTAAAAGACATCAATTGAACTTAAAAAATAAAATATTCGATTCGATAAATATCATACCGATTAAAAGTTCTTGTATAAGTATTGCACCGATTAACCCACATCTTTGTACTAACTCATTTCTAAACGTCCATAAACGACATAAACGAATAAACTAATGATCGAACACGATGCGTGAGTGAACGGATAATCGTGTACACAAATCGGTCGTAGCACAGATTCGTTGTGTTTATTATATAGTATATATACATATATATATATATAAAATGTATAATATAATTAACATTATCGGTATTAAAATGAATTGCGAGTGAATTAGTAATATCGAACAGAAGAGAAAAAGAATCAGATTTCTCGCCGCATGTATACATATGTACACACACACACACACACACATACACGAAGACTAAAGTCGTAGTTTTTAATGTCGCTGATGCGAATTATCGCCGCTGTTGTTAATTTTGACGATTGATTTATCGGGTAGGTTATTGTTTAACGTAGCCGTTACGTTGTTCACGAAGGCCACATGGTAATGCCTATGTAGTAGAATTATTGCTCGTTATAGTTGCTCATCCCATTCTTTATCGCCAAAAGAAAAACAAAAAAAAAAAAAAAAAAAAAGTAAGAGAAATCGAGAGCAAATGGTGTGTGTATAATTGTTAAGCGAGTAGTTCCTACTCAGTCTCCGAATTTCACAATGTTTTCCCACGTCCCTGAATATCCTTCTTTGACGGTCGAAAGTTTCGTTGGACAATGAACGGTGAACGTAATTGAAGAGAAACATAAGCGGAACCTCTTAACGAGTTTCTCATTTACCGTTTTCGGTAATGAATATTCATGGACAAAAGTATGATCGTTACATCTACAAAGACGCGCGCGAGAATTAACTTTTTTTTGCGAAATGAAGCGTGTGCGAGTTTTTCTTACCTGTCACGCGAACGTCCAGGCTCTTTCGAACCTTTTCATTGGTCGTCACGGTCGATCGCAATCATTTTACGCGACTCAAGCGAATAACGCACACAATGAAATCGTAGCAGTTCTACGCAATTATTTTAAAGTAGACACGAATCGTCGTTGGAAATAAGCAAACTCTCATCCGTCGTTATTGTTTACCATCCTCCTTCCCAACTAGGGGTATTCAATCATTAGAATGTGATCGTTTTGCCATACCAACCACAGGGTTAAAAGTCACACGCGGATTATTCATTTAACCTGTCAGATCTTAGGAAGCATCTTCTTAATCGCGAGGTAACGGTATAAGAAAATAACGACGTTAGTTCTGTACGGAAATAGCTTTTAAGCGTACGCTGGCGTAGAAGATGTAGCGCTCGTTAAGCGAGGCGTCTGTGCACGACCAACGGTGGTGAAATTACATCTAGACAAATGACAGAGGGAAGAGAATGTTTCCTGTGCATCACGATGTATACACAGACGCATCTTCTGTGTGTTTTCATTCGGTTGCTGTCAACAGACAGAAGACTTTCACTCGGCTATTAAGTCCGCGATGAGTTGGCTGGTTAAGTCAAGCTACTCGCAGACAACGGAGAACGGAATTATCGTTATTATATTGCCAGTGTGGCCACTTTGTAGCTGGTAACCGCGTTCTTTTCGCTATCTCCTTTTTACAACCAGAAACAGAATTAGATGATCGTAAAATGTTTCTTTGCGGATGATCGGAATTGCACGTAGCTCATATTGAAGGAACAATTAGGCGAGAAACAGCAAAAGGAAAAAATAATTCCGGGTTCAATGAGTTTGCTTGGTTTCATGCTGGCTCATCGTTGAAAGATTTTACGCTATCAACGAGATACGCCGCAACGCGAAACCGAAGATACTTTAAGTGAGGAAGAATACGAATTACACGTTCAGAATTGCCTATATTATTTCATCGCCAGTATTTTAATGATACGATAGGCAAAGTTATTTTTTATGATTTGTAATAGTTACTGTGTATCATCTCGATTCTCGATAGAAGCTGAATTTCTGATCGTATAAATTATATAAAAAGGATCTCGTTTGAGACGACAGGTTAATGTAATAATTCATAGCATATCTTGGTTCGTTAATTCACCCTGTTCTATCGAAACGACATACCGTGTAAGGAGAAAGAAGGAGAATCCCGCGATATGCGAATGAATATTGTTGCGTAGATAAATCTATATGATAAGATCCGATGTATTTCTAGTGGCGTACATGTTAATTATGAGACAGCCACTGTCACGTACATATCAAATACCATACATTGTAATCAACGATGTAACGGAAAATGTATACATATCATGATGCGTGCTCTACATTATACATACATATATTAGGTACACTAGCGTGTAAGGTAAGGAAGTACGTAAGAAGGGAAAAAACATGATAAAAAAATATATATAAGACATGTATATATACGTATTATATATATATAAATATATATATATATATTCATATATATTTATATATATTTATATATATATAGCGTGGTTCTCCTCTCGCAAAAAGAGATCGATGGTTTCGTAACTCCACAAAATTAGGGAGACCCTCTTCATTTTTTGCGAGCGACGAGTGTCTCCTTAATTTCTCTTTAATTTCTGGTGTACTATCCAGCGATCTGGCCGGAGGAGAAGAGAAACGAAGGCTCGCGTGTATCGCGAACGAATTAAAAAACAAAGAAGAAATGTGCGAATGATGGGCTGCCTGAACGCCGAACGCGAAACGAAAGGTTCAATCGAGCTAGTGATGCGAACTCGTTACTATAATAATACGCAGCGTTACGGAAACGCAGTGTTCCATAACTACTCACCTGCTTTGAAACGGAATCGCGTACCTAATGTTATTGTAACTTTCGTCCTATCTCGCAAGCCTGGGACGCCTACCTATCATAGAGTATTATTATGTGTAAAAACAAAGAAAAATGCCCGACTTACCCCGTAAGAGCATATCTATGTATATGTATTACGAAAGCGTTACCGATACTGTATTATACGACATATTATACGTGTATAATTGAGAAATTGAACGCGATGTTGATCGTAAATGTTAAAAATAAAAAGTGTACGAAAAAGTCAGAGTTGTTACTTTAATAATTATCCCCAGCAGCGAAATAAGAGTCGCAAAGAATTGCATTTACGGCTACGTAAACACGAAATTGAAAGTGCTACGTTGCTTCGAAAACTTTCACTTTGATTAACAGTCGTTAACCCGGTTAACCCCTTGACTAATGTTGGCGCCTAAAGGCGCTTATTACATTTGCACTTGTGATACTACAGGCGCCTAAAGGCGCTTAAAAGAATTGCTCTTATGATACTGTAGGCAACTATAGGCGCTTGGAAAATTTTATCGACCATAATTCCAGCGAATCTCGCTTGAACCAGATGTAAGTGAATGCTAATTTGACAATTACGTATTCCGTTAGTCATATATTATTTAAATATGTTTATTTTTCAGTTATTTTTTTTATATTCTTGAAACGAAATATTGGGACAAGAAAATGGTCAGGAAAAGTACATTCAAACGTGAAACAACGATAATTCATATTTCTGATTCTATGGAAACAAGCGAGTTCAAATAAATGAGAATACGAATGAATAAACGATATTGCTTTTATGTAACGGAATTCAGTGTTTTAATTATTTCAATATAGTTCCTGAGAAATGTAAGTCTGACAAAAAATTTCACTGTTCTTGGTGTAAGTCGCGACAAAATTCCTACCGTATGATACGCCTGGTACGTCTCAAAGTCTGCCATAGTCCAAGGGTTAATACATCGCGGATATATGAAAATTTATTTTTCTATGAAACCAATTGGAGAAATGAAACCTACTTGGAGATTTGTATTACTCGTTAGATATCATGACGAAATTTTGCATATTTCGTATATTTTTGTATATATGCACTCTTTGCACTTTTATGCCTTTGAATCTCCCATAAATGCGTAAGCATCCCCAGTAGCGAATTAAATTCATCGTCTTCGCTTTTCTGAACGGATTTCAAACAGGAGACCTTCGTTTTTTGAAGAAACGAGGCTAACAATTATTCTTGAGAAACGTGGTCATTACCTGACGTTGAACATCCATTGCAGAAAGGGAGTGGCAAATAGGTCAGGACACATTCCGTTATAATTCGAGCGAATCAACGTAGGAGCCGTAGGTCCCGATATCGATACGCGTTTTTAGCTAGGTTACGACAGAAATAGAAAGAACTCTTACTTATTCATGCCTTCCCGGTATTCGAGTTAGGGAATCGATAAATCGACCGACCGACTACGTCGCCCAACTAACCCTACGACGAGCTCAATCGCCTTACGTATATGTATAGTCGCTGGTTTTTATTCTAGCTACAAAGGGTAGGTCGTGTCGCAATGAACTTCCATCTGTGATTACGTTTCTTTTTCCAGCGTAGCGGCTTTATTAGTACAAAAAGCATTTTTACAAAATAAATAAGTTACAGGCTCTGAACGAGGAACGAATTCATTTTCGTGTCTCTTTCTTCCTTTCTTTCCAATTTGCCTGCCTCTTTCAGAGACTCTCGTGCGTACGATATTCGCTCCTTTCGATTCGATGCGATGGTAAGTATTATCAGCGGACGGTTTCCTAAGAGCAAATAGGAAGAGAGGTAAGCAAAAGCGTGCCGAATCTTTTAAGTTTCTCGTATTCCTTTTCTTCCGTTTGCTTTCAGAAATACGCCTGCTACGATACACACTGAAGTTCTCGCAAGGCAGCGGCCGTTACCGCGTTACTGTTAAACTTTTAATACGGATCCTGAATACTTGGGCGATGATTTTAGGTTCGCGAGAATGACCTCCGATTCCGCTTCCTTCCTTTTCGTTTCATCGGCAGATGTTCCATTGGTCTGGATAAGATCAACGTTTGGAATGAGTTTGTTGTGTCTGGATCGTGACATGGAGGATGTCGATGTGTTAAAATTCTTTTGGCCCGTTTGATGGTGGTTGATGATTGGTGAAACATGGTCGAAGGTCGTCGCGCGAGATGAAAACTTCTTCCGATTAATATTGGTAGCCTCCGTTGCTGGCGTAACTTTGACCACCTCCGCCGCCGGAGTAGCCACCGCCACCACCGCCACCGGAGTAGCCACCACCTCCGGAATAACCTCCGTTACCACCTCCTCCAGAGTAGCCACCGCCGCCTCCTCCAGAGTAACCACCTCCGCCACCTCCAGAGTAGCCACCACCGCCGGAATAGCCACCGTTTCCACCTCCGCCTGAATAGCCACCGTTTCCACCTCCGCCGGAATAACCTCCGTTTCCACCTCCGCCAGAGTAGCCTCCGTTTCCACCTCCGCCAGAGTATCCACCGTTTCCACCGCCGCCGGAGTAGCCACCACCACCGGAATATCCTCCGTTTCCACCTCCAGAGTAGCCACCTCCGCCTCCAGAGTAACCACCACCGCCTCCAGAATATCCACCGGAACTAGAACCGGTAACGATTCCAACAATTCGATTAGTGATTGCCAAAGTTTCTCCATAAATATGTATATACATGGAATTATATACAACGGAAAGGAGAAAGAAACTTTTAGAATAAATTTCTAGATATAAGTTAAAAACAGGCTGGTCTCGCTAACTTTCTCGAGCCTGCTGCGTTCTTTCGATCATTTCTGATGGAATTGCATTCTTTCCAAATTTAAAGAAGATAGGAAAGAATCGTAATTGACAAGCATGAATGTTTCGTTTGATATTGCGCTACAATTTTTCATAAAATGTTACGAATCCATTTCGGTTGAAATAAGAATGAGATTTGAATACTAGAGAAGCTGAGGAACCGCAGTAGGATTAATGTGTGCAATACGTGCTGTGCTCGTTCGAAACGATATAATCCTAATTCACTTAGAACTACTTGAGTATGAAAAAAATATCGTAAAAAAAATATTTTACCCTCCGAAACTGCCACCACCGGTGCTAGGTGTACCGTAAGTGGAAGATGGTCTCGAGTATCCGCCTCCAGTAGGCGCGCCATAGCTGGTGGACACTCCACCACCTCCAGAAATAGGTGCTGAGTAACTAGCGGATATCGATGATCCACGCGATGGTGCGCCATAGCTGGACGACAATCCACCGCCGAAGCCGTTGCCGCCTCCAGGAGCGCCATAAGTGCTAGACGGTCTTCCGCCACCTGATGGTGCACCATAGGTCGAAGATGGTCTGCCACCACCGTTGGAAGGTGCTCCGTAGGTGCTAGATGGTCTTCCTCCGGATGGAGCGCCATAGGTGCTAGATGGTGCTCCATAGCTACTGGATGGTGCTCCATAGCTCGAGGAAGGACGACCGCCACCACCGCCGCCGCCGCCTCCACCACCACCGGACGGTGCACCGTAGGTGGATGATGGGCCACCTCCTCCTAAGTTCGGTGTCCCATAGCTTGTTGATGGTGGTAAGTAGCTACCCGAAATTGGAGCTGTAAATAAACGTTTCTTCTCACCAGGAGTTCTCAACTTGTACGCACGACCTTCAAACAGATCGTTAGGTAGTTTCGCGCCGTTGTTTTAATTTTTAGTAAAGTAAGATTTAGATATATTAATATTTGCAACATGTTGCACTGATGACGTAAACATATTTCGTAGATACAGTCGCGAATATATTGTTAGATTTGTTTGTACGAGTATTTCTTATTTCGTTTCTATCGGAAGATCTTGCTGATCTGAGTTCTGTTTAATATGTGAATTTCGTTATATCACGTTACAAATGGTATATTTTCTTATTATTGTTATGCAATTATTCCTTTGTATTTTCTTCTTATAACTATATGTATAAATACTGCAACCGTACGGAGGAAGTTAGATCAAAAGTCTTGTCTTCTTTGTAGGTTCCGAAATTTCTGTTACATACGTTACATTACAACGTTAACGAGATCGTGATTCTCATTGTGTCTTTTTGTTCTTATCTTTGTCATTAATCGGTGAAAGTGTGGGAGATCTCTAAATGACTTCGCCTTGTTAACTATGTCGTGTGCTCGTGGTTTACAACTTCATACAGTGTTCTCTAAACTCATCTACAACCTTCTCGGCGAATCTGCTGAGATACCACTACCTTTGAAATTGCCGAGGTCAAGAGCCACGATCTGTTCGCATTGTCTTTAATCAAGTTCGTGACTGAACTTCCCCTACTGTCCTTTATTGTTTCATTGCCTGACAGAGCATTGCCGGAAGAATATTCGTAATTGAATATTCAAGGTTCGCTTAATGACTTATTTCGCTATTTAAGAACTATAATCTTATTTTCAGGCCGTGTCATGAAATAAGTGAAACTTTCATCGAGTACTTTTTCTGCGAATAACAACAAAATATTTCACGCTGGTTTTCACTGGAAAGTTTGTTTCGTACTTTAACTAATTTAGACTTAAATAATTTTTACTCTTAGGCACTTTTCTTACAAAATTCATTCTCAGTTAATCTTCTTACAAAACGAAAATTATAATTCTTGTATATTAAAACGAATGTAAATCAAAATAACTTTTACCATTCCATGTGAATTTCAATTTCTCAAAAGTAATTGCATAATAAATAGTTTCTTACGTAAAGTGAAATTTTGATACTTAATTCAGCCAGCGCGGAAGTACTTACGTGATTACTATTCATTAAACATAATTTAAGATTTCTTCGATAAAATAAACTACAAAATAGATTGCAACAAAATCGCAAGTAGATTGTAACAATTCCTATTCAGAAACTTGCTTGTCTCGTGTATTACTTTTAATTATATTAATTATTTAATAATATTGCTTGCGATATCAAAATAGAAATTATATCGACCCCTTTGATTTCGTAAAAACAAAACGAGGAACTATTAAAGTTTCCTGTTCTATATTTTATCACGGCTACATAATGACACAATATTTCCTGAATCTTGCCGTAGATGAGAAATACAAGTTCTTTACTGCGAAAATTATATGAAGACTGTAGGAAGAAAAAGATGGAAAATTTAATTAAAATTCAGATTAATGTACCGATAAAATTTTCAAGACCTAATAAAATTAATCAATTGATCCTGAAATTGTTCTTCTATTCAATTTTGCAGCTTAACGCAGCTTACGCTTTGCGTAATTTTTAAAATATTGCTTGTCAGAATATTCAATTGTTGAAAGATATTAAAATATCATTGTATGTGAAATATTATTTGGTTTCTACAAAACAGATTCCCTTCACTGATAGCTATCTTACGTTAAAATATTTCTTCTTAATTACAGACCGACGTAAAGATCAAGGGACAGAAATATGTTTATCGGGTTTTCTTCCTATCATCTTGTGTACAATACTGTCTGTGTCAAATGTGTCTGTATATACACACATAAATATGTACATAGATACTGTTTATGCATATATGCAAGTATACTTTGTTTAATGTCGCGTTGAAAAGTCTCCTCTCTTTATCCGATCGATTAAAAGACGAATCTAATTTTGAAATGGCCCGGTGCGGAATATTTGATTTTATCGAAACGGTTTATATTCGTTCGCAACCGTAGAAGAAGTGTGTCAGATGGCGAGATATCGGTTCAATTTTCACATTAGCTTACTAGTACGTGCGACATCGTCGATGAGCCGTATCGATAATTCACAGCGCTTCGTCCTTTGAATATTTCATTCCCAGTTGCTCGAAGCAGCGACGACGATTTCTATTTTTTTCCGCGTGCTAATTTTTCAATTTCACGTCCAATTTTCATTCACCAGCGAACGCAGGACGTTCGTCCACGAGGAGAAACTTAGAGCAGCGCGACCATGTGTAATTTATCTTTCACCCGGTTCAATCAGTGCAAAGTGATAGTTCCGCTACGTATACGCTAATCAGAAGCATCGTGCTATCATGTATGTCGCTTTCTGTCAATTTTTTAAACTTTCTAGTTCTTTTTCGTGGCTTTCGACTTTCTACGCGCTTCGGCACGTTTTCCGTCAAGTAGTTTCGAAGGGTAATAAAACGCCTCGACTATTATACTTTCGCTTCGCGACTTCGATTTTTAATCGTAAATCGGGTTTATTTTTACGAGACTTTTTCAGATCGTAACTAGCGTACAGCCAGAGAAGTATAGTTGAACCGATTGTTTCAACGTGACATAGTTTTACAATGTTGCCACTTGGAAATTACCAACTTTTACGTCGACTGAAGTTATTATCTCGAGTTTGGGAACTAATATAGCTCAACACTTTGTTAAATGTCGCGTTATATTTTACTTTTAATGGATATTCTTAGCCGAGTATTCGTAATTCTACGTAACAAAAATATCGATCTCGTTTAATTGTTCTGGATATTCTTACTTTTTTCGCGTAGGTATTGAATTTTTCTAAGTATTCTTACCCTCGGCGTAGATAGGTTGCAAGAGCAGGGCCGTAGCGAGCACGGTCGCTGCCAGGGGAGCCCATGTTTTCGCGGGCTTCATGATCCCTGACGAGTGGTTGACGTAGCTTCAAGATACAGCCGAAGCCGATTCACATGCACGAACTTATACCCCGAGAGGACTTCTCGATACGCTCACGTGTGTAACGTAGGAAATAGAACGAAGAAATAGAATCAACTGTGAGCTAGAGGCGCGGAGGCGATGTGGCCTGCTCGACGCATCCGTAAGATTTGGTCTAACGTGCTTCAAACATCGTCGATCTCGCTTATATAGTTAACCGTCTTTCGGAGAAAGTCCTCGCGCGAGTGCAAGAGGATGCTACCAGGTAGGCAAGACTTCTTGATGAACGTGGGAGGGGGGCAAGTTGTGGGGTGAAAGACAGTGAGGGAAGTGGAGGACAGGAGGGGATCGAGGACCTCGGGTGGAGGATCGGTAAGAGATGCGTTTTAGCGTCGTGGTTGACCCTGGTCAGGCTGTTACTCTACCATTTATTCCTTTCTTTGTCTCATACATCAAAACCTGTTCGTCTTTGTTCTTCCTTTTTGATCTTCGTATTGTTCGCGTCTTTTCTTGTCGCATCACGAATTTAAAGCTCTTGTTATGATAAATTACCGCAGACGCGGCCTTGATGTCACAGCCGATGGCAGAGATCGGGAGATGATGACGATGGTAACCATCACCCGAGGCACCGACATGCTCGTTCATCTCGTGCCAGTTATTCGACGTTTCGTCATTTTATTAAATATCTATGTAGATTATTCGTTGCGTTCTTTGGTTACAACGACGCTCGCCGAACGTGAACTTTTCAAAGGATGCCCTTTGACTCGGACTTCTGTCACCTCATTTATACGATAATCAGAAGTTTAACTTTTAAAAGGAGGAGAAGAAGAGCGGACAGCTCGACCGATCTTAGTTTCGGACGACTTTGCGTAATTTTCTGTATTCTCCGAATGATTTACTCCGCACTTGCTCCGGAAGTGAAAACGCTGGCCTGTTCAGAGTGCGAATTTAATTCCTATTGTTAGTCAAATTTTGGGCGCTCGTTTGTTCCAATCGTGATGCGAATATAACGACGTCAAAAGTTCCTCTACGTTGATTTATCGAATAGGAAAGTAGTTGCATTCTTAATAGGAAGCTTTGTGTATTTTGAATTATAAGTAAGTAGTAGTTGGCCAATACCGTGTCAAATATTACGGGAATCTATCCTCAACTATGTGTTTCAATTTCATTAAAACGAGTTTCTCCTAAAGTTTCTCCAAAACGTGTGTGTGATAGTCATTGACTCTCATTGTTTCTTAAAACACTATATTACCGTATACCTTTTTCAGTATGAGACAATCGTAGAATTGTTATATCGTTTGACGATTAACCTTTAATCCAATCGAGGAATTTCCTCTGTCCGTCAGAAAACGATCGTGTGCTATACTACATAAGACAATCGTAACATTTATTAGTGTAAGTGTGCGAATTTCTTATATTACTTAATGTGAAGTAAGAAATTAAAAAAGTGTAATTTGATTTGATTTATGTATTTATGAAACTCGATTATTGCAAATCGTATAATTCGATTATTCATATTGACTGGTCAATAGTAATTAACAGGTACTAAATATGTATATATATTTATAACATATCATAATATATATAATACGTAATCAGGTGTAGTAAAGCGCATAGGTTCTAGGAAATTCACTTTTTCTTCAAGTTTTGTATATATTTCCATGAATTGGGTAAAGCCATAATTACTAACATTATGTGATATTTTTTAAGCCCGTGCGACTACCGTTATACCTAGATATTTATAATTCATAACAGGGTGTAACTAGGATGTAATTAGACGTGACGTAACACAAACAGAGTACATTGGTATAGGTTTTTATTTCTTTATAATACACGAAGAAGACAACAGCGTGACGATATTCGCAAGCGATCGTCGTTCCCAATTCCATCAAACGCAAACGTAAAGGTTCTCGGACGTTTCTTGCAGCGATCACGATAAAGGCAATCGGATGTAGAATCCTCGTTTCATTTAATAATCACGTTCGATTAATATAAATTGCCTGGTGATGGCGGAGCGCCGGTTACACCACATTTTTTGCGCAACCGGCAAAGATTCATCGCTAGCCATAGTCCCGCTAAATTAGGATTAAGAACTTAAGCGGCTGCATGGGTGAGCACGACTAACGTCGCTACTTAGGCAAGCATTTGCCCGGAACACGTTTCGCTCTGACCCATTGCGATATACGGAGCACGGATGACGATGGGCATGATTTCTAGGCCGAGGACACGATCTGCCTACGTGTACGAAGTTGTTCGGGAAAATGACGATATCGTCGATAGAATACAGATACAGTTGGATGCTCCTGCGAGGCGAACGACTAGCGCGCAATCTTGCAAATCGACGTATTACCGCCGCGTCGCTCGTACGTTTCGTACCCTCTTACTCGATCTTCGTTGTCTCGATGATGTACAGCGGCCGATCGCATCTAAGCCTGTGCCGTGCAAATTTATTCGCCTAGTTGGACGCTGCAAATTGGAAGAACGATATGATGCATCTGTTTCTGTCACGGTTCTACGTTTTACCCGCAACCACGTGCCAACCATCGCGGATTTTGCTTCGCGTTCAGTGGAGCGCGAATTTTTCGTTGCTTCTACCCTTTTCAGTTTTCCTTGCCGGGCTGGAAATAAACGAACGTGGGAATCGCGGTCGCGTACACGGGTCTGTTTAACTGTTCGATTCTAGATAAACGTTCGACTTCTCGATCTTCGGCCACGTAAGTACGTTCGACGGATCTATATCGTTCCGCCTTCCGTTTTTTTCTAATTCCCTTTTACGCCGACGTACACGGCGATGTTCGCGAAACACTCGCGGCAGTTAGCGCGCTCTCACTGATTGCTGAAAGAACGTTGCTAAATCGACGATTTATTATTGCTCGTGTAGTAATAACGTAGCCGATGCTAGCGTACCACAGTTGCTGAGATGCACCCGCTATGACAACGTTGCGGTAATATGAATTGTTGGCCCAGATTCGAATGTGTTTATCATCGGGGCACGTCATTGATTGGACCGTTGCAACACCAGCCGCGGCGTAACCAAAAAGAAAAAAAAATTAAGCTTCCAAGTAGTCGATGCTGTAGCGTGCGTTGATCGATAAGATCTCTCACGTGACGAAGAACGAAAGCTTGCGCTTTTTCTTCGGCTAATTTACCAACGTTCCGTTTCTTGAACCCAGACATAGGTATCTGTTAACGATCTTAAAGCATTACCGATACAGCGCTATGCAAAAGTTTCGCGTTAACTGCTTAAATGTTAGTCTCACGTGAACTGATATTTTAGTTTTTTCTCGTAAAGAGAACTTTCAGAAACTACCGTTATAGATAGAGCTGCGACCCTTTGGAGAGTAACCGAGCTTCCTGGAATACTGGAAAGGGGCTGACAGAAAATATAAAAATTAGTTTATTGACAGATTAAATTATTCCGAATTATTATTAATACACGATTCTAAAACTTGATAGTATCTCTGAGAAAATGGTTGTCGTCAAGGGAGCAAAAAAAGAGTATATAAAATATAGTTTACGTTAAATTATTCAATATCTTTTTAAGCAATTACGGGAAATAAAATGAAGCCATTAGCGAGTATCTCTGTGTTTATTTCTGAAACGTTTTTTTATAATTCTGTATTTGCTAACTATCTGATCGTGCATTATAGCAGCAGAACTTACGCAACAGTTACGAACGTGTACCTTCCTGATAAATATAACGAAAAATTTGTACGTGTATTGAGCAAGTCTAGTTGCATTAGAATTCGGTACAAACAATTTACGTTGATCGACGTTAAATTATCGAGTCGTATGGACTGGAGCACAATAGAGGAATTAATTAAGAAACAATCATCGAGTCGATCGATACACTTACTTTACATCAACCAGGCTATACGCTTCATTCATCACGCTCGTATCCGAGCAACGCTAATTTTATGTATTTCGAAGCAGTTTCTCCAAACAGCCTCTAGAAATCTATCGATAAATCCTAATTTATACTCTGACGCGAATGCGATGGTTCATAAATTCGCCCGAAGGATTCGACGTTTAATTCCCAAGTTAACGATAGCGATAAAACTTTCCAGCCAATTATCGATCATCCTCGCCTCCGTCATCAAAACGAACTGAAAGATTTTACAGCGAGGGATCGCGTTTACCGAGACGCGGTTGATCGCCAGCGAGTTGAGCTCCTTTCGATCCAGTTGAGCGATTTGCATCGTTGGAACAATGGTAACCGCGGCGCGGCGCCAGGGGAATTCTACCTAGAGACGAGCAGGACGACGTCTCCGTTCCAGGAAAAAGCGAACAGCGCTTGCCGTGTTCTCGTTTTCGGCGCGTCGTGATTTCCATAGCACGCAGCAGATGAACGGCCCAGGGACTAGCTAGGAAGAAGTGGAGATGGAAAGGAGGCTAGATTAGCGTGGGGTAGGAAAAAGCGAAAGTCATGTCAGACCAATCGCAGCTGAGACAGACGGAGCATTGTGCGCATCTCTGCCCTAGATAATTAATATCCGTGGTCGGTAGTTTTCTGCGGGCGAGCGCGGTGCATCGCGCCGACATAGTCTCCGCGCCACGTCGATTGCTTCATTTTCCCGTCGAGCTAATTGATTAAAGGGATTATTATTACAGCGCCGTGAGCAGGATGCTCCGCCGACCGGCACACAGCCGATTTCCTCGCCTCGTCGCCACTCTCGTTTATGACAGCCGGTGTGTTGCAACGCCTGATTTTTCCACCCTTTTTGTCTCGATTGTTCCGATCACCTCGCTACGCACATGAATCTCTTTTTCGACGAGCGTTCACGACACCTTTCGAACGCGTGAGAATTATGGTGTCCGGTGAATGGTTCATACAATTGAACGCATCAACTTACGAACAAAATCTTTTGTATGTTCTTCAGCGATTCACAACCGTCGCACTAATTATCTGATCGCGATTCTTGTCATTTTCATCACAGAATCTTATCATTTGACAGACGTTGTATAATTTGAAACAAGTAATAATAGACTAAATAAAAATAGATGAAACAGTAAATGGAATAAATTTGTAATAAATTGTTTCAATCTCGCGAGTCACAAGTAAGAATATATCGACTGTCAAGAACGCCGTTGATTTACCCAACAACTTGATACGTTTTAAAACCGGATATCTCAATAATCGGACAGAAAGCAAGCTGCGATATAAATTGCGTTTGCTACTGACCGGATCTTCGTTATCCGTGTTATAAGCTATGTACATCTGTGTTATGATTTACTCTTACGACGTTTTCCAACATTTCGTTTTAATTTGATCTGGACTTTTAATTAAGGGCTTGTAGTTTGTCCTGTATTTACCTTTCCATATTTGTAGCTTCCATGAGATTTTTTCATTTCTGCCTTGCAGTTACGAAACAAATAAAGCTACTACGTGTCAATTCGGATGCGAAATTTTAATTAACGTATAAATTGCGGATTGTTACGTATTTGTGAAAAATTTGAGGGCACAAAATACATAGAATGTACGTAATATTATACAAGATACGAAAACGTACAAAGTAAAGTATTTTCATTATGATATTTAATACATGTGTAACATAGGTGAAATGAATATCTGCTTTCATTATTTTCTTTCATATTATATTTCAATCCTGGAAAGATCTTCATACGGAAAATATTTAAAGATACGTGCACTGTATTTTTAACTTGCATTAGGATTCGTAATTGTGAAGATGATCGGATGTTCGATATCAGTATTAGATATCAAATTAACGAAGTAATTAGTGCGATGCCATATTCTGTGAGTAAGATGGAAAAAGAAGTTTGAAATCACAATCTGTGGTTGCATTAATGGAAATAGAAGTTTGAAAAGTGAAAATTGGTCAATTGAGTAATTTCCTCGCCTGCCTTGTTTTATCACAGTAAATCATCAATCTTTTCTTAAAGAATAGAAATATTGCAGGATATTATTTACGATACGCAATATGGAGCGTCAGTCAAACAAACTGTAATCTTCTTCGTTTTTTAAATTATTCCGACAGAAGTCATTGTAATGATTATGTATTTTTTGTAGATATCTTTGTATCGATATTGATAATACCACATAATATTCTTTAATAGACGTTTAATCATACAGTTACTACAACGTTAACTGTGTGACAATAAAATGTCATTTTTCTACCGATATTAATTGCAAACAAAATATAGTAATAATTACGCGTCGGAAAAATGTACTTTCTGATTTACGATTTTTTAATTTTAAAATACGAATATTAAAATTCGAACGAATAAATTCCCCAGTGAAATTTGGTTTCAGAATCTGTGCTTGAAATGTAAGGCTGCTTTCATTAAAAATAGTAGATTCATTTCTCATTCGTCGACTGGAAGATTATGTTTCGTTAAATTCAATTAAAGTATCGTACGATCTATGCTAAATTATGTAGAATAATTAATTTGGTACCGAGCTGTACTCATTATCAAAATCTACTATTATATTCTCATTGTATTCGACGCTACTGTTTTCTTAAAACTAATGTAAGTTGTAGAATGTAAATGCTTCAGCTATCTGATAATTCAACAATGGATGAAATTAATATTGTTGTTAATGCGTTTGTGTTCCAATTTAATGGAGTAAAAATATCTTTCCACGAATCTTTCTTGCATTTAAAATGGAAAAATTGTACGATATTTAAAGCTTTTGATTTACTTTGCAGTCAAGACAAAATAAGTAATAATTTTATTAGACATTGTATCAATTCATAGTTATGTTTCGAATCAGTTAAACTACTTCTTAAATATATATTCCATACAATAGCGTGTAAAAGTTTTACTTAATCAGATCACCTGCCGGATAAAAAAACAATTTAGTTTTTATGAATGAATCTAAGGTTCTCATTATTAGTTTCATCCTTTTTATTTCATCGTTATTTCTCAAGAATAATGTCTTGTACTTTTGCTGTCTTAACAGCGCTCATTTCTCCACAGATCAATCTTAAGGTAGTAAGATCGAAGTCAGCGTTGTCTATTTATTGCGACACGCATAATTCGCGAACCAGAAATAGACATAACATAACGAATATCACGAATACGCGAAATGCATATAACGCGCATAAATAAAATAAATAAAAAATAAAAGAAAATAAATAGCAAAGAAAATAATAAAATTCGTAAAATATTCAAAGTAAACTAAGCGTTATGATATTTAGTGGGTAAAATTTTCTATTTACCTTTCGCTCACCTTCCTGTATTTATTTTTACAAAAATATTAATTCGCATGACCATCCGAAGTCCAATAATTCAATTTCAAAAATTTCAATTCGTATTTACGTATCCGTTCGGAGATTATAATTTCCAATAATTCGAGATGATCTCGTAAAAACGTATTTAGCTGTCGTTACAAATTCAGCAACAGATCTGATGGGAAACTTTTGCAGTATAACGCATTTGCACACGACGCGAGAAGTAGTACATGTGTCTCATACAGTTAACTACATGTCATTACTATTGTCACCACATGTACGACTTGCCTTTCTATAGCGATGGTTATCGAAACAGTCGATTGTATTTAGCCGTGAACATCATCGATGAGCGATCTTGAAAACGATTTCTTTTTCTCCCTTCTCCTTAGATCATGAATGGGTAGCATGTTAAGTAACATTTTTACGTTACGTACGTCACATAATGAAACCGTTGATCGTTTCAACCTATAATTAATAAAGAATAATCTGCGTACACATTGTCGTATGAAGTACTATTACGGATATAAGAAAGCCGACGCGGCCGTTTTCATCGATTCAAGGCTGTGCGGGTTATTAAAAAATAAAAAAAATGTTCTATAATCGCAGACCGTGATCGGAAGAATTACCTGTGAAAACCAAGGTGATCCTTTTACTCGCTTGGCCGCTATGTTCTTTAACCTTTCCGTTTATGAAGTAGGAAATTACGGCTCAGCTGAAGAAACAGCTGTACGAACAAAAAATTCCTCTTAAATTACATTACAGTTTCGCTATAATTATGGGATTCTTCGTATTCGATCGTTTTTATCGAAATCTGTCTTAATCCATTAAGGGTGGCACAGAGTGACTGTTATTGAACAGGAAGATGGATATTATAAATCTATGAGATTGTTTCTTAAAAAAAAATTCTTCTGTGTATATGACGGAAAAACAGAATGTAATAAAAGATGTCTCGCGAACATAATGTTTAAAAGACATATGCAGTTAAATTAAAAAGATATTTTAAGTGCTTTTTTAATTATACATTTTTGTTTGCCAAGAGTCAGGATTACTATAAAAGCGATTAGCGTGTATTTTGTAACGTGACACTTACGATACTACTTTAACTTATAGCTACGATGAAATTTCAAAATTCTACTTTTTCAAAGTTTCGTGTAACCTGGTTATTTGGAAGTTAATTTAATTGCAATTCTAACTTGTTAATTTCTTAAACAGTATTAGTTATCTCCCATGGAGACCACATTTCCATGGAAATTTAACGTAATTTGGAAATTTCCTCATTTTTATGTTGTATTATAAATTAATAGAAGTTTCTAAAAGAAGTTTCAGCGAGAAAACTTCGCTGTAAATTCTACTTAATTACGTAACTTCCCTGATAATATAATAAAAGCCTTTACAGGAAATTTCACTGAAATTTTCCTGTCAGAAGCAACGTAGAACGTATTAACTGCAGAAGCTGTCATTACGTTAATTTTTGTATTATTAATATTTAACATCTCCAAGTCCTTTCGTACTAGCCGCTTCATTGCCTATTAATTTCAGATCTTTGAAATTCTAAATTAAAAAAGTTTTTTCCATATTAAAAGGAATCATCACCTTTAACGTTAACTGTACCTTTCACGTGGTAATTTCTTACCAAGCGTACGTTTGCAATACAAATCTTGCAACTTCCACGTACAACTTCGTACTGGTTTCAAATTATTATCTTGTTTTTAATTGTTTTTTAATTATAATGCCCCTTTATAGTTCCAATGGAATTATAAAAATCCCCGTGGAACGCGTAATATATTCGTTAAATCTTTCCGTACTAAATGTTCAAATATTACCGTGAGTCACTGTACATAAACACATTTGAATGTAACTTTGTAATTTAGCTTCAGACTAGCACCATCGATGCTCCGATTTTATTCGTCGCATCGAAGATCCAGTAGTTGCAGACAATTGTCGGCTCGATGATGAACGGTAGCTGGGATATCGGTCGACTCCCACGAGTCTCATCAGCGGACACCTTAAACTAGAGAGAACCACGAGAAAGTTTGTAATTTTCTTCGGGAACTCGGTGACGCGTCGTCGTCGTCGTCGTTGTTGGCGTCCCCGCGAAGACCTCTTCGTAGTCGTAACTGGCCGTGCGATACGGTCGACGAGGTACGATCCGCGTCTATTAATTCGAAAGGTCGGCTTCATAATAATCGTGTCGCTTTGGGCCTAGAAACAAAAAGCGTCAGCATGATTTATTCCGGTCGATGAGCGAACTCGCTCGGTGCGCCATGACTTTACCTTTATTCTCCATTGTATTTCTAACTTCATTTCGATTCTGGTTAGCGTGGCCCCTTTGTATCTCAATTTCGAGGCAGCTCGACAAGTTTTTACATTGTGGAGATTTGAACTTTACTAACTAGCTGTTTCGGTGTTTCTTAATACTTTGACTGCCACCTTGGTCATATATGACAGGCCAGGGTTCCTCCTGTGACGCCACGCTCGAACTTCTTACAATTGTAAAAATTGAATGAAAATTGACAGCGCATTTTGAATATAACCGATAAATAGAAGATACTTTGAAATAAAAAGTGCCCATTGAACAATTAAACATTTTTATTAGAACATCAATAAAAAAAATGAGAACAAATCTTGCATCTGACGGTGTACTGTGTTTGCATCCACATCTTTGAGGGGTAATCTACGAATATTATTATCAACACGCCTTAGAAAATGATCGTAAATGCTGCTTTATAATCGTATAATTGAAGTTAGAAGTGTGCACATACCTTACTATTATATATAGAATGAGCAAATACTGTTTACTAATATTTATATTACAAGTTTCAACAATATATTCTGCACGTTTTGTTTACGACGAAATAACGAATGCGAATGATTTGTTGAAATAAACGAAGACTTGTTATAATATGTCGCTATCAACTGTTACCAAGACGTTACCTGTGACCACCAATAAGAAAAACGGTCCATTGAGGAAGAATGTTGTCTTACATCGTCAATTTATTATTATTTTGCCATTATATGCTTTGGATAATAAAAATACTCCCGTGGTGTCTTTAGCGAAACATGTGATTTCGGCGTGGCAGTCAAAGTATCAATGGAATTGCATTTATTGAAACATATCGGCGAATAGAACAGTTCTGATAACTTGATATGGCAGTGATAATAAAACATGAAGATAATTAAGGTGTTGCTTTTGATCATTGGTGTGCCATTAATTCGTGTTAAGGATAGCACGTTAAACTCTCGAAACTCGAATAAATGATAATTTGCGTGAATTACTTGCGAGAATGTTGTGGCGATACAAACTTGCTCTTATTTGATTAATAACAATCGAATTGAGTTTGTATTTACACTTTGGACTTGTTTTAATTGGTTGACTTCATCAACCCATTGCAATCATTTTTATCGGGAAAAAATAAAAATTTAGTTTCTTATAAAGCCGAAAAGATAGCTATTGTTAGTATTGAATTACTTTTGACGTTAGTATTGGTGATTTTCATCTTAATGAATAATTCGATTTTCTGAAAAAGAGTTTTTTCAGATTTTAGTTTCTCATAAACCTGAAAAGCGACTATTGTTGGTATTGGATTAATTTTAGTGTTAGTATCGGTGACTTTGACCTCAAAGTAATTCGATTTTCTGCGAATACGTTTTTTTAAAATTTTATTTTCTGACAAACTCGGTTGCTGCTTAAAAAAGAAAAGAAAAAGTAAGCGTTTCGAGTTTCAGAGATTCGAGAGCTTACAAAATTTTGGATTCATGTTTCGTGACCCTAATCAAGTGAAGACTTCCTATAGACAACCCTATAAGTATCAAACAGCAAACTTTCCATCAGAGAGAAAATAGTTTCTCTGGTTTAAAATTATTTCCAAAATTTCTTCTGATTTATTAATGATAAGATCACATAATTATCATTATAAAATAAATTATAAAATAAATGTCAATTATAAGATAAGAGAAAATAGCATTTCTGATTTAAAATTATTTCCAAAATTTCCTCTGACTTATTAATGATAAGATCACATAATTATAATTATAAAATAAATTATAAAATAAATGCTAATTATAAGATAAGAGAAAATAGCATCTCTGATTTAAAATTATTTCAAAAATTTCTTCTGATTTATTAATGATAAGATCACATAATTATAATTATAAAATAAATTATAAAATAAATGCTAATTATAAGATAAGAGAAAATAGCATTTCTGATTTAAAATTATTTCCAAAATTTCTTCTGATTTATTAATGATAAGATCACATAATTATAATTATAGAATAAATTATAAAATAAATGTTCATTATAATATAACATTATAAGATTAATTGATTGATTAATTATAAGATCTTAAACGTACAATAGTAATACGAATGCGTCAGAAAATTTTCTACTTTTTACGCTAATTTAGATTCATCAGAGAAATTGCATTAGTAGAAAAGCCTGTACATGGCTTTTAGTCGTAGAGACAACAAAACTAGAGAATGTGCCACTCGTTTAAATGTGCAAGCACTGTAAGTACCAATGCTGCTTATCCCCAAATAGCTAAATAATTCCCAATAACAAAAAATACATTTTTTAGAGATCAAGATGTTTATTTCTACTACAAAAGTGTGGTTCATAATGTTTCGAGTAAGAATTGTTATAAAATTACATGCGCTTAACTCACGGTTTTACGCAGAAGCGATTTTGGTCGTAGCATCTCCTTTAAACACGTACGTATTTATTTACAAATTGGAAATTGTTCTCAAATTCTATGCTACGATGTTTCCATTGGCACATAGGACATTATATTATAAAAAAAAACAATATTTTTAATCCTCGAGCCTACAGTGTAGTCTATAAAAATTCTTTAACTCACGTTTAAGATAATATTCAGATACCTACTGTTAGTAGAAATCCACCAAACCGTCCATGTACTTACGAACGAAGTGTATATGAGAGTATTTTTAAAACTGATTATCAACTTGTTCGCATAAATTGAATTTTACTGTACGCTACTAAACGTTTTAGCCTAATTCGATCCATACTGAGGCAACGATTACGTCACTACGGCGATTGGGACGGTGTCAGCGGCAGATGGCAAACTCGTAATTAAATGTCCACCTGAAGTGTACCCCGTCGCCAAGCGGTCGATCGATTCCCATGTTGCACGCGTCTCCACGACTATGTGTACACGAGGTGCATCCAAACCGTATGCGATTATGCACGTGCAACGCGCGTGTTGCGTGCTACGCGCGTAGTTCCGGTTTCGCCTTGTTTTTGCTTTCCACTTTTCCTTCTAATTAATTCTGATTAATCAAAATATTTCTGTAATTAGTCACACGATGTACGTTGTTAAATCATATCTCTTCTAAGCCAAAGATGGAAATTATTTGGTGCCCGTTTGTTCGATGTGTGAGTTGGAGGAGGAATAATTTCGTTATGGATGCTTAACTTTGTGTGAAATTAACGTTATCTTCTCTCCGATGTTCTAAAGATCGAAATGCTGAATTCCTTCATGAAGAACATTCTGTATGTGAAAAATATCTATTCGAATGTTAATCTTAATCTTCTATGTTTAATGGGATTAGAAAAATGATGATGAAATTCTATAAATTAATAGTTGTTTCTTTAATGAATCCAGGTTCCATCGTATAACAATTTGGGTAAAGTGATAAATGGATTGGAATGTTTTTTCTTTTTAAATAGTATTCACACGTATATTCGCTTTTTTCTCTTTTCAATGCTAATATACGCACGTTTTATGTTATTTTTATTAGTTGCTTAAAACGCTGTTCTTGTCAGCCAAATATGGGTAGATTTTAAAAGGGAAGAGAGTGAAGTATGAAAACGTTTGTTTTAATTATACATGCGTAATTATGAAGAGGACGAGGCTTTTGGAAATCTGCCTTCGTGTTGCAAAATGTTCCAACTATTATTTTTGGTTAAACACGTGCTGTTTTGAATCTACAAAATGTTTGTTTTGGTATTTACATATTTTAATGAATTCTACGCGCAAGATCTGGAAAGAGTTATATATTCAGAAATTGTAAGATAATACGTACATGTGATTTATAAATAACAGGAAAAATTAAATACAATTATTAAATAAATAAAAATTAAATAAAATTAAATACAATTAGCACATATAGACATATAATTAGTATATTACATGTAATATGAATTATATATAATACATAATATTATTAAATAATATAAAATATTATAAAAAAATTATAGTTTAATAAAAAGTATCAGTTATGTTAATTATATACTGTGTCAGATTTTTCTTCTAATATACGTCGTTACTATAATGGTTAATAATTTTAATTATTTCCTACTTAATTTTACAAGGGTGCTTGACGTGTATGTTAACCGTTGAATGTAATTCACGTTCCGCGAAAGTCGCGCTGCAACCTTTTTTGGTACAAGGTTCTCCAGACTGCAGGTCAAGTAAAATAATTCAAAGTTGTATGTCGCCGTGTAGACTGTGTCATTGTGAATAAAGACGTACTGGTAGCATATTTAAACCGAAGGAATATGATGTTTAAATTGAAAGCTGCGCCTAGAAAATTGCGAGATAACAGAGAAAACCGTCTTTTGACGAATTTTTATTAACATCGTTATACTTTTCTAGACTTGATTTATTCATAACTGGAAGGTCGCTGACTCGAGCAAAAGAAAAATAAGTACACTTGTGTTTAAGTGAAAAGAAACGCTAAATACTGGAATTTCAAACGAAGGCAAGAATACTCTTCCACTTTATTTTTTCAACATTGAGAAAACCATGAGATATAAGTTCGTTTCTCGTAAAAGTAGTCAAATTAAAAAATTATGAATGCTAATGCTATTCCATTGATGAAGCTGCATAAATTTTGTAATACGAATCGAAAGAGTATGCTATGAGGCTTACAGAAATATTTGGAAAAATGTTGTTGACTGTTTGTTTAGCAGCTAGCTTTAACGTATTAATTGCTAAATTTCAGCGCGTATTCCGCGACTTATGGTCACCATGCGACCATATACCTACTATGCTAAACCCGACAATACATTTCTTTGCTCTTAAATGCTACTACTAGTAACTGCTTTACTTACTTACTACTAAGAATCGTAGTATACTTGTCTGTGTATGTTGAGCATTCATTATTTTTAATGGATCAATGACACAAACGAGATTAACCTGCACTGCTTGTTTTAGAAAGATAATGAGATCAAAGGAGAAAGGAAATTTCCCTGATGTGGATGACGTTGCATCCTCGTGGATTGATGCATTTCGCTTTTCGCAATCTGCACTATTCTTGCCACATACGTATACATATATAATCTAATAATAAAACTATACTGTGTCTGGCTGTAAACCGCACAGACTTTTCTATGATATTATTATTAAATTTAATAGTAAATGAGTCAACCAGTATAAAGTTCGCTATAAAATCGACTAAAAGTAATTTGATGAGCGACGAAGAGCTTGGAAGTCCCTTATGTTTTTTCTTAGCAAATACAATAAGTTTCGCAATTACTTTACTTTATCAATAATTTGTATACACCTCTATATACTGTTAAAGTAATAATATAATGTTTATAATTTATATATAACAGAATAACTTGAAGTATTAACGTACACCGCTCTATTCTCTTATACATCTCAAACAGGAATGAATTTGTTTTATTGCACATTCATTCATTCAACACATACGTGATACGCTCATCCCATAGCGTTTTTCTTTTGTCTTCCACTCTTTCATTCCTCGCTCGTACAATACCGATATGCACACATTTACTTTCTAACATATACATACATCATAAATATATAGCGTCAATAAATTATATCGAAAGTGAAGGATGTAGTTTATTGAAATAAAACTTGGTTTTTGTGTAAGGTATAGCAAGCAAGCATGCGAACAACTCTGAAATTTTCGGATAGTAATCTTCCTCCAGAAAATATTAAATTTTAAGCCGTTAATAGACCGCAACTGTAACGAATTGCCACGTTTAAACTAATATGCACTTCACGATTTTATCATTAAAAGAGGATTCGAAGCATCGAGCCAGTAGAATGTCAGTTTATATCTTAAAACAAGTATAAAATACAGTAAAAAGTTTCAAGCTTTCACCGAAGCGTTAGTCAAGCAAATGTTAGTTGGATGTTACTTTCTTTTGCACTTGTAAATATCGCTGCGCATCAACGCCAAGCGTTGTAAAAGCATCGATCACGGAGGAAGTAAATAGAATTCGGTGAACGCGAAACGATTCCAGGTAGATGTATTTAATAAGACAGTGTACAGCAATAAGAGCCATTTGGAGCGGATAGAATGTCGTGGAATTGATTTTCTGACGTATCGATATCGCATTAGCGGCATCTAAACGAAAGAAGGCATCTTCTCTATAGCGTTCGTGTTATTAAATTGAAGACTTATAATTAAAGATTGCGATTGTTTACGCATTCGCAGAGAATGTCTGATAGAAATCTATGCAATAATTATGTACTTCTTCTAGATATTTTTATATTAATATTAATGATACCACATAATACTGTAATGGACGTTTGATTGTATAATTACTACAATATTAACTGTATAAAATAATAATAAAATACTATAAACAACAATGATAATAAAAAGCCATTTTTATATCGATATCAATCGTAAATAAAATATAATAATAGTTAGACGTAGGAAAATGAATTTCTTGAAACGACAGTATAATTTTTATCGAGTATTAAAGTGTGAACGAAACAGTTTCTTAACGAAATTGTTTCAGAATCGACGCTAAAAATATCAGAAATAGTTTCATGAAAAATAGTCAGATTCATTTTTCGTTCATCGAGCGGGAGATTACGTTTCGTTAAATATGCCAAATTACACGAAACAAATAATTTGATACAGAACCGTACTCATTACCAAAATCAATTATTATATTCTCATCGTATTCCACGCTATTGTTTTAAAATGTAAAAACTTCTAAGATGCACATTATTAGGTGTAATTTGTTTGCGTGTGCCTTACTTGGAAAAAGTGTCACAAAAGAGCTGCTGAAGATATTATGTAAATCAGCATCTGCAGGAAATATTACGTAAGTATTAGGACGATACGCTGCTTTGTGGAAATTTAAGGCTAGTCATTTCTCATTGGAAAGGAGCCGAGAGAAAAAGCCGGGAAACGCCATCGAACGTAATGTTTGTAAAAATATTACCAGAAATAATGACGGACAAAGTGTGTCACACGGTTCGAGTGAGAAAAGCAAGGAAGATGAACGAATAAATTCCGCATGAGTTAAACGATATGCAAAAGCTTGGAAAAATTAAGATAAAGCTATCAAAATGATAACGAAATAAATAGCAATATATAGATTTTTAAATCTTGTGGCAACGAGCTGATCATATGCATAATCGAAAGTATCAACAAAGGAGAGTATAATATGAATAATAGAGAAGAAGCTTACGATGACTATTTTGATGGCGATTCGCGGAATTTCTTTAGTTTTATTTTTCACAATTTTAGGTTACTCGAAGCAAACAGCTAAACGAAGATGAAAATGTAAACAAGTAAAACGAAATGAAGATATAAACAACTAAATGGAACGAATTAATAGAGAAGCAGAAGTAGAAAATGGAAATCAATCCTGCTGCACTACAACGCAATAGCATGTGTGTTGAAAATGACTGTACAAAAAGTCAAAGCATTATAACGCGAAACCTTGCAACATCGTTCTTATTCTCGCGATCTTGTACTTACAAGTTTTTGTATTTTTTTCAGATACGCGAGCAATTTTTCAATGGATACGTCGACTCGAAATAAGATTAAAAGTAATTGCGAAAGGAGCGTTAGAGAAGTCGTTAAATCCTGGAATTGTTAAAATCTCGTCTGTATCGAAGGCGACTTCATCCCTTCATTTTAACGTAGCCGATAAGATACTGACTTGATATAATAAAAATTATAATAGCAATAATAGCCAATGATGTGTTGCAACTTCGTCATGTTTGACGTGCCAATTTACCGCGTGTACACGCTTGTGGTAAATTGTTTCGCCAGTAAAAAGAACGACGATGTACATAATTGCACGCGAAGCACGTATGATTTTTCACGATCGTGCACCGTACAACGAACAGTGACGTGACAATGAGCGTGACGTGCATTGCTGATCTTTATTAAAAAAGCTAATCCCGTAATGCAAGTCGTTGGCCTGTATCGCGTAATTAAGAAATACGCGTGTTGAAATCGGAGGATTTGCAAGTGGGTAAGCTTAAGAACGGTAGAGGCAATTCCTTTCTATAGAAAGAGGCAACATTTCTTTTCGCTCAATTTCTTGCATAACATACATATATTGATATATATGATAATTTATTAACGGAATTATTGACTGTGAATTTTGATATTTTTTATTACAACAGGTTTTTCACATTCTATACTTTATACATTATAAACTATTAGAGAATGTCTTAATAAATGCAGGAAGTAATTTAGATCTTTATTAGCTGTACCTTACACAATATGTAGTTGATGGAAGTATTTGAATACTTATAGAAATCTTTAAAAATTATATTTAAAAAATTGTATGAATATATTCTGTGAATTTCACAACCTCTTGCAATTTCATTAGCAGCGAAATGGATTCTAGTCACTCAGCTACCATCATTATATTAATACGGTTTGAAGCAATTTCTGGGAATATCTATACACAGAAGATATTTATTGCAAGTATATATCGCAGAGACTATAAGATTACTTAACCGTCATTTTCGCAAGATGATGTGTCCCTCGGCTATCAAATTGACACAGTGGTAACGCGTCGATGAAACGAAAAGACAAATAATTCATTTTTCTCTTTGTCGTTCACACGCATTCGCGCTATCCTAACATTCCTTCACAGCTGTCGCACTTCAAAGTCAAAAGGCTTCAGAAACATAGTTTCATAAACGACCGTACAAAAGAATCTTTTACTGAAAAGGTATATGAAATTGACACGAGAGACTAAACGCGAGGGTTAAACATCAGTGAATTACCCATTGTATTAACAAGCCTAAATATTCAGTGGGATTTTAACACTTATTGTATACATATCTATTAGGTCGTCCGAAAAGTTTCTTTCGTTTTATGAGGAAATAATAGACGCACAAAGTTATTTGTTTTATATTATTTTGTCGAATTACGTACGATAAATTTTGTTCTGTTGAGAGAAACACCGCGACTTTTCACAGACTTGGTTTCACGTTTGTATGAAGATGCATTGTTGTAAAAAACACGTTCGCGAAAGAAGGACATCTTTCAGACAATCTAATAAATCGATTTCAAATTTTGCAAATTACGCTATTTTATTTAACGTGTACAATACATGTACACATAAAAGTTTTCAGACTATCAATAAATGTTCAAATATGCTCGCGAGCCACTGTCTTACATCGAAGATATATCGATGAATCGTCAGTTCCTCATGAAGATTACAATATTCTAAGTAACGTATGTCCGTCTAATTCAATTTTACGATGCACTGCTGGGAATTTATAGGTTGTAAAAGGAATAAGGAATAAGTTTCAGTAACGCAGAGATTGCATGTTTCAACGTTCAGCAGGGTAGAGTAACGTGGTTATACTAGACCGTTCTTAATTGCGAAACGTGTAAATCTGTAGTTCTGAAGTATGTGTTTGTTGGTTTCTGATCGACGTATAGAGACGGTTAACCTGGTTACGCACGTACACAGATTTGCAGACGAATTAAATCTGTATACTTTTTATCCGTGTGAGTGCGACAAATGATTTCAAAATATTCGAAGGATCGCTTTATTATGTTGTGCAGAGAGGATAGTAGGTTGTAGATATTAGGTTGTGCAGATAGTCTTTGCGTAGAAGAGAGTTCACTTGGTGTAAAATTCGATGAATGAAAAAATCTCTTCTAGGTGTTGCAACATCGTGTTAGACGGTCCTTCCGTGGAAAGTCGACATCACACAGCCAGACTTCTCTCTCTTTGTCTCTCTCTGCCCGGAAGCATTGTTTGTGTAAGTAATATCTGTTTGCCAATTCTAACAATAAGTCAGAAATTTACGAATACGTTTTACTTTCTCCAGCTGGGATGTTCTCCCATTGGCGGTCAAAAATCAAGAGAGAAAGTATGCGATAATTGGCAACAAACACATACCTATGATTCAATACTGCAATTGACGTACGATTTCCTATCTGCGTGGATCTCGTGTTTTGACATTGATGACTGGAATTCTGTGTTTCATAGCGTACGTATACATACAGAATTCTATGATACACATCACAGAATTATCAGAATTTGCATATGTTGTACACATTTGTTTACTTGTATTTTCGTATTATATTATTTGTATTATTATATTATATTACCTGTATATATATTTATTTATTTTTGTATATATTCGTATATATATAAACAAAAATCTGAATATTACACAGGATCGACGTTCGTTTTAACGTATACAGACTGAGCGTACTACAATTGAACAGGAACTTGTTCCTACGTAAAAAAATAGGTAGAAAATGTAGAATAAAATTTTGCCATATGACGCTTCGTTTCTGAGAAAATCGAGTTTGAACATTATATAATTTTTTATTAATTACTACTTGGTTAAGTATCGATTAGGTATGAATAAACATTCAACAGGATTTATTTTATATTTATATATATTGTATTATTTTATATATTATTATATTTTATTGTATTATGTGAAAATAAGCCAAAAATGTAAAATAGAATTCTTCTTTTTATGGCCTCAGTTTGAAGAAAATAAAGTTTAAACGTGTTAATTTAATTACTGATTTGTTATATATACATGCATTTTCAAGATTGTTTGTCTCAAAAATAGAGCATCTTGTGAAAAAATTTATTCTACATTTTTGACTTATTTTCAAATGTTTAAACATGTTTTAAACACCTGTGAATTATTTAGTCTTATTAAGACTAGAATTAAGCAAATTTCAAACGTTTAAGTAAATTTTATCAAATCTTCAAAGTCGATTTTCTTAAAAACGAAGCCTCAGGTGAAAAAATGTTACACCAAAATTTCTTTTTTTTTTTTGGTATAGCAAATATCAATAACTTTGAAATGTTTTAAGCCATTAAACGATTTAATCGACCTTTACAGGTAGATACGAATTACAAATAAGAATACATACTATAATATCAGTCTCTTTCCTTATTTATTACATTCATAAAATCCGAAAGCTCGGAGTGTTATTTTTTTACGTAACTCAAGTATCGCGTATTACTGTGACTTTTATTCGTTTGTTTCAATATTTGGCGAAAACGAATAAATTTACAAAGGCTTGCCGTTACACAGTTTCCCCATCGTTCTCGCTTTAAAGAATCCATTGTAAATAACATCCACTCTAAGAAAAGCACACCTCGTACAGACGTCCCATCGACCGACCCAGATATCGACAAACTTTGATTTATTTCCGATTTTCATGTTGAATGCAAACACCGTCAGATATCCAAAGCTGTGGATATAGGTATCTCTGACAAACACTCCAATTATAAGTCTTGATTCCCTAGCGTCTTTCACAGAACTTGTGCTAATAAACTGTGAAAGTTTCAGATATATTTGAAACTTTGCTACAAATGAAAATCTAGACAAGAAAATTTAGTTTCTCCAATTTGAGAGTAATAATTGTAAGTGTTTTTTGTTTATTAGACGTGTGTGTGTTTTAATCTACTAGTTAAAAATTTATCAAAAAAGAATCACTCTTGGTTGAGTCGATTTTAATTTTGGCAAATGTAAATATAATACAACACGTTTTAATTGAAACGCGGTCAAAACTTCATAACTCGAACCTCAAGAGAAGAGACAATATCTTCGAATTACGGAGCTTTTGATTTATCGAAATTAAATTCCCGAATAAAGGAGGCTTGACAAACGAAGATTCGACGTACAGAAGCTTTGTACGAAGGTAGAATCACATCTTTTTAAAAATTATTAGAATTTTAAGCTTCCTTTTGTAACTCATTTTATTCGACGTACACAAATGCGGAAGCTACAAACGTGGAAGCTGATGGCATTTGCGTGTTCGACTGATGAAGAACGATTATGTGCGTGATCGAAGGGCGAAGAAGTATTAGGTTGTCGGAAAAGTGTCTTTCTTTTACAGACACATCTTTTACAACGATACATCTTTGTACAAACATGAAACCTAATCTGTCGAACGTTGTGATCTTTATTTCGAAAGAACATTGTGGATCATACGTAATTTGATAAAATAATATAAAACGGGAAATGTGCATCCATTATTTCCTTATAAAACGAAAGAAACTTTTCGTATCTAATAGATACACGGCTTGCGTCATCTTACGTTATTAGAGACAATACTAACGCTTAGTTAAGTTAAAAGAAAGGAGACAATATCGAACGATTAGTTTCTCACATTTTATGACACGTGGCATTGCTATAGGCATATTTCGACTTGCAGATGTCTGGCTATTCGAAATTCGAGTTACAGGGGTAAAATAACGCATCTGGACGCGTGGAAAATAATTCGAGTTAAAGTGAGTTTTATTTTGACTTCTAGAGGTGTTCGCAACGAAGCTGAAGGGACTGAACAAAATTGTAATCTTTTAAAGTTATAGAGTTTTCGAGTTACAGAGGTTCGATTGTACGATAGTAAAACAGTTACTTTATTGGATTTAAGAAATATTCACCTATCGTACGGCACAGCCCATAATGATTAACGTTCAACAAATATAAACTACAGTTTCGTACGATCCTTGTTCGAGATTAATAATTACACAGAAGTTTCTATTTCTTAACAAGTCGAACAAATGTATGACCCAATTACTCCGTGGAATCGGTTTAACCTTTCATTCAATTTTAATGACGTTCCATTCGTTATTATCAAAGTTTATTGCACCGCTGATTCAGCCTGGTTTGGTAATGATGGAAACTTTGAGATCCACCGGTATGTATGTGTGTATGTATGTATGTAAGTGCGATAACTGGAGCAGCAAAATAATCCGAAAACTGTAGCAAAATGTATTTTCCTAGTCGTCTAGAAATTTAAGGCCTTGTAGTTGCGAAACAAGATAATAAATCTTAAACTTGGGGTATTTAGATAAGATTGTTGTATTATGCTAAAGGTCAAAGGATAAATTACGCCGTTCAAACAGTAATTCCCCTCCTGGATGATATTCAAACACTTGTACAAGGCTTTTAGGTACGTTGGTTAGGTACGTTTAGGTACGTTACGTTACGTGTATTACACGACACGTTTTGAAGTTTCTTAAGACAGTGTAACGAGACTCGAGTATCACGATTATATTGATAAAATTTGGAATGAAAAAATGAAAATATACATACAAGGTACAGGATATTTAACGTAAGCACACATGTTACAGAGATGATGAATGATATTTAAATAGTAAGTTACCCATCATATTAATAAGCCTGACGAAAGTATTCAAACACTTGTAGAAGTATTAGGTTCGAATATGTTACGTGTATTACACGAGACGTTTTGGAGTTTCTTAAGACAGTGTAACGAGACTCGAGTATCACGATTATATTGATAAAATTTGGAATGAAAAAATGAAAATATACATACAAGGTACAGGATATTTAACGTAAGCACACATGTTACAGAGATGATGAATGATATTTAAATAGTAAGTTACCCATCATATTAATAAGCCTGACGAAAGTATTTAAACATTTGTAGGTGTATTAGGTTCGAATATGTTACGTGTATTACACGAGACGTTTTGAAGTTTCTTTAGCAATGTAATGAGAGCGAAATCGATTATCATAATTATGTTGATAAAATTTGGAATGGAAAAATGAAAATATACATATAAGGTACAGGATATTTAACGTAAGCACACATGTTACAGAGATGATGAATGATATTTAAATAGTAAGTTACCCATCATATTAATAAGCCTGACGAAAGTATTCAAACACTTGTAGAAGTATTAGGTTCGAATATGTTACGTGTATTACACGAGGCGTTTTGAAGTTTCTTAAGACAGTGTAACGAGACTCGAGTATCACGATTATATTGATAAAATTTGGAATGAAAAAATGAAAATATACATACAAGGTACAGAATATTTAACGTAAGCACACATGTTACAGAGATGATGAATGGTATTTAAATAGTCATTTAGCCATCATATTAGTAAGCCTGACTATTCAGTGATGCAATTACGCTATATATTAATTTTTTAATAAATGTATGTCTGCTATAAATATCCTGTAACTTCTATATGCATCATCTAATTTGTTTCAGATTTTACCATATGACATTAGTAGTTGCGTTCCATTACAGTAACGATGATGTTTCGAAATATTTTATATAACGCACACGATACATGTATAACTAAATATTTTCTATTGTAAGAACTAAAATATTTCTGCGGACTATTTGGTTCGTTTCGAATAAATGGAGAACTCCTATCCGAAATAAATTACTTATTATCTAATTTACAAATAATTTTCTATTCCATCCCATTTAGTATTTATCTTCGTAGAAATACTTTGCGCGATAATTCGATGCCGACTTCCGGTTTGAATATTTCACGAAATTTTCCATTACGGATTCTGGATTAACGAAGATCCGTGTAATAGTTGGTGGTAACTGGCGAGACTTTGGCTCTTCTTCTTTTACATAAGTAATGACAGTTGATTTATAATCAGACGTTCTATCGCTGTGTTAGCGGAACTTCGTCATAATCCTCGGACGTATAAATGTTATTTCGGCAACGTGCTCGCTAACGATGTCGATGTTGGTGAAAATCTGCCATTTCGGGGGGACGTGTTACCTTCACCTTCGGGTTATTTTTACGCACACAGAAGGAAACGTATTGCACGATCTCGTTATTAAGATAAAAATCATCACGAATGTTTCGTGAGAAAAACGTCGGGTATCTCGTTCTATACGCGAGAAATGGTTGTGTAAAGTGGAACGGTACAGTGGTATTTGGAAAGACAATTATGGAATTTTTTTAAGATATTTATCTATTAATCTACACTTTTTATATTTATATTATACTTGTTATTTTTATGTTAGACAGTATTCCGTATTCTACTTTTACAATTTGTGAAATTGTCACGAAGTACTCGACAATGGTGTCAGCGAAGTAGGATGAGAAAGTACTGAAAAATTATGTTTCTTTTAAACGTGTAACATCAATTTCGTAGCTTCGTACTTCCAAATATCTCTCGTTATTCTCAAAATAGTTGCAAATTGAAATACGATTGCTTTATCTATGATGTTTAATCAGGCGCAATCTGCTTCTATGTTACCTCGTGTATCAATTTGTTCCGTCACTGAAACAGCATTCTCAATAACGTTATGTCTGTTGTTCGAGAAATATCTCGTAGTTTATAAATACATCGATCGTTGACCAAGCGCTCGTAGGTAAAACACGCAGGATTGATAAGCTCGATATTTTTCAAGCGAAATTGGCTACCGCCAAATTTCAGAATATCGGTAGGAAAATAACGACGTTAGTATCGAGACATCGACTTTTCGCATCGATCATACTCTGTTTTACATGCTGTTAATCATCCCACTCGACACAGCATATTCCCAACCGAATGCATTACCAGCCAGAGAGCAGATATCCTGCAAGTAACGTGGTTTTTTCGAGAGCTATACAACAGTGAAAATGATTAATATCGAAGTTTTGATCTAAAAAACTTAATGCAGAAAAATAATAAAAAACTATTAAAAAAGTTGGAGAGACTGTGTCATTGACCAATCGCCTACAGATAATTTTTTATTTTTATGCAATGTACGAAAAACGATCGCATTGCATATTTATAGGATGACATAATACTCGGAACGTTCGAAATCTCGAAATGTGATCTTAATTAATTATTGTTACTACTATTCCTCGACATATCGACGTTTTCGTAAATTTCCAATCGATGCAATCCTGCACCTGCAATTTGCGACCCCGAATCGTGCATCACGTTTGCAATATCGCTTTAGCTTGTATTAATTAAAATCGGTCTCAGACGATATATAGTAACTACAAAAACTATTTATCGTAGATATCATATACATAATTAATTATGATTCAAGTATACCAACTTTTGAATAATTTTAACAATATACAGTTTCATGTGACTACAAAAATTTGATACTACGAGAATGAAACTAGGATTTGATAAAAAAAACCTTGCGTGAGATAGAAGCTTTATCCAATTTCTATCAGTTGTACTAAAAAAGGATCAACTATATCCAGTGAAAAGTGAACTATGCTTGAGTGCATGCAGGTACTCGAAAACATCATCGAATTTTTGCAATCTTTTCACTGTGAAACCTAGACGTACGTATCTTCGTCTACAAAATTTATACAAGACAATTCATTTCGAAAGAAGCTTTAAAAGGATCGTTGAATATCTTAAGACGAACGAAGGTTCCTCAATTCCACGTGGACATTGCACTAAAACTATAATGCTCGCTCGGAAGCTTACTTTATTCTTATCCTCTTTCGTTTTCGTTCGTTTTAAAAAGTTGCGGGAAAACGAAAATCGCGCAACAGAAAGGAAGGAAAATTAGGATTTCCTCGGAGCCCGAGTTCGCTGTTTCTAAACACTGTGCGGGAGATGGTGTGTGCGTGGAGAGCAGGCGCTTCTGCCGGAGCATGGGATTCGATCAGTTACCGGCGCAGGTCGTACAAATTGCTGGCGGCTGAATTTCATAATCGTGGAGGTCGATGCAGGGGAAGTGGTGGATGTCGTGCACCCGGCTGCACCAGCGTGTTCGTCTTCCTGATGAAAGGAGAGGCGCGTAGGCGTGGTGTAAAGGGGTGGAAGGCGTGGCCAACGGCGATCAATAAACCACCCCCGCTAGTGGTAGAGTTCGGAGGCGCGGAGGTGAGTCGTTTGGGGGTTGCAACGCGGACGGAGCACCTCCAAAAAGCGGTTTCGGTATCGTGGTGGCGGCGTGGATGTGGCGGTGGTAGTGGCAATGGTAGTGGAAATATAGGGGTAGAAAGTACGTGGGGGTGGATGGACTCTGCCAAAGCATATCGATCCCTCCGGTTTTCCCTCTTCGCTCTGCGATCCTCTCTTCTCCGCGAGCTCTCGTCGAAAGTACCATGGCCTCTGGAATTACGCAGGAGACTTCATTCGTAACACGCAGTCACGTAACCGTCTGCACACGCAGTCGCTCGAGCCAGCCGACTCGTGGAAACTCTCCCCGTGCTCGTTATTAGCCTGTTTCCGTGTCCTCTATATGTATACGTTTCCGTTGAAATCGTTGCGCTTCATTTTCTTTTTCTCGCAGCATTAATTATTTGTTATCGACCGTTCGATTGCAGAGCATCTGATTGATATTTCAATGGAAGAGTACACAGGAAGATTATCCGTTTTTACCGATTTCCTGGCTTTTATGTCGCATTTACTTTGATGTAAAATAGATAGTAAATAGTAAAGAAATAGTTGCAAATGGTAATAATCCGATAGTTTCGAAGATATAAATCTGTTGAAAATACGTAGGTAGGTAACGAACGACGTTTCATTCGTAGAGACGAATAATGTTAACGTAGCTGTTATGTCAGTTTGACTTAAGCGACATTAATCTGTGTAACTAAAATTATTAGTACTTTTATAACGTGTTCAAAAGGTGAAAAAAGATCAGGTGTCCAGACGCGAATTACGTGTGTGACATATTATAATTCAGTAATTCCAAAGAAATCACGTTTTATTTCATTTATTTATTTATAACGTCCTCGTAAACGTCCTAGTTTTAGATCTTCTTTCGATCTTTCTCGATCTTCGATTATCTTATCGAGAGAAATTCTGCAAATCACGACGTCCGCTCCGAGCTAACAATTTATTCAGAGTCCGTGAACGCTTCTCGTTCTCTGTGCTTCTACGCAAGAGATTTCACACGGATCGCGTTTAGTCATGCAATTTTCTTGCTCTGCAATAAAATACGAAGCGAAGTCTGGATGGATGAAGTCACACGCGTCATCGAAGAAGTCGTGCGACAGAATTGCATCGTTATTTTGGCCTTGTGCGATTTCAGTATTTCTCGTATCCTTGATCTTCGTTCGTCCCGTGCTACGTTCTCGTCGAATAAAAAATTACGTGACTTCGCTGGTACTTTCAGCACGAAATCGCGAGGGAAACTATATTTAGCGATGTATAACGGGAGAAACTTTTATTTCCTTAAATTTTATGTCAACGAGGAACACGTTATTTGCTTCTCGTTAGTGTAAAAATAGAGCTGCTGTTTGGTATAGCAATGGCAAGTGAAACGGTATCTTCAAAGCTGACTGTACTATAGGTAGGATGTTCGCTATTTATGATTATGTATATGCTATTACGATGTGGGATTACTGTAGCATACTATCTTGTAATCTACAATTTTATTAGCTCGATGTACCTCTGTTTATTCCACGTAATTCCCAGATCTTGACCTTACCTAAATGAATTTTAATCTGGAATGAAGTTAGACAACCAAACACTGTAATTAGAAAGCAGAAACTATTTTTTAATTTGTGTTAACGTATTCTTTGAAAAATAGAGCAGGTGAGCCTGATTGCGTGAACGACGTACACGTGAATGTACATCATCATTCAAAATAAAATGTAAGCCTAAATAATCATGTCGTATACTGCATTTCATTAACTGCTGTTACGTACTGTTACTTCGAAAATAATTACTGATTTCTTTCTTCGATGAGATTCGATCAAATGAAATTTAATAAAATTCAATTCGATCTAACAAAATATTTTCTCCTTCTTCAATTTAATGGAAACCTTTAATTAATATATCATCGCATACGATATTTCTTTGCTACTTAATTTGTTTTCCTAATATGTTTAAATATATCATCTCTTAATTGCTTTCGTAGTATATGATTACTCAGTCCTAGCGGCAGTGTACAATTATATTATCATTAATGTGACGAAATAGATATCCCGAGGTTGAATCATATACAACACCAGAGCCTCTCACATTAGATGCCTACGCTTTTTTAGATTATCTTGTTACGGTTAGATAATGGTTGTTACCTATAAATAGCCAATACTCTTCGTGATTCATGTGCGCTATTCAGAGAAAATACTTTAGAAAGTTATAAACATTAAACTCTATTATAAAGCTATATATTATCCTTTCAGAGCACTATACGTTATTCACCTTGTTAGATCTCGTCACTTAAATTCTTTAGTATTTAAATACTATTAGGTCGTCCGAAAGGTTTTTTCGTTTTATAAGGAAATAATGGATGCACAACATTTTCCGTTTTATATTATTTTATCGAATTATGTATGACCCATTTTGTTCTACCAAAATAAATATCACAACGTTCGACAGATCAGGTTTCATGTTTGTATAAAAATGTGTCGTTGTTAAAGATGCGTCTGTAAAAGAAAGACACTTTTTGGACAATCTAATACAATGATATTAAAATACTATAGTTTTTAATTAATCGAGGTCTTTAGTAATAATAATAATAATAATAATAATAATAATAGTAGTAGTATTTTATTATATTTTATTACACGTATTATATTGTACGTATAATAGAACTATAACATTGTTTGATAATATGAAATACAAATACCTAGAGATATGATGCACATCGTTACATATGACTGCAAATTTGTGTAATTTTTGAAAATTCGAAATAACGAAAATATCGTTTATTATATTTTGACTACGTTCCATGCGAGAGGAGAATTTTCACCAGTCATTATTTATTTAAGAAAAATGAAAGTTTATATAGCATTTTACGTACCTGCGTAAAGATATCGAATAAAAGCTTTTTCAAGTCTGCCTCTTCTTGGTGTCTTAATTACCGGTTGTCTTGTAACTTAACGAGCAATCGAACATTAACCAACAAGGCCGTCTTTTCCATTACATTCTGCCTTAACCCGAATCTCCAAATTATAGTATTTTTTTTTTCATTTTCGTGTAATAGCCGATCAGGAGAGAGAGATTCGCTTTACGAATCGTTTAATATTCTTTTACGTTATATTTTATTGCATCGCGAAAATATTGCACACGAAATGGAGATGCGCTCGAGTTCACCGCATTCTGCTGTAACTGTGCTCATCGTACAAACCTCGAGTAACTTATTTCACAATTTGCTTAAGAAAAATCGCGATGCAAATTTCAATCTGTTTTTAAATCCATATGGAAATTTATAAAATAACCTGTATGAGAATATAAATTAATAAATCTCGGTATATTTGGATAAGAGAATGAAAGGATACAAGTTACAAGAAATTTAAAAAGAGAGTTTTATGCTGATCGCACAGTTTCATATTTCCTCAGATATATGTACATGCATACGTGATATGGATTTAGATGACCATGACTCATTTCGAATCGATTTGCTCTGCCCTGAAAGCGGCACGTTTTATTTAAGAGTACGCTGTTCTTTCTTATTCGTTCATCGATCTCCCTTCATCCGATGCCCGTGATTCGAGTTATTGGCGTTTTCTTAAGACTAACGGACAGCTGAACAGAGACAGGAATTGTCGAATCCTGTCACGCAGACATTTTGATACCATCACGGAATGACTCAACTCGTGGCAAAGCAGGATCAGACAGAAAGAGAAAGGTGGTGGGTAGGACGTAGAATTTTTATTTCTACGCTCACAATAGAAACGTATCGCGGCATATATCATTTTGTAAATTGATAAGATTATAACTTTTAAATTCTCTAGCATATCAAGTGATAATATAATTTATAATTATATTTAATAAACATATTTTAATTATCATATTATAATTATAATTTATACTTATATTGTCATTTGCAATTATTTGTTACACGCTGTGCTCTTAATTAATTAATTTATGTAATTTTAACGAAACCATTCAACGATAAGATACATGAAATATTAACGTTATAAATTGTAAAAATAACGTTGTAAATTTTGTAAGATAAATGTCACGTTCCTTTATGAATAATTAATACATAAATAATTAATACATACATGTGCGAACCTATAACTGTGTAATTATTAGCAAGTTAATATCATTGTCAATTTGTTACACATGGAGAAATTCAAATTTACAAAGCATTACTGAAACATTTCTATGGATGATTCGCATGATCTTGTCCGATTTCTAATTTTTGACTTTGAGTAATTTTAAGATATGAGTCGATGGATTTGTTATTTTTCGTCGAACACGATAGACGTGCTTCCGTACGCTCTACGATGTATCGCAAAACTTTCATGGAAACGAAAATTCATGGAGAAGCTGGTGGTATTCATCCATTAACCATCAGTTTTATCCGCGGTTTTACCCAAACCAATTCGTCTGCCAACTTTTGTACTATGTTAGAGGATATTTGCAGCTTTACAGTTCAGTCGCGGACTTTCGTCATTGAAAAATTTTCCCACGAGTGTGGCTGCTATTAGAATATGCTAGAGGAAAAATAAAAGTAAATCAACATCGGTGTATAAATTAGCTCGGTCTTAATCCTTATAAGTGTAAATGTGATGTAATTTATTCTTAACACAAAAGAAAAAATAAACGAAGAATAAGGAAAAAATAAGGAACATCACGATTAAAAAGTTATTTTATCCATGTAAATTATTCATTCGTTTATCTTCATTTAGCAATTGATACTATTTATGCTTTTGCAAAAATATTCTCTCGACTTAATGTAAATAAAAATCAAGCATAATAAAGTATAATATAAATATAATATTATAATATTATAATCCTTATAAGTGTAAATGTGATGTAATTTATTCTCAACACAAAAGAAAAAATAAATACAAAATAAGGAACACCAGGATTAAAAAATTATTTTATCCAAGTTACTGCTAATGTAAATTATTCATTCGTTTTTCTTCATTTAGCGATTGATATTATTTGTGCTTTTGCAAAAATATTTTCTCGACTTAATGTAGATAAAAATTAAGCATAATAAAGTATAATATAAATATAATATTATAAGTATAATAAATAGTGCAAAGTATATATTGATTCAATAATAGGAATTCGTCGAGATACGTAATTGCTTTCTATTATTATATGTTATTAGCGATTGACCTTGTATTCGTTCTGTCAGATCGTGGCCATTAACTCATTTTGCTAAGTCACTTTGGAACCGTGCGTCTTTTTACCTATGAACATATGGCAACGTAACGTTTCTTACGTAGGTAGAATCTAGTGAAATTTAGATCCATTGAGATTTTATAATTTGTCTAGTCCCACAAGACCTTCGTATTCGTGGCATGAAGCGCATTAACTGAACAAAAATTACAATACGGAATGGGTGAAAGAAAACAGCGAGTGAATACAATTCGAGTGGAAGGATGAGAGGCAAGAAAGAAAATAAACGACGATAGTAAAGAAAAAGAATGACAGACTAGATTAGCCGTTGCGAATTGAAATCTCTAGAAAACAGAGAACGGTCATTCGTTTTTGCAAGATTAGTGCGTTTGAACGACGTTTATCGTATATATTATAATACTCCGAATACACGGTTAGGTATAAAAATAAAGAAGCTACGCTATGGTAACATTATGGGAAGTTAAAACAGTATACGCTACAGTCTATAGGACAAGGTGCTCCAATCTCGTCAGCCGAAAACTGTTTTAGCATTTATCTAAAACTGGATCAATTTTTTGATGTGAAAAAATTTGCATAAGATCTGTAATCGATGTTTCATAAAAGTTAATGAAAACGGTACATGAAAATAGAAGGAATATACTAAGCGTGACAAAAAATAAATGCCAGAATTACGTACTTTGCATGTTGGAATACGACGTTGGATATTAAGAAACAACGTAGTGCATTAGCCGCGAAAAAGCAAAGCGTTAAGGAGGACTTTGGAAACGACGAATTCCTTTGTTCTTGTCGTCACGTAATTGACTGCGTTTCTATTTCAAATTCCAATTGCCATCTTCAGATTGGAGCACTTACCAACAAAGATTGACAAAGCAATGAAATTAAGCACGAGGATGAAATTTAGGAAATTACCTCATGCTAATGCTCGTATTAGATTTTTTGCCATAGTTTAGAAGGTAAGTGTTAGTAAGTCGTTGAACCTATACTATTATTTTATAGCTATATACTATGTATATGTACTATAGATATGTACTATATAATATTACTTATACTGTATAGCAGTACTATAATATAGAGTACTATACAGTACATATCTATGGTACATATACATAGTATATACTTATAAAATGATAGTATAAAGCAAGTTCAAGTGCTATAGCAATACTACTACTTCTGTTATAAATGCTACAGTGTAATAGCGAAAAGATTATGACTTTTACCAAAAATTTAGTTACTACCGTAATTCAGCCACACGTACATACATTCTATTTCTCATATGTTAATTATTCTCGTTCTAAGCTACCCATAACGAAATAGTGTCATTTGTGTAATAACGTTCTACGTATTATATTAACAAGCAACAAATATGAAATTTGCGTGAGCCGAAGAAGCCTATAATACGTAAGTACATAAATTACTTTCTTTCTATCATTTCTATTATCTCGGACTTTGATATATGAGATTTCAGTTAGCTTCAACGCAAACAATACCCGAATCTATAGAAGTGATTTGTTCGCAGCGGAAGATTTATCAGTCACCTCGGCTGCTCCCATAAACGAAACGCATACAATGGATAACGGTCGTGCAAAATGAAGATTCGAACGTCTCGATTTAATTAACTTTCACTTTATGATCCGCTGGCGAAGTAACGAAGGGTCCTCGCACCTATTACGTCAGGAAAGTGGGGCCAGAACTAATGAGCCTCACGACGTGCTCGAGTTTGCCATCACGATCCAGATTCGCGATTCCACGTGGCCGTCGATTCGATGCACACGTTCGCCCGATATCAAGCGAAACGCTTGAAAAATGTATCATCAACGTCGGTTAGGCCAATCGTAGGTGTCCCTAATGATCGATCGGGCCCGAAATTAAATCGTGTGTTAACCGCTTGCGAAACCGCCCATTACGTCGAATCTCGTTTCGTTAATTCCATAATACCAACAAAGAGCGAGTCGATTGCATCGCGACGATGGTAATCGTTCGCCAGTCGACTAATGGGCTTTACGTAAGCGCACGTATCGTCGATGTAAACACGGTCGTCGCGCCGCTCGGGTAAATGATTGTTATGTTCCGCGAGAAGAAGCAACCGGGGACCAAGTTCTGTACTGTGACGAGAGAGCTACTTATGCTCGTAAGCTACTAAAGCTAGCCGCGATGCACGCGACATCCAAAGTATTTAATACTATAACTACCGAGAGTTAACACGAAGCTTTTTTCTATCAAAACCAGTCAAAATGACCAGTTTTTAAAAAATACGTGATGATAGAATATTTTTAATACTATAACTACCTTCTTAGCAACATTATTTATATTTATTTATTTATTTATTTTAAATATATTTGACGGGTTGCAACAGCAAGTTCTCGTTATTCCAACTACCAATCCTCTACACAAGTCCTCTACATATATAGCAAACGAGGGTAGGCTAAATGGGGTCAGTTAAATATCTACTATCTTATTTACGATTGTATAACAGGAATTCTATGATGTATGAGGTACGACAAGGTACCTCTCCATTAGCACTTTCGCTTGTTGTTTCCATTTGAATAAAATTGTCATTGTTGCTGTCTTTGTCGCGATGAAGTCATTCATTGCATCAGTGTATTTGAAGTTTTTCTAGCGTTTCCAGCATCTCACAAATCTACGTGCTTCGAATAATTTTCCATATCACGTTCCTGCTTTTTGCCGTCTGTGATCGTGATTTTCGTTAATCTTGTTGAACTTACACCACTTCCGAATTTTTTAATTATCCCTTACTTTGTTTCGGTAGTTAGAACGCTGTTAGTTTCTTATCTATCGTACTAGGTTCTTATAATCGGAATTCACTTAATTGAATAAGGGAAAAATACATGTATGCATATAATATATAACAGTTATAAAAATAAATGTGTATAAACATTAATAAAATCTGTAAATATTCGAAACGGAACAACGCATTCGTTATTGGGAAATATGTTCGGATAAGCGAGACTCTACTGTGTTCGTACCTGAAACTGCTTAATACGGAAGACATTTGGACTTAATTTTGAGAAGCTTTGCATACGGAAGGCGAGGAAAACCGCGAGGCAATGCTGTCGTCCTTAGGTCTACGAAATAAAATAATATATCGACGAGGATATGAGAAGATATAAAATTTTCGATAGCCTTAAAATATCGCAAGAAGATGACCCTAAGAAAAAAATTCGTCCCACAATTAAAAGTAGCTCTTCAAGCAGTATAACTTTCTTCAACAAAATTCTTTTTATGTAAAGGTAAATCAAAAAGATATTTAAGTGTCTTTTTTCTCGTGACTTTACACAGATTTACCAACGGTCAAGGAGGAGATTACCAGATTCGCAACAAGATACAGAACAAGAATAGAAACACACCCGAACCAGCTGGCAGCTGAAACGTGCAACACAACAAATATCGCAAGAAGACTAAAAAGGAAACACCCAATAGACCTCATAAAAGATATAACTTAGAAAAAAAACGAAGCTGGCACCCCGCTGGGGGTAGCCGCCCACATGCTATATTATTTTTTTATTTATATATATATATTTTTTTTTTTATTCTTCACCAACAAGATATAACACTTTACCAAATGTCCGCAAGGACAAATTGTAAAATAACCAAAATAAAAAAAAAAAAAAAAAACTTTACACAGATACTTACGAAACGATGTCTAAATATTTACAACGTATTTTAAATTATACGAAGAGAACCAAAGATGGCAGAAAGAAAAGAATACGATAAGATGAACTTAGAAAGAACGTTTTAGCTAAGGTCAGTAGTAAGGACAAACGAGGTTTCACCGCACTAGTTTGTCAAGGGCGGATGGACGAAGCGAAAGAGGGGCCGAGGCTAAGGGCAAAGGGGAAGGAAACGCGTGCAATGGAAAAACCGTAGAACTCTTTAATGCGTACCTGCCAGCGGCAGCGTGCCACGGCACGTTCCCTTCCGTGAAACTAAAATAAATTATTGTTCCAGCGTATTCGTTGCTCGCCGGGGTGCCATCAACCCTGCTGTCTCTCTTTTCATGCCACCTCCGTACACCCGCTACCCCCGTTACACAGCACCGCGTACCTAATATAATATTCTAGGCAATTACAGTGTTTGCGGATCAAACAGAGGGACTCGTTTCATCTCCCCCGTAGCTCTCCTGCCCCTCCGCGCGACCGGCCAACCCTTGTTGCGTGTATAGGGGGTGGTGAGAATCACGCGGGTGGCAGACGCCGAGACAAGGGGCTGTCGGATGTGGCGCAACCGTTTTCTCTTTCCTCGTTCAGCGAATCTATTGCACCACGCTGTCCGCCGATCACATTTTTCCCTTTTTCTCTTCCTTCTTCCTCCCCTTCGGTCCTCGACGTACGCGCTTCTCGAACAAACATTAAACTGGATTCGGAGAACACGAGTCTAACGTGCCACGTGCTTCGATGTTCGTCCTTGGCGACAAATAAGAGAGTTGGTGTCTTTGAGTATTACGCTACTGGTCAACTTCGCTAGAAGTTAAAGTTCAAAAATCAAGGATTATTGTTGATCTTTATAAATCTGTGAAATTTATGGAAAGATGTAAGGTAGAAATTAACGCAGCTGTAAGTCACAATAAATTTACGTAATTCTTTCTATCGACTTTCGGCGTACGACATTTTTGATTTTGGTAGTTTCTATTATTGCAATTAGTAAGTTTGTCTGGTATATATTTTCGCGTAGAAGGAAGGGAGATGTTTAGTTTCCAAATAAAGTAGAAAGTCAAAGAACGAAAGTGAGTTTCTCCTGCGCGTTGTACGAGTTTGGGGCAGAGGTTAAATTTAATTTGAGACACGTGTCTGGTTCGAATACTATCGCACCAGGCGGAAGGCGCAGATAGAGAAAAATACGAAGAAACTACATTTCTTCTTTTTAACAATTTTTACGTAAAGGTAGCGCGTGCATCCTCAGAATAAGAATTTCTGCCTCGAATGTTTTCTTTCCTTTCTTCTACCTTGGTGTTGGAAAGGTAATGGTATTTGAATGTACTTTTCGCGGATTTATCCTTCCTCCTCATCCGTGTTAACGTTAAACAGTTCCTCGAGTGATACTTTTTAAATCTGTCATATTGCACAATACCGCGGCAACTTTCTTTCGAGTAATTGGAAGATTCGCGGTTGTGATGGAAATTTATTTTAAAAATAAGTTCTTTGCCGGAACCTTAATACGGCAAACAAACGCGGCAAAAAGTTTCATCGAGTCTGTTAGAAAGTCGGCTTGGCTCTGTAATTTAAATTATATGATTTACAAGTCAAATGCAGTCTTCGTTTCGAAGTGTAAATTGCAGTTATCGTGATCGCAGTTTAGAAAGCGTTCTAAACTGCGACATGTTCTTTAATCGATAATGTGTGGTTGTCCCGCCAAATGTTCGAAGAATACCAATGTTTCGTGCGAAGAGCAAATTGCCTATGAAAAATTGCCTGATATAGTTGGTATTAAAAGAAGATCGTTTTTATGAGAAGAATTCATACTTATTTGGCGAGCAGTAATTTCTATTTCAATTTGCAACGTCCATTTACTCGAATATTAGGTGAAAAGCGGCTGCATTTCCTACTAGCTACAATTACCAATTGAATTGATATAGCATAACGAATGTATGAATAAAATAACGAAGAGCTAGACAAATATCTCGAAAATAAATAATACATTTTTTTCTATACATTAGCAAACAAATTACAGTAGATTATTTTCCCATAAGTGGTACAATTACAGTACGACATTCACATTAGAACTACCGACAGTTAACACGAAGCTTTTTTTTATCAAAACCATTCAAAATGACTGGTCTTTAAAAAACACGTAATAATAGAATATTTTTATATTTATTGATTTACTTTCTTACAGAAGCAATTCCATGTTATGTAGTACATTTTTGGTATTATTAATCCATCTAGGACCATGATACCTAAACTAGGGTCGACACATTTATAAAATCGTAGAACCAATCTTTTGACTGATGTGGTATTTTTAGTGTTAGCATCTAGCGATCTAGAGATCGATTCGCAATTTTCCTGATAACTGATATTGTCATATCGAATGATATGCAGTGAAAATTTTAAAAACGTGTGCGAAGTTGTAGAAAAGGAGGAAATTGGTTAATTAGGGTTCGATAAACAGATTGCAGGACCCTTTTACACTTTGACAAGTATCAGTCATTTTCACTGGTGTTTGTATAAGTAGCCTTGATGCAAAATTA